>NC_064614.1:520549797-520856780 GCF_023898315.1 Schistocerca nitens
TGAGTGATATATTCATGTACTTGAAGCTATTTGTGAAGGCTAGTTTCAGATATTAAAGGGCATTATTTACTGATCCTGAAAGTCCCATTCTATCAGTAACGGATATAAAGTACTTGTTCAATAGATTTGCCACACTATGCCCATCAGTTACTAATGTGTCATCTACCCTTAGTGCTATTTGCTCCTGTTCCTTTCTGGTTCTACCAGTCTGTTATTTCACTATATCCCATATTGTTTTTATTTTGTTCCCTGACATTGCTATCTTCTTCTCGTAGTGCATTTGTTTAGACATCTGAATTACTTTTTTTAATGTTTTACAGTATTCCTTGTATTTGGCTAAATCATCAGCATTGGAGCTATTCTTGGTCGACAGATACATTTTCCGTTTTGTCTTACAGGAAATCTTAATTCCTTGTGTAATCCATGGTTTTATTATAGACTTCTGTATAATTTGAGTAACTTTTAGAGGAAAACAGTTTTCAAACATGGTACTGACATTGTTCATGAATGTGTTATATTTTTCATTCATGTCATGAGCACTATAAACATCTTTCCAGTTCATATCTTTGAGCAGTTTTCTAAAACACCCAATTTTTGGTTGATTGACTACTCTCCTGTACTCAGATTTAGCAGTCTTGATAATCTGCTTAGAATTTACATCTAAAACAAGGAGCTGCATGTCATGATCTGATAGTCCATTTATAACAGGTTTTATGATATGATTTTGTTCCTTTGATTTGTCTATAAAATGTTATCAATGGCTGTCCTTGAGGATTTAGTGATCCTAGTTGGAAAGTTTACAGTGTGAGTTAGATTGAAAGACAACATTACTAACTGCAGTGAATGTTTACTGGAAGATTGCATTAGAAAATCTGTATTAAAGTCACCAGCAATCAAAATTTCTTTGTTTCTTCCTGTTAAATAACCCAAAAGAGCTTCTAGATGATCTAAGAATAGATTATAATTTCCTGCAGGTGCTCGGTAAATAGTTATTATTATATAGGATCTGTTATGGAACTCTACTTCTGTTGCACATGCTTCTAGATGCTGCTCTAAACAGAATTTATTAATGTCAATGTTCTTGAATTTATGGCAGTTTTTGATAAATGTGGCAACTCCTTCTCCATCCATATCTACTCTGCAGAAGTAGGAAGCTAGCTTAAATCCTGAAATGTCTAACATATCCATATCAGTGGTCACTTGATGTTCAGAGAGGCAGATTATGTCAATTTGGTTAGATGAATTAATTTCATCGATACAAATGAGTAGTTCGTCAACTTTATTTCTAAGTCCCGGAATGTTCTGGTGTAATAAAGATAACTGATACTGCATACTAATGGGATTGTAACTGCTTTGGCGAAGATGAACTGGCAGTTTCTGATTACTTTCTGTTAAACACTGTTTAATTGGATGCTGTATAATAAAATCTGACTCCTGTTCATCTGTTTTCTCAAACTGAGTGTGTCTGCCAATCTCTCTTAAAACTCGTTTTCTTTCCCCCTTCCCTATCCTAAAAAAGGCATCCCTCTGACACCTGTGACCACTGGTATTTTACCACTTGTGCCAGTGTCCCCCCTTAAGTTTTCTGCAATCAACCCAGACAGTTTTCCCTTCCCTTTCCTATTGAGGTGAAGGCCATGCCTAGTGTAGTCCCACCTATCGATAGCATCCCCAGGAATCAAACCAATATGGGACCCTATATCCGTCCTAAGCAGCCACTCCAAGTCCAAGTTCACCCTCCCTACGGAAGAGTTCAAATGAGGCCGATCATGGCGTCTCAACACAGACACAAATCCCACACTCGTATGCTTCGTTGCTGACGCTATCTTCACCAGGTCACTCTCTATGGAATATTCAGAGTCTCTGCCAATGCTATTTCCCGGACCACCCACTATAACCACGGCATCCTCCTTTGTGGAATCCTGGCATAAAGCACCTACATCCTCTGTTACCTGACCCAGATCTGCACTAGGCTTGAAAAAGTTTGTGACCTGGTACTCTGGACCTAGATTTTCCTGCAGTAGATGGCCAACACCTCTACCATGGGAACTACTTAACAACAGAACTTTCTTTCTCTTTACAAATTTCCCTACCTTTTTCAAGTCCTTGAAAGCTTGTTGTGCCCTTTCTACAGCTTCAGCTACATGAGGCTCATCCGATTCTGACTGAGGCAACAGGTCAAATCTATTTTCAAGATTTATGACAAAGCTGTCTGATGCTCTCCTTTGCCTGTTCCCCCTATTACCTGTTGCCACTTCCCACCTCTGTTCACCCTTCTCCCTCTTTAACCTGTCCAGATCCTCCCTTGCCTTGTCTAGGTCAGCTTGAAGAGCTGCAATTTTCCCTTCCTGTTCCAGTATTTTCCTATCTCTACTGCAGATCCTACAATACCACTGGTGAGCCTCATTTATGTCCCCATTTCCCACGCCACTACATTCTCCCCAATGAAAGAAACTACAGCACCCATCACACCATACCCCGGAACTAACGATCCTACGGCATGTCACACACTTCTCACTCATGGTAAAAACAGAAATCGTATAAGCTGATTTAAGTAGTGACTAAAACGTAAACAAAGGACCCTACAAACTATTCAGGCAGATATAAATAAATTGAAAGAGTACTGTATAAAAAGACCTGGTGATTACATATAACTCACTGTTTACTTACGATACGCGCGCGTGAAATTAAGCCTAGGATTCGTGCTACAGGCGCGAGAAGAAAAATACGCTTCTTACCCCGTTTAATCTTATTTTATACTTCACTAACACTTCCACTAATTCAACAACACTTATATTATATTTATAACACCTGTACACGTTTAAATATAGCTTAATAACAACGCTTTTATAATTATTTAGTGAGCAAATACTCGAAGAGTCCGCGTCGGCGCAGTGTTGCCAACTGTATGAATGGAACAAAGAAGTGTCGGTGTGGAAACTTATCAAAATACGGTGTGTCATGAACGACTCGCACTAGAATCCTGCAGCAGACGCCACTGACATTCTAAGTATCCTACTTTTAGTTTGTTAATGTAAATAGGCATTGTTCCATTTAAAATAGTGTATGATAGTACAAAACATTCTCTTTCTAAGTATTATTACAATCTGTTTATTGACTAACAATTCATTCAGTGAAAATCACACATGAATAGCACTTTCCATTTCCGCGATATCTGCGCCGCAGATTTTAGGTGATTCATTCTAAACATGTGTAAATGTATGTATGTGTGTGTATGTCTGTTCCACATTTTCTCCTAAACCAGTGGACCGATTTAAAATAGATTGGTACATTTGTCTTTTACTACCTGAAAAGAATCGATTTGTCGGTAAGAATCACCTACCTATCAGAAGGGTGTGGATGGGAGTGAGAAAGTAGTGTAGTCATGACGCGCGAAGAGCCAAATTTTCTTCATCCAGTTTTTGAGAATGAGAGCACTTACTGGTTGCAACAAACCTTACCCATAATTTCAAATCTTTACCACTCTTTCTCTCTCTGTAGACCCCCACTAAATGATGAAAGCAAAAAAATTTAATTTGTGCTGTTTATGCAATAAATCTGCCGCATCAGGCATGAAGTTTTAATTTATTACTTCTTTACAGCTAACTGTATTCGCGTCACATTTTTCATCAATATTCACATATACCATTGAACATATCTGCAAAATTATACTATTTTACCATACAATATCGGGAGACACGACGTCATAAACATTGAGCTACGTGAAAATGAAAACGCAGGACGAAATCCGTACAGATACAGGTGAACTATGTGTACAAATGTGTACCGAATATGAAGTATGTATGACATGTGCTAAACAGACAAAGCCATGTGTGAAAAGCTCCACCTCGATTGATTTCAACAAACCTTGATTCTCATACTACTTACCATCTGGAAAAAATAGGACAAGAATCAGCATACTGTGGTGGGTATGGTAGTGTGCACAGAGAATGGGTTAAGAGGAGATGAGCAGAGCGCGAGAATAAGGAGAAGGACAAAGACAGGGGGAGGAGCAACTGACAGAGAAAGGAGAAGGGGGAATGGACAAAAAGGGATTGGGTGGCGTGGGACAGAGAGAGGAAAGGAGGAGAGGGACAGAGAAAGGAAAAGGGAGAATATGGATAGGAGGAAGAGGTAGACAGGGATGAGTTGGACAGAGAGTGAAGGAGAAAATGATCAGAGAAGGAGAAGAGTGGAAGATGGACAGAGAGAAGGGGAGGTAGAGATGGACAAAGAGAGGAGGACATCGATACAGAGAGGGGGAGGGGGAGAACAAAGAGAGGAGGAACAGATGGAAACAGAGAGGGAGAAGAGGAGATGGACAGTGGGGAAACGAGCACTTGGACAGAGGTTGAGGGGCAGATGGACAGGGAAGGGAAAAAGGAGGAGATGGACAGAGAACGGAAACAGGAGAAGATGGACAGTGGAAGGAGTTGGAGCAGATGAATAGCGTGAGTGCAGAGAAGGAGATGGACATAGAGAGGAAAAGAAAATACACAGAGAGAGTGTGGTTTGAGAGATGGACAAAGAGAGGGAGAAGAGGAGATAGAAGGGGAGGACGAGATTCACTTGTGGGACACTGAGGGAAGGGACAGACTGAACAGAGGGAAGCAGATGGACAGGATGAAGGAGAAGATGGACTATTGGAAGAGTGGAATAAATATGTGCCCAGGCAACATTGCATTCTCAGCTATTCCGTGGTTTCGGGATTGCATCCAGATAACTTCGTCTTCTTACCATGATATTTCAGGATAATGAAGTGAGCGTTTGGCACTGCAGTATCACATTATGGATGCACCTGAATGCCACAGGTGGAGAAATATTCGAAGAGAACGCGAAACTAGGCAGAGGTCGTTCATGTAGCAGGCATTTGTGCATGCGTTTTGCCGTCAATGGTTGGTATAAAGGTAGCGATGTGAACTAGCAAACCTACACCATTCGTAAACTCGACTCCAACAATCCTACTGTGTGTCCCCTCTCTTTCCAATCGTAGTGTACAGCAACGCTTGTACATACATATCTCACCCGCCCTCCACCTGCACACCCTCCCAGTCCGTTCCCAAAGAAATTTCAACTGTCTCACTCTCCCTGACCACAACTCCACCCAGACGTTCACCCGTCCTATCAACTCTCTGTCCATGCTACCCTGTTCAGCCCCAGCCCCACGCCAAGGGCTCTCTCCTCCACGTCTCCCTATATCAAACCTTCTCCTTTTTCCCTTCCTTGCTGTCCCTCATCTCCTCATCAATCTGTAGATCTCAAAACAATTTACTCTTTTCTCCTCGACCCCCACAGCCTCCTCTGTCTCGTCACCACTTCTTATCAGTCATCAGTCCTCATCAAAACCACCCTCTTGTTTCCCTCTGTACCCAGCCTTCTTTTCATCTATAATATACTGTGCCTGGGCAGGTCCTTCTCCAGTTTTAGTGAAAATACTTGGTGCTCCATTTTTAATGGTCAGTGTATTTGGGTTCTTCAGGTGTTTTTAACTGTGCAGTCTTTCCACATTTTATTACTGTTTTTAAACAATTCATGAAGCCAAAATTATATGTTTTGCTAAAGAGCCCACTTGGGGCGGAGGGGAATAAAGAAGAAAAGTAGCAGTCTCCAGTGCAAAACTGATTTTCAGCCGAAATATTGTGGCAAGTAATCGACGATATCCTGCGGCAGTCCCGAAACTTCATGGAATACTATTTACGCTCAGAAAGTTTCAAGAATCACATCGTGCACTCAACTAGAATTATATTACTTGCCATATGAAAACGATATTATCATTACTGGTAACGCAGTAGGACAGTTAGCACTAGGCTCAAATGGCTCTGAGCACTATGCGACTTAACTTCTGAGGTCATCAGTCGCCTAGAACTTAGAAAAGACATCACAAACATCCATGCCCGAGGCAGGATTCGAACCTGCGACCGTAGCGGTCGCCCGGTTCCAAACTGTAGCGCCTAGAACCGCACGGCCACTCGGGCCGGCTAGTTAGCACTAGGTTTATATTCGTATTTTTCGTGTTTCCCTTGGTAGAAAGGGGTCTACACTGAATTCTTGGAAAATAAAAGTTCTCTGACGACTACGATTTGTCTCTTCCATGCAATGTGATAGGTAGGCATTGCGCTTAAAACATGCTATGTCAGAACATTGTTCAGGATTAGGAAAGAAGCTCCGAATTAATGACGTAACAGCTGAAACACCGGTTTAATGAACTACGCAAATAATTGTGGCGCGTAAATTAATAACAAAGCGGTGACAGTGTCGCAGGCGGCCGAGGCTGACATAAATTTTGGGGACAGCGGGGCGCGGCTGCGCTCAACTGCAACTGGCCGAGCAACGAGGCGGAGCCCGGCACGTGACGCAGCCGCGTGTCCAGCCAACGGCAAGTGTCGGCGCCAGATGCAGACATGCTATCAGTCTGAGACGACTGGGAATTGCTGTGTCTAATATAAAACGAATTTTCAAAAACGGCAAACGTTTTGTGAAATCATTTGCGTAAAAGTAAAATATAAACTACATTAGAGAAATATCTGATGCTCGAAATCATGTATTTATTTTATAGGGATAACTGAGTGAGCATTAACAGTGCTGACGACAGTACATGTAAGTCTCAAGCATTTACTTTCCTGATATTTGGAAGATTCCCAATTCAAACATTTCTGTGACTGAAAACTTGTTGGAAGGTTTTTACACATTCGGGCATAGGTGATACAAATATATCAAGGACGCACAAAAAATCCGTAAGTACTTTTAAAGTGTAGGTTCAACATTGAAGTTTACATTGTCAATTGGCAATGGTCACATCTCTTTCGAAGATGCTAGGGTTCTCTTTCGTCATTCCTCCTTCCCATCACATAGATCACGCTATACAAAGAGAATAAAAAAAACCTGTGGACATACATGTGAAACAAATCTCTGCATTTTAGTTAGAACACTTTAATGTCTCTTTTTATAAATGCAAGTACAGTTTGCAGTTTTCCTGACACTTCCTGAGAGATTGAAACTTTGTGCCAAACTGTGTGTACAGACAATTTCGTATAATTCGAAAGAAAGTTTCTAAGGTTCGGAAGCATCCTAGCAAGTCACACTTCCGGAATCAGTCATTTAATCTCTCTTATTTTGCATGTTTAAAATTTTATTAGTACACAAACTAAAGCAGAATGAAACAAAATCGTTTGCTAATTCTGCCAAGAATGAGCCTAGTATAACACTGTGCTGTGTAATTTTGTACTTTTTTACTACACTGAATTTGGAACTATATTTTATCTTTCGAGGTTCCTGTCGTGCCTTCACACTTTCGGGAGCTAGTTACATTTACGTAATGTTTCATGCTCATCAATTATACCTCTGAAATGGTTCCTACCACGACAAAAAAAAAGACACTGAAATAAGTTATTTCCAATAAAGTTCTTAGCGACTTTGGGTATAAAGTTTAGGACTTTCTCCACTTGTAACATGGAACAGTGCATAAACAGATTATCAGCTACTCTTCCTGTTATAGCGTGCGTAAATTTGTGAATCATCATGTTGAACTCTGAACTTTAATGAGCTAGTGAATATTTCGTGTTTTTAGATTACGAAAAGGACTTAGTTTTCGCGTATCTTCGATGTTTATTTACTTTGGTTATTTTTTCTGTCATTCTCGTAACGCCCACAACGTAGCTTTACTGCATTTAATAAGGGCATTTCCTGTCTGCATTTTAAATGAATATAGTAGAACCACTTCGCGTTTATTTGAGATGTCCTATCTTCAATAAACATCATTCAACACAATTATCCATCGTCTACATCATTTAATTATGTTATAATACAACCCTTTTTATTAAATTATTCATTAAGTCTTATTTTGTATTTCCGTGTATTTTATTAATTCGCAATTCAGTTTCACTACAGAGTCACAGCTACAGATTATTATTTGCATCGAATTAGCTGTGAGGCATGAAATCAGACAAGAGCGGCTCCACCCTATGTCTACATCGAGCTATTCTTCTTAAATAGAGCCGTGCATAGCCTACGTACCTAAAGTACGAGTAACCACAAGTAAAGACGCAACTGATCTGCTTCTATGGGGTGCTGTTAGGAAGGCCAACTACTCAACAGTAACCTCCAGGTACCGTCGCAATGAGCAGTACATAATAATAATAGTAATAATAATTGATATAATAATAAACATATGAAATCTGTGAAATGTCAGAAATTACCTCGCTACATTCTTAGCGAATGTGAGTACTTTATGGGAGTTGTATAGAAATGATCGAATGTGGAGGAGAAGCTGTCTGGCGAGAGGAAGAGCGAGAAATGATACAGTAACATTCGCAGACGAGATGGCAGGAACAAAGAAGTAATGGAGGGTGCTGTGGAATGCATGGAGAATGTTGACAGTGCGACAGACTGATTCACTGCTAACCAGAAGAAAAACAACTGCGACGTACCGCCAGAAAAGCTACGCCAGTGATGACCGGCAGAGATGCAGTCTCCTTTTGGAGGCGAGGTGGTTCTGAATAAGACGCAGAATGTGTGATTGTTCGTTCCACAGTTCTATGTCAACTCCACATGGAATCTGACAAATATTTTGTGTTATGTAAAGGAACAGCCAAAATGCTACTTGTATCTGGTATTGCTTTTATGGAGTAATGTTCCATATGCGAGGAAGGATACTGAGAACAATACTGACTAAATGCCGAAGCAGTGAACAGAGAATGTGAAAACCACGTCGCCTATCCAGCAGTAGCGAACATAACTGCCTAACTCAATGTAGGAAGGACTTTGGTGCTTATGAGGCTAATCTGCTAAAAATTTTCTAATTGGGTATCGTTCGTAATTACCGAACCAAATGTCACCATTTATTTCGAGTTTATACGAAAATTGTGTTCTATGGCGACCAGAGACTCTGGAAGAAGTCACACATATTTTGAAAAGAAAGCTATGGAGCTCATAGAGTCCGCGATGAGATGCTCTTCATAAAATTTTGAATCCATGATCAAAAGTATGGATATGCAAAAAAAGAATCCTTTCATTAAAGAGATCATATGCCCAGATGTTTTCGCTTGTATGAAGCCTTACTTGACACTGTTTACCATATTTGCTTTTTTGACGAACGTTTAAACAATAACGATTATGGCAAAACGGTTTCAGTAATTTGTTGTATACACACAGATGTGAAAATTACAGAACTATCAGTTTCATAAGTCATGGCTGCAAAATACTAACACGAATTCTTTACAGAAGAAGGGAAAATTGGTAGAAGCAGACCGCGGGGAAGATCAATTTTGATATCGGAGAAATCTAGAAACACGCGAGGCAATACTGACCCTACGACTTCCCACAGAAGTTAGGTTATGGAAAGCCAAACCTACGTTTATAGCATTTGTAGAGTTCGAGAATGCATTTCGCAATGTTGACTGGAAAGAAATTCTAAGCATATGAGGCGTAAAACACAGAGGGCGAAAGGCTATTTACAATTTGTACAGAAACCAGATGTCAGTTAAAGAGTCGAGGGGCACGAAAGGGAAGCAGTGGTTTGGAAGGGAGTGAGAATGGGTTGTAGCTATCCCCAAAGATATTCAGTCTGTATACTGAACAAGCAGTAAAGGATACAAAAGAAAATTTAGAGTAGGAATTAAATCCCAGGGTGAAGAAATACAAACTTTGAGGTTTGTCAGACACAGCAAAGGACTTAGAGGATCAGCTGAACGGAATGAACAGTGTCTCGAAAGGAGGATATAAGATGGATACCAACAAAAGCAAAACGAGGATAATGAAATGTAGTCGTGTTAAATCGCGTGAGTCTCAGGGAATTGAATTGGGGATTGAGTCACTTAAAGTAGTAGATGAGTTTGGCTATTTGGGAAGCAAAATAACTAATGATGGTCGTAGTAGAGAGGATATAAGATCTAGACTGCCTATGGCAAGAAAAACGTTTCTGAAGAAGAGAAATTTGTTAACATCTAGTATATATTTAAGTGTCAGGAAATCCTTTCTGAATGTATTTGTATGGAGTGTACCCATATATGGAAGTGAAATATGGACAATAAATAGTTTAGGCCAGAAGTGAATAGAAGCTTTTCAAATGTGGTGCTACAGAAAAATGTTGAATATTAGTTGGGTAGAATACGTAACTAATGAGGAGGTACTGAACAGAATTGAGGATAAAACAAATTTGTGGCCCAAGCTGACTAGGAGAGGGGATCGTTTGGTAGGACACATTCTGAGACGTCAAGGGATCACCAATTTAACACAGGAGGGAAGCATGGGGGTTAAAAATCGTAGAGGGAGGGCAAGAGATGAATACACTTAACAGATTCAGACGGATTAGGTTGCAGTAGTTACTCGGAGATGAAAACGCTTGCACAGGATAGAGTAGCATGGAGAGCTGCATCAAATCAGCCTCTGGACTGAAGACCACAACAACAACAACATAGTACAGTGTTCTCCCATGTATTACTAATTCGATATCTGCAACTTAACGGAACTAGAGTAATGATTACAAAATAGTACTTCAGTACTTGTATTTCTTTTCCCCTGGGATGATAATGCTTTCATCTCTAAGTAATTAATGCACTCAGTGTCCTCTTTTGTCTGTTCAGCATGTAACAATCTTGATTTTCCCCTATTAATTTTCCCTCTACTGCTCCTTCTAGCGCCAAGTTCACTCTTCCTGGACGATGTAGCAGACGTCCGACTGTGCTCTCTCTTCTTCTGGTAGAGGTCAGCCCTAGACTTCCTTCCTCGTCTCTTTTATAAGTACTTATGCATTTCCTACTTAATCCTTTCAGCTGTTTTTAACATTGTTTAACAGGACCACAGTCGAATGCTTCTTCTTATCGGGATTTCCAAACGTCCACATTTCGCTTCGCTTTCATTCTATTCTCTACTCCAAACGATCACTTTCACGCTTCTTCCTCATTTTACATCAATATTTGATAACAATAGAACTAGTGACAGCTACAAATACGTAGTTGAAACTTCACAGTACTACGAAGTACCCTTGGAAACGGCCAGGAGACACAGTATTTAAGCATGTGGATCATGTTATGGCATGACAAAGATTCCCAAATTACATATTTGTCTGCATGAACAGTTTAAGGGAATATCCAGCAGCCATTGTATTGGGAAGTGTGATACTGAAATATTCATGAACGATGATCTGTGCTCAAAGTTCACTGAGGCTATAGGTACTGCTATAATAAATACCACAGTGGTAGTTCATTTTAGGAGGAATGGAATTCACTGAAAATGCCATCACAGAAGCTGCACAGACAAATATGTGAATAAGAAATCTAATACTGCAGAAATTGTGTGCAACGGAAGAAATTATTAACGTTATCGACGAAAGAAGAAGAATATAAAAGTTTTACGGAAAAAAAGAATACAACAATATCGCTCATAAATGACATGATTCAGAAATCAAGAAATCCAAAGCGAAATTGATGCAGACAAAATATCAAGAAATCGAAAGGAAAATGTCGTAACTACAGAGTCTAAACACAGAAAAGTCAAAATAACTTTCGGAGAATTTAAAAGCAAAGAGGTCAATATTATAAGAGTAAAAAATGGATTCCACTGTTGTGGTGATGTGTTTTAGTAACGAATGCCTCACGGTCTGAAATTCGTGGGTGGAGCAGGAATGTACACGGATTACAATAAAATCGTTTCACGTGCATGAAATAATGAAATAATCTGTTCGGAGCTAACTGTTTTTAATCACCCTTAATAAAAGACAATTATAATTAGGTAACGCGGCCCTATACACGTTCGGAGGACAGGACGGACATCTTCCTTCTCCAAATAGCAGTTCTCGTGAAACGTGCTGTTGCTTAACAGATAGACATTAATTGCGCAAAATGGCTCTGAGCACTATGGGACTTAACATCTATGGTCATCAGTCCCCTAGAGCTTAGAACTACGTAAACCTAACTAACCTAAGGACATCACACAACACCCAGTCATCACGAGGCAGAGAAAATCCCTGACCCCGCCGGGAATCGAACCCGGGAACCCGGGCGTGGGAAGCGAGAACGCTACCGAATTGCGCAAATTGCTAGAGACAACGGAGTGTTGAGTTAGTACCGGGGTATGGCAGTTGGTGCCTGCTCCTGGCGTTTACGTACAGGGAAGTTCGTGTTTTCTTCTTACGTGCAGAACGCTAGGACTGACGTACATTTTCTTCCACTTCCATGGTGAGCTGGATGCCGACTGCTGTAACCTAAGCAAATGAATAAACACTTTTACAGTTACATGATTTACTAGTCTCCAAATATTGAAAAATAGTTAAAAGGCACTCGAAGTTCCAATAGGATTCAGTCATTGGTGCCCGAAAGTTATGTAAGCAAGTATAGTCTTGCCCACGCTAAACAGGCCGTGGCAGCATACGTATCTTTGGAAATGTTTCAGAATCACCTGTCGTCGAGCACTGCTGACGTGAGTCCTGTGACAGTACGGAAGGGTGAACCGACGAGCTCTATGGATCGGAGCGATGTCAAAACCAGAGTCCAGAGTCAATTATGGTGAGACGACGGGAGAGTAGCGTAGATTGCGATGAGCTGCTTGAGGTGGCTGCCGAAGAAAACAGACTCCCGCTTGCTATGTGGCCGATTCTGTTGCTACCTCGGCAGGCCCCCAGGAGGTCGAATCGCGCGGCCAACGGTCACATTGCGTTGTCATCTCCGTTTGTGGTCCTAAACAATCAGAGCACTCACTGGCGTTAGTGTTGCGCAACCATACTTAATTCACCATCTGTAGAGCTGCACTGTGTTAGCACTTAGTAAATGATGTAAAATATGTGGTAAAATCTTGCATACACAATGACTTGTCACACGCTAATAAAGTTCGTAAGGACTCTGTACCCATGTTAGAAACAAGTATGAAAATGCGTAGTTCAAGTTATATTGGAGATTATAACTACTGAAGTCCAAGCTAGCTGAAGGATAAATAAAATTGTTGGAAGCAAGGTAGGTACACCTGTGCCATGCAAAAATACATTAAAGACTAAAGAAAAAGAAACACAAAAGTCAACCCAGAGAATCTGCCACTAAATAAGATCTGAAAGCGAAAAACTCATTGCCTAACTAAATAATCTCACTGTCTTCTACTTCGTAAGTTTCATGAAATCGTCCTGAGTCGACAACGTCTCGCATTTTAACTTTCAGTTGTAAGAAACGACCCTTACATTCTAGAATAACTATCTAAAAATCTCCGTCTTCTAATGAGCATCTATTACAGAAAAGGAAAAAAACCACATTCCTTTAAGACGGACATTATTAGTCAAACAAACATCCTGTTATTTTGTTTTTCGGTTTCCGTTCGTTGTCCCTATACCCCTCAAATCATTGGGCCAGTATTCATACTTGTCCCCGCAAAACGGCGGCTTCAATTTGCGAACATTTTTCTCACTACGGTGCTATAGCGTGGTAGGGGCTTGCTTGCGGCGGAACTGCTAAGCCTACCACATGATCTCTCCTATCGATACATAGTCGTACTTCAATGGCAAAGGTATAAGAAAGATGAGTCACAGAAAGATAGCTGCTCGAAATGGTGGCACTAATGTGCCCTTCGTGCAACTGTTTCAGCGTCACGATCGGCTTCATCTAAATGCTGCTGTCAGGCGTGTTAACATGGAGTTGGAGAGGGGACTGATGGCAGAGGGCATGGGTCACATTGCAGTGGTGCCAGTTTATCAATAAATCGGATTTCACTAGGCATGGCCTGCACCTCAATACGTATGAGAAGGGGAGGCTGGCAAAGCTTATAGGCGACAGCGTAGTGGCTGGTGGTGGTAACATTCATGGAAAAATTCCTCTAGTAGTTGGTATTAGAGATGCACCTATTTTAGACTGAAGTAGGCTGATAGGTGTACCTACTTAAAGGAAGTCCCTCTAACAAAGGAATCACCTTCAGAGGAAGTCAGGTATCTAAGTTGAGAAGGAACTTGCATATTTCATCAAAATATAAAAGGTACTTGAGATAAAGTTAGTGAACTGCTTATAGATGTTGATTCTGATATTATTGGTATACAGGAGCACCACTTAAATAATCTGACAATTCAGAGGCTTCCTTTGCCAGGATACAGATTAGCTGGCTGTTTTTCAACGAGTTCCTTGCAGAGTGGGGGAATAGCCACGTATGTGAAAATAATATTCCACTTGAGTCCTTCGAAGTACCACGGCACTGCACTGAACGTATATTTGAATGTTGTGCAGGGGCAGTTGAATTTATTGAAACTAAACTTCTAATTGTTGTCGTTTATAGGTTCCATAACTCTGACTTCAGAGCATTTCTGCTCAATCTAGAGGATTCTTCGTTCACTTTAAAGGAAGTACCAAAAATTAGTTATATTTGGTGACTTCAATATATGTTTTGTATATGACTGTAAAAGAAAAAGGATGTTGGTAGATCTTCTAAATTCACATGATCTGATGCAGACCGTGTCTTTTCCAACTAGGGTGCAGGGGAACAGTATCACAGCCATGGACAATATTTTTATTCATTCTCAATTACTAGATGCACTTTCTGTTAGTAAAAAGATGAATGACCTTCCATACCATGATGCACAAATTTTAACACTAAAAGGCTTTTGTGCTGAAATAAATGTCACATGTAATTACTAACTTGGCAGGAAAGCTAATCAAACGGCAGTAGAGAGTTTTTTAAACCTCATTAAGGAACAAGAGTGGCAGGATGTTTGTAGCGCCGATAACACAGATGTCAAATATAATGCTTTCCTTTAACTGATTAAAGTGCTCAGTAGCAAACCCGCTTCATAAAAAGGAAAAAAGGGGTAATGTAGACAATTTCAGACCTATATCTATGGCATCAGAGTTTGCTAAATTTATTGAAAAGGCTGTGTGTGTAAGGATAATTGATAATGTTATATCACTTAATTTTTTATCAAATGAACACTTCGGATTTAGTAGTCGTTTAACAACTGAAAATGCTATATTCTCTTTACTCTGTGAAATAATGAATGGACTGAACAAAAGGTTTCGAACGCTAGGCATTTTTTTTTTATTTAACTAAGGCGTTTTATTGTGTTGATAACAAAATATTGCCCCAGAAGTTGGACCATTATGAAATACAAGGAGTAGCTCACAATTGGTTCACCTTTTACTTATAGACAGCAAAAAGGTCATTATTCACAATGTTGGGAATGGCTGTGATGTGGGGCCTGAGTGGAGTATGGTCAAGTGGGGGGAGCCCCAGGGGTCAGTGTTGGGGCCACTCCTGTCCCTTATTTGTATAAATGATATGCCCTCTAGTATTACAGGTAATGCTGAAGTATTTTTGTTTGCTGATGACACTAGTTTGGTGGTAAAGGATGTTGTGTGCAACAATGGCTCTGTTTCAAATAGTTCACTTCATGACATAAGTTCATGGCTTGTAGAAAATAAACTAACGCTAATTCACAATAAGACTCAGTTTTTACAGTTTCTAACACACAACTCAACAAAATCCGACGTTTTAATTTCACAGTATGGGCGTATGTTAGGTAAAACTGAAAAGTTCCAATTTCTAGGTGTTCAGGTAGATAGTAAACTGTCGTTGAAAGCCCACGTTCAGGATCTTATTTAAAGACTTAATGCTCCATTTTGTAGTATAATAACGATATCTGAAGTAAGTAATCGTTCGACACGAAAATTAGTTTCCTTTGCTTATTTTCATTCGCTTATGTCATATGGTATTATATTTTGGGGTAATTCTTCCCATTCTAAAATTATATTTTTCGCTCAGAAACGAGCAGTTCGGGCAATAAGTCGTGTAAGTTGGCGAACCTCTCGTCGATCCCTGTTCACTAGTTTGGGTATTCTGACATTGGCCTCTGAATATTTATATTCTTTACTGTAGTTTCTTGTTAACAATATCAGTTTATCCCAAGAATTAGCATGTTTCACTCAGTTAATGCTGGGCAGAAATCCAACCTGCATTTGGATCGTATTTCCTTAACTCTTGTGCAGAAAGGTGTGCATTATACTACTGCATCCATTTTCAATAAGCTACCACAAGAATTCAAAAATATTAGCAGTAATCCACGCGCTGTCAAATCGAAACTGAAAAGTTTTCTCATGGGTAGTCCTTGTACCCTGTTGAGGAGTTCCTTGAAAAATTAAGCTGATTCCTATGTTACATTGTTGACTAAGTTTACTTAAACTTATAGCCTGACTGTTTTTTGGTCCATAAACATTTCATTTTCTCTGTTATTACTTTCTATGTTATAATTTTATGTACTCACACATTCCATGACCTTGGAGATTTGCTCCTCAGTTTGGTCCTACGGAACTTAGCGTGTAAATAAAAAAAAGATTCCTTTTATTCTGCCTGACAATCATGAAAGTATCATCCACATGAGGGCAAAATAATTTTGTTTTAGAGAGCACTTGCGAAATGAAGATTTCCAGATATTCGCATGATTCCATAGTGGCTATCTGTTTGTACACAGAACATAACCTGCTTCGAATGTAAGCGGTGGTAAGCTCAAATCATAACAATTTGGCGGTGCTTCCGCCAAAGTGGACATAAGCGGCACCAAGAAGTCTCCTAGCAACAATCGCGTGAATGTAGAGGAGACGTCGAAGCTGACTAGATCTCTTTTCTTCAGGCGCATCTCTTGGAGCATACAAACTCCGCTTTCTTAACGTGGCTGTGACAATCGACTACGTGAGGATTCAGCAGTCCGTGAAATTTCTGAAACTTTTTCAGGAGCACACGAAATGAAGATATTTCCTAGAAAAAAACAGATAAAATAATTCTATGAAGTTCTCAAAAGAGCCGTTTAATGAAAGACTTGTTTATCCATCCAACACTAGGTAGTTCCAGACTGAGTGAAATTAAGCACTAGGATGACACACTAGTGTGGACGTAAAATTCTAAATATGTACTACATTGTTCCAAATTTTTTGACTAGTACGTCCGTAGAGATAAAAAGAGTGGAATACGATAAAAGCGAATGTACGGATGAAAAGAATGAATAAAGTATACATTCAAAAAAAACTGTAATGCGAAGCAGAGTTTCACACAAACAACGCCCAACGGCTAGCTCATAGGTGTCATATCACTTCTTTCTTTTTTTAATCAGGATATCGACTTATGAATTTGTAGTGCAATAACTTTTAAACAAACTGTTGTTACCAATCAGAAGACAGAACTGGTTGTAGCATGAGGTTAGTGTTTCACTGTGCTCTTGCAGAACACGCTGCGGCGCTGGAACCACGTGTATGCAGGGCGAGGCCTTTTCCAATACACTGCCCCATAAAATACGAGACTACACGATAGCCTCGCTTTCTATAGGCTCAGCGGCCATCACTGCCTGCTTAACGACGCTGAAAACTGCTTCCGAGAGGGTGATGAATTTTTACTCGGGCTTGTCGAGAACGACAGCTATAAAGCTCCCGTAATCCCGAAGCACGACACGTAAGGAGACCTTGTGCCTGCTTATTCCCACTTGCGACGAAAAAGGGGTCCTCGTTTTAGTCACGTATCTACAATAAAGGCGAGCGCTGGGATGAAACTTGATAACGTATCAGTAGAAAAGTGTACCCGCGACACTTTTAGAACAAATTTTTGAACAGGGGGATGCTCTATTAAAATTTCTGAGCAACTCCAACTCGCAGTAAGCATTACACCAATCAGTGTAGTAAATCAAGTAATATACACAGAACAGTTCAGGAGCCAGAAGTAAATCTGCACTTATAGGTCAGTAGTTACAACTGGATTGTCTGGTTTTGGGAATAAAATCGCTCTAAAACAGCAGATTTAATAAAGAGAATAAATCGAAAACTGTATGTACGTGAAACACGCTTGTTACACATTATTACGATTTCGAACAGTATTCCTTCGACAACTGGTAACATACATCTAGTTATTCCCCGCTTGGTGGTCGGAAACAATATTGCACTCAAAATACCAAGTACACACAGCGTTCCTCATCTTGAAAATACTACGCGAAAAACAATGAACACTTCCCTCATCAACTGAATGAGCCGTCGTGGAATAATACGAAACTTTCTCAAAAAGTTAAGTCCCTGGCTATAATAACATCACAGTGACTTACTTCACGTGATCAGATTATTTCGACGGTGTGTCATTTTCAAGCGCGTAATCATAGTGCATACGTCCGTAATTCAAATATGCTCGTATATAACATAATACGAGTCCGTACTAGAAAATGCCACATCACCGAAATCACCGAATCATGTGAAGTAATCTACTATGGTTATAATAAAGTCATGATGGAAAATGGAATTGTCTTTTATACTTTCAGGCTTTGGCATCAGACACGAAAAAAAATTCTTGAATTTGTTACATTCGATCGTGGTGGTGAGTTTGTTATTAACATTCAGACGTGAATTGTAGACGAAATATAAACAACTTCCTCAATTTTTGTTAATGCTTGAGATTACATTTATTCCACAATCCACATTCGGCTTTAAATTTGAATGTCATCCACTATCTCATACTACTCGACTACACGAAAATAACTCTTGTACATTCCTGTACTCTGGTGCAGGCTATTATTGAAGATCATTTAAACATCGTTCAAACTACGTCCCACAGAACGCTTCAAACTGTGACGTCGTTATGATTAAATACTTTGATTTCTAAATGATATGCAACACATACACGTCTGCAGGTTAGGAATTAAGCTACAACTACCCTGGTTTCCGTTTCAAGTAGTTTTCGAAAATCCAATTTTTGTCTCCTGTTTTGCAGTGGCTTTTTTGTTCAATTCGGAGGTAGTGTTCCATCTCTATAACTTCGTTGGGGATTATAGGGAAACCAAAATAATTCAAAAATGGATCACTAACGCTTACAGGAACTGATTCAAAGACGATAAACGTTTACGACGAGTCTTCATATTTACACTACTGGCCACTAACATTGCTACACCAAGAAGAAATGCAGATGATAAACGGGTATTCATTGGACAAATATATTATACTAGAACTGACATGAGATTACATTTTCACGAAAATTGGGTGCATAGATTCTGAGAAATCAGTACCCATAACAACCACCTCTGGCCATAATAACGGCCTTGATACGCCTGGGCATTGGGTCAAACAGAGATTGGATGGTGTGTACAGGTACAGCTGCCCTTGCAGCTTCAACACGATACCACAGTTCATCAAGAGTAGTGACTGGTGTATTGTGACGAGCCAGTTGCTCGGCCACCATTGACCAGAAATTTTCAGTTGGTGAGAGACATGAGAATGTGCTGGCCAGGGCAGCAGTCGAACATTTTCTGTATCCAGAAAGGCCCGTACAGGACCTGCAACATGCGGTCGTGCATTATGCTGCTGAAATGTAGGGTTTCGCAGGATCGAATGAAGGGTAGAGCCACGGGTGGTAACACATCTGAAATGTAACGTCCACTGTTCAAAGTGCCGTCAATGCGAACAAGAGTTGACCGAGAATGGTAACCAACGGTACCCCATACCATCACGCCTGGTGATACGCCAGTATGGCGATGACGAATACACGCTTCCAATGCGCGTTCACTACGATGTCGCCAAACACGGGTGCGACCATCATGATGCCGTAAACAGAATCAGGATTCATCCGAAAAAATGACGTTTTGCCATTCGTGCACCCAGGTTCGTCGTTGAGTACACCATCGCAGGCGCTCCTGTCTGTGAGGCAGCATCAAGGGTAACCGCAGCCATGGTCTCCGAGCTGGCAAACGTCCCCATCCGTTGACTCAGGGATCGAGACGTGGCTGCACGATCCGTTACAGCCATGCGGATAAGATGCCTGTCATCTCGACTGCTAGTGATACGAGGCCGTTGGGATCCAGCACGGCGTTCCGTATTACCCTCCTGAACCCACCGATTCCATATTCTGCTAACAGTCATTGGGTCTCGACCAACGCCAGCAGTAATGTCGCGATACGATAAACCGCAATCGCGATAGGCTACAATCCGACCTTTATCAAAGTCGGAAACGTGATGGTACGCATTTCTCCTCCTTACACGAGGCATCACAACAGCGTTTCGCCAGGCAACGCCGGTCAACTACTGTTTGTGTATGAGAAATCGGTTGGAAACTTTTCTCATGTCAGCACGTTGTAGGTGTCGCGACCGGCGCCAACCTTGTGTGAATGCTCTAAAAAGCTAATCATTTGCGCATCACAGCATCTTCCTCCTGTCGGTTAAATTTCGCGTCTGTAGCAATTTTAATGGCTAGTAGTGTAAAAATTTGAAAAATGTGCAAGTAGATAAAAACGTTTATTTCTTGGAAATCTCACCCATGAAAGCTGTTGTAAATCTCAAGCAAATCGATAATAGGAGGTGAATTATTCATACACCTTTTAATACATGCATGCGACCAGTCTTTTTCATTAACAAGCTCTACAAAATTTTTCAGGGTATGTGACGACATTGTCAATGTGTCAAATAAAATTTCACACATTTACAATGCAGTCACTCATCTTGAAGAGTTTTATTGACTGTGACAACGACCACGAAATCTTACGCTTATTTATTTTCATACGTATTAAAAACTGAAAATCACAAATTTTTAGAAATGTCTGTACTGAGTTAGAAATGTGTATGGAGTAGGAAAATTTATTTTATACTTGTTAGGTCTATTTATAATTGCAGTACTCGAAAAAAATTTATTTAAATAGTGTTTCGCCTTTTTATTCTTGTTGTTGTTGTGGTCTTCAGTCCTGAGACTGGTTTGATGCAGCTCTCCATGCTACTCTACCCTGTGCAAGCTTCTTCATCTCCCAGTACCTACTGCAACCTACATCCTTCTGAATCTGCTTAGCGTATTCATCTCTTGGTCTCCCTCTACGAGTTTTACCCTCCACGCTGCCCTCCAATACTAAATTGGCGATCCCTTGATATCTCAGGACAGGTCCTACCAACCGATCCCTTCTTCTAGTCAAGTTGTGCCACAAGCTCCTCTTCTCCCCAATTCTATTCAATACCTCCTCATTAGTTATGTGATCTACACATCTAATCTTCAGCATTCTTCTGTAGCACCACATTTCGAAAGCTTCTATTATCTTCTTGTCTAAACTATTTATCGTCCACGTTTCACTTCCATACATGGCTACACTACATACAAATACTTTCAGGAACGACTTCCTGACATTTAAATATACACTCGATGTTAACAAATTTTTCTTCTTCAGAAACGATTTCCTTGCCATTGCCAGTCTACATTTTACATCCTCTCTATTTCGACCATCATGAGTTATTTTGCTCCCCAAATAGCAAAACTCCTTTACTACTTCAAGTGTCTTATTTCCTAATCTAATTCCCTCAGCATCACCCAACTTAAATCGACTACATTCCATTATCCTCGTTTTGCTTTTGTTGATGTTCATCTTGTACCCTCCTTTCAAGACACTGTCCTTTCCGTTCAACTGCTCTTCCAAGTCCTTTGCTGTCTCTTACAGAATTACAGTGTCATCGGCGAACCTCAAAGTATTTATTTTTTCTCCGTGGATTTTAATACCAACTCCGAACTTTTCTTTTGTTTCCTTCATTGCTTGCTCAATATACAGATTGATTAACATCGGGGAGAGGCTACAACCCTGTCTCACTCCCTTCCCAACCACTGCTTCCCTTTCATACCCCTCGACTCTAGTAACTGCCATCTGGTTTCTGCACAAATTGTAAATAGCCTTTCGCTCCTTGTATTTTACCCAGGACACCTTCAGAATTTGAAAGAGAGTATTCCAATCAACATTGTCACAAGCTTTCTCTAAGTCTAAAAATGCTAGAAACGTAGGTTTGCCTTTAATTAATCTTTCTTCTAAGGTAAGTCGTAGGGTCAGTATTGCCTCACGTGTTCCAACATTTCTACGGAATCCAAACTGATCTTCCCCGAGGTCGGCTTCTATCAGTTTTTCCATTTGTCTGTAAAGAATTCGCGTTAGTGTTTTGCACCTGTGACTTATTAAACTGATAGTTCGGTAATTTTCACATCTGTCAACACCTTCTTTCTTTGGGATTGGAATTATTATATTCTTCTTGACGTATTTCGCCTCTCTCATACATCTCGCTCACCAGATTGTAGAGTTTTGTCAGGACTTGCTCTCCTAAGGCTGTCATTAGTTCTAATGGAATGTTGTACACTCCTGGGGCCTTGTTTCGACTCAGGTCTTTCAGTGCCCTGTCAAACTCTTCAAGCAGTATCATATCTCCCATTTCATCTTCATCTACATCCTCTTCCATTTCCATAATATTGCCCTCAAGTACGTCGCCCTTGTATAGACCCTCTATATACTCCTTCCACCTTTCTGCTTTCCCTTCTTTGCTTAGAACTGGGTTTCCATCAAAGCTCTTGATATTCGTGCAAGTGGTTCTCCTTTCTCCAAGGGTCTCTTTAATTTTCCTGTAGGCAGTATCTAACTTACCCCTAGTGAGATTAGCCTCTACATCCTTACATTTGTCCTCTAGCCATCCCTACTTAGCCATTTTGCACTGCCTGTCGATATCATTTTTGAGACGTTTGTATACCTTTTTGCCTGCTCCATTTATTGCATTTTTATATTTTCTCCTTTCATCAATTAAATTCAATATTTCTTCTGTTACCCAAGGATTTCTACTAGTGCTCATCTTTTTACCTACTTGATCCTCTGCTGCCTTCACTACTTCATCCCTCAAAGCTACCCATTCTTCTTCTACTGTATCGAGAAAAACGATTTATTGCCAAACGGCTAACATGGATTCTGAAAATACCTTTCTTGTGAAGCACAACTAGCTCTCCGTTCTCATGAAGTAATGGGTGCTATCGACAGGAGATGTTAAATTGATTTCATATTTTTAGATTTTCAGAAGGCTAATTAAAATGCGTACCTTTGGAGCGTCATCTCCGTTGGGTGACTAGATTCGTTATTTGTTGTCAGGAAGGTCACAGTTCGCCATAACTGACGGTAAGTCATCGGGTAAAACAGAAGTAATATCTGGCGTTCCCCAGGGAAGTCTTATAGGGCCTCTGTTGTTCCTGATCTAGATAAACTATTTAGGAGACAATCTGAGGAACGCCCTTATGTTGTTTGCGGTTTACCGTCGTGTAAAGTCATCAGTAATGATCAAAACGTACTGCGAAATGATTTAGACGAGATATCTATATGGTGCAAATAGTGCCAATTGACTCATAACCATGAAAAGTGGGAAGTCTTTCACATGAGCACTATAAAAAATCCGCTAAATTTGAGTTACACGGTAGATTACACAAATATAAAGGCTGTAAACTCAACTAAACACTTAGGGATTATAATATTATGTTATTAGGAAAGCAAACCAAAGACAGCGATTTATTGGCAAAACACTTAAAAAATGTAACAAGTCTGCTAAAGAGATTGCTTATACTACGCTTGTCCACCCTCTTCTGGAGTCCTGCTGTGCGGTGTGGGATCTCATCATATAGGATTGACAGAAAACACCGAAAAAGTTCAAAGAAGGGCAGCCCGTTTTGTATTATCGTAATATAAGTCATGTGCGCCACGGATATGGTGCACGAACTGGAACGGCAATCATGCAAACAAAGGCGCTGCGTCAGAACCCTCTTATGAAATTTTAATCACCAACTCTCTTCTCACAGTGTGAGAATATTTTGTTGGCACCCACATACGTAGGAAGAAATGATCATCATAATAAAATAAGATAAATCATAGCTCGCACTGAAAGATTTAAGTGTTCCCTTTTCCCGCCCGCTGCCCGAAAGCGGAACGATTGAGAAGTAGCTTAAAGGTGGTTCTGTGAACCCTCTGCCAGGAACTTAATTGTGTACTACGGAGTAATCATGTAGATGTCTATGCAGATGTAGAATACAGTCTGGGCATTTGCGCCCAATGAGTTCCGCTGCCTCAAGACATTTACAGTACTTGTCATAGTATGTGAAACCTTTAGCTTAAGGCTGCACCTCTTAATGAATAGATTCTGACAGCTCCTTAATTTTTTGAATTCAATCAGTACATTATATAAAATATTTAAAATCAAATCTTTGTCTCTCCTGGAAGCCGTAAGACAGGCAATCTACAACGGGAACAGTTACAGAATTATGGACTGTGAACAGTGACCAATGAACCGGGTTAGACAAGTAGTAATATAGATACTGTAGATAGTTCCCTCTTGAGGTCGAGCTGCATAAATAATGTGCGAGAGCAGTCTACACACATACCGAACAGCAGGTAGCAGCAGGGACCAGGGCTGGGTGGGAAGGGCTGCGGCTGTAGCTCAGAGCGGTAATGCTGCGGTTAGCCGCTGAGTACTGGCACCCACCAACAGAAGGCGGAGGGGCTCCTGATGTCTGCAGTGTCCCCTCACCAGATTATCTTAAATACTGTAGACACCAGCAAGTCGTATCGGAATTTGAACTAATCACTCGAATCAGTACAACTATCGCTGTTTGCGAAGCAACTCACAATACAGTGCATACATCATGTCTTAATACAATCAACTTACGCTTACTCTAGCACTACACAATATTACTGTCGTTATTTGCCACAACAGAGATTACATTGTCAGATACAGTAAACTCAACAGGTTACTTCTAGCCTCCTCAGTGGTAAAGTGCCAGACTACAAATCTAAAGTGCCGCGTTCGGTACCCGGCCAGTCCTCAAATTTTTACCACTCCCTGCACCTTTGTTATTTCTTATATTAGAAGCAGAGAATTGTACAGTGTTAAACTGTCGGTAGTGTATAACTGGCTGGATTAATCAAACGTTAAAGGAAATGACGGCATATCGCCTCCGATAGGACTATGCCTGTTAACGTACTTTGGTGCTGAAATCAATCTTTTAGTTGGTGACAGCTTTTAACGGTACACGAGATACCAGCGGTTCCGAGTACTGCCGTATTCACAATTTGCTACCTTTACAACATACCGGGATTCCAGAGGGAGGTTATATAGTATTTATCGCAGAACGCCAATGATGATAGCCGTAGGGTGCTTGTTCTCTAAATGCAAATGTCATGAACTCGAGTCCTGTTTCGGCAAACAGTTTTAAACTGTCAGGACATTCCTAACAGACAATTCGACAAAACCGGACGTTTTAATTTCGCAGAATGTGAATTTGATTAGTGAAACTGAACAGTTTAAATTTCTAGGTGTTCAGATAGATAGTAAACTGTCGTGGAAAGCCCACGTTCAGGATCTTGTTCAAAGACTTAATGCTGCCTCTTTTAGTATTCGAACGATATCTGAAGTTAAGTTATCGTTCGACACGAGAGTTAGTTTACTTTACTTATATTCATTCGCTTATTTCGTATAGTATTATATTTTGGGGTAACTCTTCCCATTCCCAAAGGACATTTTTTGGTCAGAAACGGGCAGTTCGAGTTATAACGGGTGTAAGTTCGCGAACCTCTTGTCGAACCCTGCTCACTAGTCTGGGCGTTTTGACATTGGCTTCTCAATGTACTTCTCAAAGTTCATATTCTTTACTGTCGTTTCTTGTTAACAATATCAGTTTACTCCAAAGAATTAGCAGCTTTCACTCAGTTAATACTAGGCAGAAACCCAATCCGCATTAGCATCGCACGTCCTTAATTCTTGTGCAGAAATGTGTGCAGCATACTGCTGCATCCATTTTCAATAAGCTACCACAAGAACTCAAAAATTTTAGCAGTAATCCACAAGCTGCCAAATCAAAACCGAAGAGTTTCCTCATGGGTCACTCCTTCTGTTCTGTCGAGAAGTTCCTTGAAATATTGATTCCCACGTTGTCTTGATTGCGTTTACTTAAACATATGGCTTGTCTTCTTTTTGGCTTCATAAAAATGTTATCTTACCTGTAATTACTTTATCTTGTAATTTCATGTACTGACACGTTCCACAACCTTGGAGATTTGCTCCTCAGTTTGGTCCTACAGAACTAGACGTGTAAAATAAAATATCTACATCTACATGGATACTCTGCAAATCACATTTAAGTGCCTGGCAGACGGTTCATCGAACCACCCTCACAATTCTCTATTATTCCAATCTCGTATGGCGCGCGGAAAGAATGAACACCTGTATCTTTCCGTACGAGCTCTGATTTCCATTATTTAATCGTGGTGATCGTTCCGCTCTATGTAGGTCGGTGTCAAAAAAATATTTTCGCATTCGGAGGAGAAAGTTAGTGACTGAAATTTCGTGCGAAGATTCCGTCTCAACGAAAAACGCCTTTCTTTTAATGATTTCCAGCCCAAATCCTGAATCATTTCTGTGACACTATCTCCCATATTCGCGATAATACAAAACGTGCTGCCTTTCTTTGAACTTTTTCGATGAACTCCGTCAGTCCTACCTGGTAAGGATCCCACGCCGCGTAGCAGTATTCTAAAATAGGACGGACAACCGTAGTGTAGGCAGTCTCCTTAGGAGGTCTGTTACATTTTCTAAGTGTCCTGCCAATAAAACGGAGTTGTTCGTAATTGTAATACCTACGTATTTAGTTGAATTTACGGCTTTTAGATTAGACTGATTTATCGTGTAACCGAAGCTTGACGAGTGCCTTTTAGCACTCATGTGGATGACCTCACACTTTTCGTTATTTAGCGTCAAATGCCACTTTTCACACTATTCAGATATTTTTTTTCTACATTGTTTTGCAGTTTGTTTTGATCTTCTGATGACTTTATTAGTCGATAAACGACAGCGTCATCTGCAAAGAACCGAAGACGGCTGCTTAGATTGTCTCCCAAATCGTTTATACAGAAAAGGGCCTATAACACTTGGGGAACGCCTGAAATCACTTATGTTTTACTCGATGACTTTCCGTCAGTTACTACGAACTGTGACCTCTCTGACAGGAAATCGCAAATCCAGTCACATAACTGAGACGATATTCCATAATCACGCAATTTTACTACGAGCCGCTTGTGTGATAAGCGTCAAAAGCCTTCCGGAAATCCAGGAATACAGAATCGATCTGAAATCCCTTGTCAATAGCACTCAGCACTTCATGTGAATGAAGATCTAGTTGTGTTTCACAGGAACGATGTTTTCTAAACCCATGTTGACTGTGTGTCAATAGACCGTTTCCTTCAAGGTAATTCATAATGTTCGAACAAAATATATGTTCTAAAATCCTGCTGCATATCGACGTTAACGATATGGGCCTGTAATTTAGTGGATTACTCCTACTACCTTTCTTGAATATTGGTGTGACCTGTGCAACTTTCCAGTCTTTGGGTACCGATATTTCGTCGAGCGAACGGCTGTATATGATTGTGAAGTATGGAGCTCATGCATCAGCATACTCTGAAAGGAACCTAATTGGTATACAGTCTGTACCAGAAGACTTGCTTTTATTAAGTGATTTGAGTAGCTTCACTACTCCGAGGATATGTACTTCTATGTTACTTATGTTGGCAGCTGTTCTCGATTCGAATTCTGGAATATTTACATCGTCTTCTTTTGTGAAGGCATTTCGGAAGGCTGTGTTTAGTAAATATGCTTTGGCAGCACTGTCTTCGATATTATCTCTACTGTCATCGCGCAGAGAAGGCATTGATTGTTTGTTGCCGCTAACATACTTCAGATACGACCAGAATCTCTTTGGATTTTCTGCCAGGTTTCGAGACAAAGTTTTGTTGTGGAAACTGTTATAGGCGTCTCGCATTGAACTCCACGCTAAATTTCGAGCTTCTGTAAAGGATCGCCAATCTTGGGGATTTTGCGTCTGCTTAAATTTGGCATGTTTGTTTCGTTGTTTCTGCAACAGTGTTCCAACCCGTTTTGTGTACCAAGGAGGATGAGCTCCGTCGTTTGTTAGTCTATTTGGTATAAACCTCTCAATTGCTGCCGATACTATTTCTTTGAATTTAAGGTACATCCGGTCTACACTTATATTATTAATTTGGAATGAGTGGAGATTGTCTCTCAGGAAGGCGTCAAGTGAATCTTTATCTGCTTTTTTGGATATGTAAACTTTTCGCTTATTTTTCGAGGATTTGGGGATTACAATATTCAATCTTGCTACGATAGACCTGTGTTCACTAATCCCTATAAAGTCATGGGATGCAAAATACCAGCGTCATGACATCAGTTTTAATATCCTGTCTCACATTGCTGACGCACAACTTTGTCGGGCCTATTAGATGCAAGCATTCGATCAGTATGTAATTACTAATCGTAAAAGTTCGTGCGAGCGCTTTAGGGTTTTTTGGTCTTACAATATACTGCACAGACCTGATAATCCTAGAGCTCTTCATATTTGTTAAGGAAGGTACGAGAGCACCTATTGTGCTTCTTAAGGTACACATTGTGCGCCAAGATTTGACAGCCTGAAATTCTGTGGTCCTTGGTCCTTTTTACACAAATCTAACATCTACCTTCCCGACTGGTTTTAATAATAAAGATTTCTTAGCTTTCTTCCTTAGGGCCTAGTCTCTTACAGCCACTTTTACAGCTGATACGGCTCTCAGTTTTCCCGTTTTCAGTCAGACGTGTCATCTCTGGCGGTGTTTCTCCATGCACAGCTGTCAATCTCGCGGTTGGTTTTAGCTTTTTGTGAGTTTCAATTTACTATGTGGGAGTGAATACCAAAACCCTGTGCATTTTTTAAGAAAGATTGGGCTGTAATTCCTCTGTTTCCATTTGCACCTCGGATCGTATTATGTCAGTCAAAACTAACTATGGCTTAATGATAGACTACCTTTGTTTGTCTCAGACTTGGTCTTCCATCCTTGTGTATAGTCCGTCGGTGTCATCTCTGGCGTACATGGTGAGAAACTTTCGCGTCTTACGATCGGCAAATAAAATGTCTTCTTGGTTACAGTCCACCAAATCGAAGCTGTATACAATTGCAGCAACTGTCATTGACCCTAAAGCCATAATTTTGTTCTTGGAGTTCAGATTCGTTCTTAGAACCAGTTTTACCCTGCTGAAGTATTGCGGAAGAAGACATTTATTCAGTGATCAAAATTTATTATTTCTCTCAATACCAAGGTACTTGTAAGACTCCTCAGATTGAAGACTCTTTTAATGCAAGATTCTTTATCCGAGTGACTGTTCCCTCCTTTCAGAAGTTTCCTTCTAAGCACTCTTAGTTAAGTACATTTGTCAGTCCCAAGTCGCAAGCAGATGTCACTATTAAATGTTTTAACGATACCGGAAAGCGGTTGAAGGACAGTGAACCGAAGAACAACTAGATTTTGAACTCTCTGCATCATCACAGAAGGTGAAGGACGGAGGCTTGTTCGCTCAATAAATCAGAATAAACGGCGAATTGTGGTAGATCTGACGGCAGGGTACAGTGCTGGTGGAGACACAGGTGTTTCGGAGCACAATGTTCATCCCACAGTGTCGAACTTGGGGTCCGCAGCAGACGGCCATTACGTGTTCCCATGCTGAGCCAACATCGTCAGCTGCAATTTCAGTGAACACGAGATCATCGATATCGGGCCGTTGATAAACAGAAGCGCATGGATTTTTAAAAATTTTCCCCGCGAATAGAACGACGCTAACCACTCACGAGGATGAAACATCCCGGCAGATTAAAACTGTGAAGATTGGAAGCTAGGAGACTAGTTACTGGCGAAAGTATAGCAGTGAGGACGAGTTTTGTGTCGTGCTAAGGTAGCTCAGTCGGTGGAGCACTTGCCCTCGAAAGGCGCTGGTCCCGATTTCGAGTCTTGGTATGACACACAGTTTTAATCTGCCTGGAATTTTAATACTAGCGCACACTTCGCTGGATAATGAAAATTTCATTCTGTACACTCCAGGATATTTCAACTGGGCTCCTGCTAGTCATCCTCAGGTGAACTGTCAAAGACATGAAAACTTTCCCAGTCTCTCAATTCACTTTAGAGTTGTGTGTGTTTTGGATAAATGGTGGTTGGGTAACGACATAACACAGAAGGCAGTGGCCTTGCTTGTAGAGTTTTAAGAAAGAAAACATGGTCCAAATAGGCTATAATATGTTGTTGCCTGTTTAGACCTGTTTTCTTTCCTAAAACATGTTGCGGCTGTGGACGCCCACAAGAGCAAAACTCTATGCTCAGGGCTGACACCCGCCGAAGTCATTACGTGGTAAGTCGTCTGCGACTAGAGCAAATCGTGGAAATGATGGGGTTCTACATGTAAGCATACTGGTAGCCGCTACTGTGATTCATCATATTTTCTGCAAAGCGCATTTCCACTGATTATTTAACAAAGGGACGACAGAAAGACGTTGCTGTAGCTAAAACTATTTTATTATGCTCCATTGAATGTCCGGTGGAGACACAATATTCAGGCAAAGCAGAACTGCTTTGTTTCAAAAGGTGAGCTTAAGTTTGATGTTTGTGGCAGCATTCTTCCACGGTGGGCGTGGTCTGGCCTATGCAAGCCATGCCACAGTATTTTGAACTCCTAGCTCTCGCAATAATAAATTGTCCCTCACTGGTCCCAGGTCTGTAACCTTAATCGGCGCTAAAACACTTTTATTTGAAATTGTGGTTTTGCAAGGGGACGGGGGTGGGGTAGCTTAGGCACAGCTCCTGACTACCAAGTAAACGACACGGCGTGAAACATAATGCGCACAGAGTGGATTTACCTGACACCCAGTGTGCCGCTTCGCTACACACTTCCGTTGTCGCGAGCTGTTTGCAGTTTTTGGCTCCGAGCAGTGGCGTCCTCTGTACGCGAAGCCAAGAAGGGAGGCCGGTGCGGACGGGAGAGCAGTCTGGTGTGAGGACCTAGACAGAAAGAGGAAGTTTGCCTGATGGAGTAGTTTGTAACGCCGGAAATGCATATCCTCCTATTTCCATCTATTGTACTAGAAATTTTTTACCTTATTTTGTTACCTGAAGATATGACATTTCTGTGTCTTTATATATACGCATTTATGTCGATGTATAATTGGTTTGTTTTGTAAATATTATTTGTATTTTTACGCTGAGTCTGGCCTAGGGAAAACTATGCTATCGAACGATTACATCGATAGGTCGTGTGGAGAACCAAAGTGTTTAGGCTCTTTGGTAGTATTTACTCTGCCGCATGGAGCGCGGGCAGAGGGAGTCTGGCGGGAGTAGGGCGGTGGAGCAGGTGTGTTGTGTGACGCTCCCGCGAGTTGCCGCGCTTACGGGGTTTGGCAGCATGTAATTGCGCTCGACTTGCTATGATAGTTTCTGACACGGTGTCGCGGACGGGAAGCATTAGCTGGCGCACATCAAGAGTCCGTTTTGCCTCGTGACCGTGTCGAGAAGAAGGCGCGCCAACATCCAGGTTCTGCAACAGTGATGGCCGACAATGAGTGACTGTCGCCACCTCCTCGATCGACGACTTCAAACCTTCAACCAACCAACAAGGAAGACTAAAATCCCGTAAAGTTTTAGAACTGTATGGCTTACCTCAGCTTTTAAAATTGTTCCATTTGCCTCACATAATTACAGCAACTTAGCATGAACCTTTGTTACTCATTGTCACAATTGCATTACCAAGCAGGGTCCCTTCCTTTTCCGGAATGAACCCGAGTGTCGTTGAAATTCAAACGCCAGCATTAAAGTAATATCATTCCATTTCATTGCTTTAATTTCATAGTTCGGTTAAAGTATTCATAGCTGGCTACAATATTTAGATTACACAAGCACAAATTAAGAGTGTGAGTTTTGTTACCATATTTTAGATTACCTGTGACTGCAGCTCAGCTTGGTACATACTAAATTTTACTATTGTTAATTGTTCAGAATCATTTAATTCAAGTTCAAAGTTAAATCTCTTATTTATAAATTGCGTAGATTCAAGTAGCTTTTGAAATGATTGTTGAGGTAGCCCAAGACTAACCTCATTTTATTGAATTTCGAAGTGCTTCAGAAACAAAGTTCACTATTAATTTCAGTCACTAAATTAACTTTCAATTTTCCGGTTTTATTGAAGTCAGAGTGTAGCGAAATTTATTACTTCCGACAAACATTGAGTTTTCACACAACACGTGTCTACCTTCAGTTGCCACGCTTTTAGTGCTAATGATAAGTGCATTAATCTTTCATTTTCATTTATTGTAGAGTATAGTAATTCGTTATACCTGTAAAATAATGGACATAACAGAGTTATGGATAAAAAACTACAATAATGAACATACAGGTAGTACAAGAACCTTTTTATTGGGACTCATATAGTCTTTGTTTACACAACTCATCTCACCACCTTTTACAGTTCTTTCACGAGGCCTACAATTTTCTGAGATTATTCCTGAAGTTACTGAAGGTATTTTAAAACTGTCTTTTCAGCAACAACAAAACATATGTATTTCACCAAATGTGTTTCGTTTTATTGAAATAAAGCAGCATAAGTGGTCTGTAATGAAGCATTTACAATTCGGCTAATTTTCTACATCTAAAAACAGTTTATTACAAAAGATATTCGTGTTACTTACGAGATATTATGTTGAATTTTCGCTCACACCAGGAAATGTAGTCTGCTTTCATGTTTTTTGCGGTATTACCCTCGTTTGGCATTGTTGTTAGTTTTTATAACACTTTGGCCCATAATTGTAATACTGTCTAGAAATGTTTCAACCACCTCTCAATACGCCCTATTTTTTACGTTGTTGTTTGTGTAACGTTCATCTGTCAACTTTCAAAAATAAGGTATTTCATGGTATAATCCTACAATTTTAACAGTGTGGTCATTGGTCCATCCCCTTCGCTATTGTTGCAGGAACTAAAACTTGCTACCATCTGAAAATCATGAAAATCACTCATTAAACAGTGGCGAATTTTGAGTGATACCTACATTTCACTCTTTGCCATTAAAACTTTGCTTCTTTTGGCAAAAGAAAGCGGAGTTTGCACACTGTTGTTTCACTAACATCCTAATACAGTTTCAGTTTCGAGAAAATCCTGAAACAATGGATAATTAAACGGGGACCTGAGGTCAGTTCATGTCAAAAGGTTGTGTAAAAGAACCTTCTCATTTAATTTTTTCGCTTATCTTGCAGCAAAGCTACGCTAGCTCTCATTTCACCTGCCATCTATGACTCTTAAAAAATTACATCATTCACTGTAAAAGCCTACAGTGACTCGTATACGAAAGTTCTCTAGGTTATCATTTGGCAAAATATTCTCTTCTTTGCATCCTATCATTTGCCGAAATTTCGCTTCTGTGTATCCAACCGTTTATAGGATCTGAGGGAAATTGTGAATATTTCATTCACGCGCACGCAAGCGGAAGTGATCGCGAATCCTTTTTGTCGAGACTGGAATTAGCTATTGATCTCTCCCCAAATTTAAAGGAAAATTCGACACGTCAGCTAAATTTCATTCGCACCACCAGTGTATGGTCTAATATGGACGACACTCAAATTCACAGTCCACGCTCGCACTCTCGTAAAACGTAACTCACACACACGACTGCAGTCTCAGGCAACTGAAGCCACACTGTAAGCAGCAGCACCAGTGCATGATGGGAGTGGCGACTGGATAGGGGTACGGAGGAGCCTGGAGGGGGGGGGGGGGGTGCTGAGCCTTTTTACTTCTGCTTTTCTGCTACCTACCAACCTCTCACTTGCCACTGTGAGTTAACGATTATTTCGCTCTCATTTAATTATAAGGCCGAAACGGTCAGCCTTCAGGAATTATGAATCGAGCCCTGTCGTCCAGGACCAGATGCCACAAAGGGCGCAGATTCACGACATGGTGGAGAAATTCACAGGCGTCTGTTGTCTATTGAGGCCTAAGTGCTGTAGTGTGCGAGTGAGACGGACGAGAACCTACGTCATAGGGAAAACCAGTAGAATCCGTTTGTTGCTGAGGAAACGTAGCAGTGTTAAATATGGCGTACCTAAGATCGGCCATACAGGGAAACATTTATGAAAACTATGTAATTCTGTAGTAATGCAGGGAATCAAACCACAGTAATTTTAATCTGCCATCCTCCATAAATTTTCATGGTGATCCCAATAAAACTTGAATATTGATCGTATCTATAATAGTTTAGAATTTACTGTTAAAGTGATATAACAAGTTTTGTAACAAAGACCTGAATTTTAAAATCTGTACGCTTTGGTCGATCTTAACGATCGACATTTCATATAGAATCGCATCATTAAAATGACAAACGTTGTAAATATCAACTCTGTAACGTTATTTGTTTAAAAGATATAGTAAATTTAAATCATCAGTATTTTCAGTTAAGCATCAGATCATCATTTCCTCCACACAAAACACATTGAACGATGACAGCATGACACCTTATTGAATCATTAGGTAATAGAATATTTGTTGTAAAGTTTAGTGCATAATAGTTACTTTTGTTCTTTACTTATTTATCAGAAAGCACATTGGTGCAAGGCTACTGGCCGTGACATTCAAAGTTAAGAAGGAAACTGTTTCGGTTTTATGTAAAAGAATTCAACGTTTATTGTGTAATGGATATTATTGTTACTTTATTCACAACTTGAAAGGAGTCAAGCTTTATTTAAATATGTTACATGTAAAGTAATGTAGAATAAGCTGTAGCCAATAAGATGGATGGCTTCAACAAAGGGAACTGCGTCAGTCAGTTGAGCAAAGATGTTCAGCGCGCGGGAAACGCGATCGGAGACGGGCAGAGGGCAGTTATGGTCGAGACACCAAAGGGGACAGTTCGGATGGAGACGCTAAAACGGACAGTTCTGGCCTACGCACCAAAGGGTACAGTGCTGGCGAAGACGTGAAAACGAACTGTCGGTCTCTAGGTAGCTAGGAACTGAAACGACTTAGAAAATGTCGCGTTGTGTGGTATCATGGGGCTTAGTCGCTGAGCGGTGAGCAGCCGCGCGTCTGCTGTGAATTCTAACTTTTCGCATAGTTAACGAGGTAGAGTATCGAACTTGTAATTCGCGATGAGATTCTGAATGATCGAACTGTGTCAAATGGATTAGTTCTCAATATTATTGTTACTGATACTGTATGTTATAGTAACTATGTATTTCGTAAACTTGCCATCAGCCAGACAATTTAACCAAAGGGTCACAAGTGTCTAATTTAGATCGTGCAGTACGACATGTGCGGTTGAACCCTTGGACGAGTTTGAGCCAAGACATTTCGATGAAGGGGAACCACATGTGAACCCCAACATCTATAGAATGTTAGCTAGCACCAGTGTCTAACCTCCCGATTGCATGTAACTGTCCTACGCTCTCTCCACCTCGTCCCTGCACGGTCCCCAGCACCACTTCACGCGTCCACGACCCCTAACTTACTATCCTCCCACCTCCCCGCCCCAGCCTCCTCGATACCCCCACCCAGTCGCCACTCCCATCATGCACTGGTGCTGCTGTTCACAGTGTGGCTTCAGTTGCCTGAGATGGCAGTCATTTGTGTGTGAGTTGCATTTGCATGAGTGTGTGAGAGTGTGTGTGTGTGTGTGTGTGTGTGTGTGTGTGTGTGTGTGTCTGTCATCAATTTTGATGAAGGCCTCACTGGTCAGTAGCTTTGTTTGTGGTAGTCTTTTTGTTGTGACCATCTGCAACTAAGCATCTCCGCTATGTGGTAAGTGGCAACTTTCCTTTTCATAATATTGTTACACTCCAAACTAGATTTTCCATTGTTTAAAATCATTTGAGAAAGATTGCAGGGTAGCCAACGTGACTCTGTCATTCTGCAAGAGAAGCACGTCGCCCAATAGCTCTTCCAAAACTTACGGGCTTCCAGAACAAGGCCCTTAGCAGAAACCCACAACTCTGTGTACATGCTGAGAGGCCAATTCACCAGTCCTGAGAACTGCAGGTAACGGTCAGAAGGTCGTGTCTCGAAGGCTTAGCAGTCAACTGACCGTTCATGCTGAGGGGGTCTACCCCAACCTGTTCTCCTGTGTGTGGGCGATTTTACAGCTGTCGGATCTGTGGTCTGGATGCGTTGATGTGACAGCCGACCGCTACCTGCTAGCCTCGACTGCTACCTGCCAGCCAGCTAGAATCCGCCCAGCAGTCGCTGTTGGCTACACACAGTCAGACAGGTTGGCAAATGGGTTAGTGAGAGTGCACTGGTCAGGCAGTGAATGGGCGGCTTAACGCATATGTGTCCAAGATCTGGTTAGAAATGCGAGGGTAATTCGCGAAATGGAAACCACAGTGAAAATCCGATGAAGTTTTGAACAGGTGTGTTGAGCAGTGTCTCTTGTATTCCTGTCGATCGCGTTACGTCGATCTTTTTAGTTCTGAGCACACAAGGAGCACATAAATACACCTAGAACAATAGTGTCTCCCGCCAGGTACGAGGGTCTGGTGAGAAAACAAAACAGTTTTGATTTTCAGTGTGCTTTCCATTTCGCGACCTGTCGTTCCATACTTTCCGAATACCCCTCGTATCTGTGGCCTGCCGCTAAAATCCGCTCATGGGTGGCCAACTAATGACAGTTACGAGTACAGTTGTACTACATGAGAAGATGGGTGAGGTTGTGATGAGTCTGCTTGTGGTGATGTCTGCTGAAAACTGTTTTCATCTACCCTGGAATGCAGCGTAGTATGCTGCGCTGTTGTTGTTTGAAATTGGTGTTTGAAACTAAGCTTCCCTACTTTAAACTCAGCGCAACTATGTGAGTGTAGATGAATTTCCGGGAGGAAATATATTGAGGACAGTTACACTTCACTGAACCATGTATGTAATTCCAATAGGACATTCTGACTGATCTCTTCATATGACTTTTCAACTGCAAACAGCTTTTCTGGTGTGTCCCTTCTTCTCAGCTCCGTAACTTGCCCCCCTTCTTGCAGCGGTGTGCCGTAGGTCTCTAGAACAGCGTAGCGTTCCAAAGAATTGGAAAAGGGCACAGGTCATCCCCGTTTTCAAGAAGGGACGTTGAACAGATGTGCAGAACTATAGACCTATATCTCTAACGTCGATCAGTTGTAGAATTTTGGAACACGTATTATGTTCGAGTATAATGACTTTTCTGGAGACTAGAAATCTACTCTGTAGGAATCAGCATGGGTTTCGAAAAAGACGATCGTGTGAAACCCAGCTCGCGCTATTCGTCCACGAGACTCAGAGGGCCATAGACACGGGTTCACAGGTAGATGCCGTGTTTCTTGACTTCCGCAAGGCGTTCGATACAGTTCCCCCACAGTCGTTTAATGAACAAAGTGAGAGCATATGGAATATCAGACCAATTGTGTGACTGGATTGAAGAGTTCCTAGTTAACAGAACCCAGCATGTCATTCTCAATGGAGAAAAGTCTTCCGAAGTAAGAGTGATTTCAGGTGTGCCGCAGGGGAGTGTCATAGGACCGTTGCTATTCACAATATACATAAATGACCTTGTGGATGACATATGCTGTGGTGTATCGAGAGGTTGTAACAATGTAAAATTGTACTGAAATGCAGGAGGATCTGCAGTGAATTGACGCATGGTGCAGGGAATGGCAATTGAATCTCAATGTAGACAAGTGTAATGTGCTGCGAATACATAGAAAGATAGATCCCTTATCATTTAGCTACAAAATAGCAGGTCAGCAACTGGAAGCAGTTAATTCCATAAATTATCTGAGAGTACGCATTAGGAGTGATTTAAAATAGAATGATCATATAAAGTTGATCGTCGGTAAAGCAGATGACAGACTGAGATTCATTGGAAGAATCCTAAGGAAATGCAATCCGAAAACAAAGGAAGTAGGTTACAGTACGCTTGTTCGCCCACTGCTTGAATACTGCTCAGCAGTGTGGGATCCGTACCAGATAGGGTTGATAGAAGAGATAGAGAAGATCCAACGGAGCGCGGCGCGCTTCGTTACAGGATCATTTAGTAATAGCGAAAGCGTTACGGAGATGATAGATAAACTCCAGTGGAAGACTCTGCAGGAGAGCCGCTCAGTAGCTCGGTATGGGCTTTTGTTAAAGTTTCGAGAACATACCTTCACCGAAGAGTCAAGCAGTATATTGTTCCCTCCTACGTATATCTCGCGAAGAGACCATGAGGATAAAATCAGAGAGATTAGAGCCCACTCAGAAGCATACCGACAATCCTTCTTTCCACGAACAATACGAGACTGGAATAGAAGGGAGAACCGATAGAGGTACTCAAGGTACTCTCCGCCACAAACCGTCAGGTGGCTTGCGGAGTATGGATGTAGATGTAGATGTTATCTGGGTGACCTAGGGGTTGTTTCCAGGCACTTCACGTTGTCCGTACATACGGCGTAGAAGAGTGCTGGCAGGTGGCGCGGTTTCTGACTCATTACAATGATTACAGATGCACTGTGGTCAGTTGTATGAAGGAACTGGTTGTTATTTTGATGGCATGAGTGAATGGTATACAGCCCATTTGGAAGGTTGTATCCTGGGCAGGTGCTAACCAAGGTGACTTCTGTGTTAAACTTACTTAAAAATTTGGATCATATAGGTGGGCAAGAAGTGTCAATAGACGTCTTATAAGCAGTTACTTCATGTATTTATTTTAAGCACTAAATTTAGCCGTTTTCTGTCGTTAATTAATTGAATGTTGTGCGTGTTGGCTTCAGAGTTTGAAAGTTTATGGTATGTTGGTCATATTAGTTATTTTATAATGAGTATTTTTAGCTTGTTCAGTATCGAGGCTGTTTACCTCCTATTGGAAGTAACTATTAAAATAATGTGTATATTAAATAGCTGAAAGCATAGTAGAGATTGAGATTGTTAGGTTATATGATGGCTAAATTATAATGTGAGGTTTTTATATTATAAGCAGAGACTCTATTGTGTATAATGCTATTTTGGTGGCTGATAAGCAAACTTTCACTATCACAAACAGGGCAGTGTGAAGGACTCGAAATTTCAGGCTCTGTGCTGAACTCTACTTGATTCACCTTTCGCTAGTTCACTGACTACGAGAACTTTAACTTTCGATAGGTGCTAGAGACTGAAGTGAGCTGAAACGTTACGTTTTACAGGGTTTCACGATGTGCAGCAGTGAACTAAAGCATGTTTGAAGTAATATCTCACGAGTTAGTAACGCTAATGAGACACTACCGGTACATAGATACTATTGATGGTGTATTGTCACTTTTCGATGACTCTTGACTTATTTAATGAACTTTAATTTTTCATTAGCATGAAATTTGGGGCCTTTCAAGCTTTGAAACTGAGCACCCACTTGTGGTATTTCTTTGCTGTGTTCACACCTTATGTGCTGCTAGCTTCGCTGCACTCATATATACTGACGAATTCAAGTCAAAAAGTGTCTTTATTGATGTCTTTTAGTGTGGGGGACTCAATTTTATTTAAAGAAATATACTTTGTTCAATTTCAGTCGTAAATATTTGGTCGTCTTCAGTTATTAAACTGACGTACGTTTTTTCTTAATATTCTTTGTAAATGTTGCCATATTTTGCAATTCTCCCCTATTGCTACGGAACTCAGAAAAATGTAAAGATTTTACAGTGGAGTTTGCAAAAAGGTGGTAAGTAGAGCAGTGTGTTTGAACCAAATGTTTCTGCTAGGTTTCACAATCACTCGTACATCTGCTACTTCGACAGAAATTTTCGACACTTATTTTAAAAGTCAAAAGAGACGGAGGAGATCACAAAAGTACAAAATACTGGTTCAACCCATTCCACGCAGGATCGTTGTTCTCTTGCATTCCAAACGTCGAGGAACATGCTGTTAATCAATTGGTAACAGAGTTATGCTCTATCAAAAATGGTTCAAATGGCTCTGAGCACTATGGCACTTAACGTCGGAGGTCATCAGTCCCATAGAACTTAGAATTACGTAAACCTAACTAACCTAAGGACATCACACACTTCCATGCCCGAGGCAGGATTCGAACCTGCGACCGTAGCAGTTGCGCGGTTCTGGACTGAAGCGCCTAGAACCGCTCAGCCACCGCGGTCGACTTAATGAGTCGGTTTGTATTAAAATATATGATGTGAAAGGCCATATCTTTCGATTGCACTGAGTTAGGAGCTTAAAATAGTTATAACATCATTAACCACAAGAAAAGAGCAAAAATTTAAACAAAGTGTGAAGATATTTCTGCTTAACAAAAGATTCAACAAAAATACTTCAGAAGTAGTTAACTATAAAAGGGCAAATTATTTACATTGCATTAGATCTGTGACACTCATTGAGAAAACCTGCTACATAGTTTAGTTTCCGATCTCAGTGTTTTGTACAAACTTCATTACTTGCAGACTTCATTATCATCATCGTCATCAGCCAGTTCAATCATTAAATGATGTGGCCTCTTAGAGTGGTGGTTTCAGGTAGGCTTTCAGCAGTCCTCTCCAAATAGAACGGTCTTGTGCAGTTCTCTGCCAGGTGCTACCAGCGATCTTCTTGATATCGTTGTTGCATCTGTCCGGTGGTCTTCCTCTAGGCCTCCGATACTCTCTCAGAGTCCACTCCAGTACTAGCTCCGCCCATCTGCCGTCTTTTCTTCTCGCGACGTGGCCAGCCCACTGCCAATTCAAGGATCCTGCTGTGTCTAAGATGTCCTTAACCATCGTCACAGACCGGATGTCATCTACCCTTTTCCTATCCTTTCTTGTATAGTCCAGCATTGATCTTTCCATGGATCTCTGTGCTGTCCTACGTTTCCTTTTTGTAAATGAGTTCAGTGTCCATGTCTCGCAACCATATGTCAGCACTAGAAGAATGTATTGATCAAATATTGATTTCTACGGATTTACTGGCATTTTTGATCTGAATACTGTTGAATTCTTCCCAAATGCGTGCCAGCCAAGCTTGATGCGCCGACAGATTTCTGGCCTTACATCTCCCTTCATATTTGTAATCTGGCCAAGGTAGATATAATCACTGACCTCTTATAATGGACTGTTCTTGACTTCCACATGTCCAGCTGGGACCCATTTGTTGAACATTATTTTTGTTTTGAAAAGGTTAATGTTCGAGTCGACCAACTGACATTCCGATGCAAGATCTGTAACTAAGTTTTGGAGGTCTACGAAGTCGTTGGCCAGTAAGGCAATTTCATCAGCAAATCTCAAGTTGGTATGCCTTCTTCCATTAATTCTAATTCCCCTAGCTTTGACATAGCCATTTCCAGTACAACCTTGCTTGACACCCCTCACGATGCGGAATTCTTGTGTTGATACGCCAATATTTACATAAGCTGAAGAAGTCTCGTAGATATTGCTGAGCTCTTCAATCTACGCTGCTCCCACACCTTGCTCACTCAAAGCTTGGAGGACAGCAATATGCCTAACGGAGTCAACCGCCTTTTCAAAATCCACAAAGGCAATGCAGAGAGGCAGTTGGTATTCATCTGCTCTGCTTATCACTTCACTGTCAGAATGTGGTCAATAGTGCTAAAATTGCTTCGGAATCCAGTTTGCTCTAAAGGTTGGTCTGAGTCAAGGGCGGATCTAATTCGATTTAACAATATGTTTGTGAAAATTTTGTACAAAATTGAGAGCAAGCTGATAGAACGACGGTTTTTGATATTGTGAATACTTCCTTTCTTGTGTATCAGTATAATCTTTGCCTTGTTCCACGATAGTGGGATTGAAGCATAGTGCAGGCAGGAAGTAGATACTTTTGCCAAGTGATTTATTGTTACCTCTCCTACCAGTTTCAGGATGTCAACACTGAGCTCATCGTCACCCAACACTGTTCCCTTCTTCGTGCTATCTAGAGCACACTTAACTTCCGATGGGAGTATATCTGGAAGACTAGGTACGTCGTTTAATTTAGATACTCTCAAATTTTCCCTTGTTTTGCTATACAAATTGCTATTAAAGTCTCTGATGAACTTCAAAACCTCCTCCTTTACAGCGATTTGACTGTCATTTCCATCAGTGGTGGTAGTCTTCTTTTTCTTATTGTTAGTTTGCGTTTGGCTGACTTTAAACTTGCCTTGTTCTCTAAGCTTACTCGTAAGATGTCTTCACTGAATTTTTGTGTGTCACGATTGATTTGGATTTTCATTTCTCTCCTCTGTTGTAAAAGGTTTCAGTTTTGGCACTGAATTTCTTTGGTTGTTTATTCTTTGTGCACTTGGAAACAATCATTTCCGCCAAATCTCCATCTTTAGTTACGTGGAACTTGCGTTGGAGGACTTCTTGGAATTTCGATAAATGTTTTTCCAGTTTTTTGAGGTTGATTACACTTCTCTTCCCTTTCATAAGTGTATTTCATTCATCTCTCACATTGAGTTCACCAGACGGTGATCACTGCCAATGTTGAACTGATTTGGCACCGATAAGTCTTTTACAATCTGCGGAATGTTTGACAGATATAAGTTATCGCAGTGGAGTCCTTGCTTTAAAATTTCTCAGTTCGTTGCTGCGTCAGATTCGGATAAAATTTCAAGCTTTCGATAGTACCCATTATCTTTCCTACGGACTAAAATTGAGTGTTGTGATCTGGCAAGGCTGCCTCGTTTATACCCCCGGAACGGCATCTGATTGGCTGGATCACGTCATGGCGCGTACAGAGATGGCGCGCTCCACGTCCATAGATTTTATTTGCCCTCTCTGTCTAGCGTTGCTTGCAGCGCTATCCATCGCATCAGGCGGTAAACTGCGGGAAGTATGCCTCTGTGTTTTTTCCCTCTCAAGTGCACGCGTCCATGCTTTGCTACGTTCATAGTAGGTGTCTCAATTGAAGTTGTTTTAACAAAGTATGATTTCAGCAGCTTCTCTGATCACAGAGTCCATAATTAAAAGCGTGAGCTAATATTATCGTTTGTTCAAACAAGATCTTGTACTAATGTAATAGGCTGTCCTCTGCTACCGCTAGTTTATCCAAATGTCTGTATTTAAGGTGACACTGATGGTCGATGCAATTATCAGTAACTGTCTGTATAGACTGACCTACATAACTCTTCCCCGGAACTCTCAGTCCGAAATTATCCTTAAGGGATCGCAACATTTCTTTCATTTTTCTAGATGGCTGGAGGATTCGTTTGATTCCTTGCTTGTTCAGGACTCCATCTTTCTTGCTAGTTGTTGCACCGCTGCTGCTACGGTCGCAGGTTCGAATCCTGCCTCGGGCATGGATGTGTGTGATGTCCTTAGGTTAGTTAGGTATAAGTAGTTCTAAGTTCTAGGTGACTGATGACATCAGCTGTTAAGTTCTCACAAGCGACTTCTAATCAAGCTGCGGGCCTATGGGGTATCGTCTCAGTTGTGCGACTGGATTCGTGATTTCCTGTCAGGAAGGTCGCAGTTCTTAGTAATAGACGGCAAATCATCGAGTAAAACTGAAGTGATATCAGGTGTTCCCCAGGGAAGCGTCCTGGGACCTCTGCTGTTCCTGATCTGTATAAATGACCTGGGTGACAATCTGAGCAGTTCCTTTAGGTTGTTCGCAGATTATGCTGTAATTTACCGTCTAGTAAGATGATCCGAAGACCAGTATCAGTTGCAAAGCGATTTAGAAAAGATTGCTATATGGTGTGGCAGGTGGCAGTTGACGCTAAACAACGAAAAGTGTGAGGTGATCCACGTGAGTTCGAAAAGAAATCCGTTGGAATTCGATTACTCGATAAATAGTACAATTTTCAAGGCTGTCAATTCAACTAAGTACCTGGGTGTTAAAATTGCGAACAACTTCAGTTGGAAAGACCATATAGATAATATTGTGGGGAAGGCGAGCCAAAGGTTGCGTTTCATTGGCAGGACACTTGAGAAGATGCAACAAGTCCACTAAAGAGACAGCTTACACTACACTCGTTCGTCCTCTGGTAGAATATTGCTGCGCGGTGTGGGATCCTTACCAGGTGGGATTGACGGAGGACATCTAAAGGGTGCAACAAAGGGCAGGTCGTTTTGTATTATCACGTAATAGGGGAGAGAGTGTGGCAGATATGATACGCGAGTTGGGATGGAAGTCATTAAAGCAAAGACGTTTTTCGTCGGAGATCTATTTACGATATTTCAGTCACCAACTTTCTCTTCCGAATGCGAAAATATTTAGTTGAGCCCAGCCTACATAGGTAGGAATGATCATCAAAATAAAATAAGAGAAATCAGAGCTCGAACAGAAAGGTTTAGGTGTTCGTTTTTCCCGCGCGCTGCTCGGGAGTGGAATGGTAGAGACTAGAGAGATAGTATGATTGTTGTTCGATGAACCCTCTGCCAAGCACTTAAATGTGAATTGCAGAGTAATCATGTAGATGTAGATGTAGATAGGGCTCAGAGCCATTTTTTGTTCCACCGTAGTATTAAAACTGCGCTGTGCGTTGGTCCTCTTGACTTGTTTGAATAGAGTCGCGTCTTGGTTTTCTCAAAAGCGTTGATTTACTGTCACAGACAGAAGACCCATTCCTTCTGAACACCGTCTTCAGATTCCTGACCTCGAAATCGGGGTGTTCTGTATCCGAAATAGTTCTGCTTCTGTGTACTAAGGTGTTCAGCATAGCTCTCTTCTGAGCTGGATTGTCGCAAACAGTAGAATAACCGAAACGTGAAACGGTGGATTGCGTGAGAAATAATCAGCACATTGCTCCGAACGAATAACACAGATGCTTTCCTTTGAATATCAGAAACTAAAAATCCCAAAAGGCGTAGAGAAGGTGTACGAGCAACCACCTCGTACTGTAAACTAAAACTGTGCTCATTTCATAGAAAAGCGGCTAGACAGCTGTTTTAGTTTATTAGCAATAATCACAGGGAGTGGAAATATCTGAGCGATGTAATATGCTTTGCACAAGACATAGGTATACAGAATCAGAACATTCTGAAGCAGGCAGCGGTCGCGCGGTTCCAGATTAAAGCGCCTAGAACCGCACGGCCACACAGACCGGCTCGTGTAGGGCCCCCGCGAGAACGCAGAAGTGCCGCAACACGACATGGCATGGATTTGGCCAATGTCTGAAGTAGTGCTGGAGGGAACTGCCACCATGAATCCTGCAAGGTTGTCCATAAATTCGTAAGAGTGTGACGGGAGTGGAGATCTATGCTGTACACCACGTTGCAAGGTATCCCAGATATGTTCAATAATGTTCATGTCTGGGGAGTTTGGTGGCCAACGGAAGTGTTTAAGCTCAGAAGAGTGTTCTTGGAGCCAATCTGTAGCAATTCTGGACGTGTAGGGTGTGGAATTTTCCTGCTGGAATTGCCATCGGATTGCACAATGGACATGAACGGATGCAGGTGATCAGACGAGGATGTTTATGTACGTGTCGCCTGTCAGAGTCGTATCTAGACGTATCATGTGTCCCATACCACTCCAACAGCAGTCGCCGCACACCACTGCAGAGCCCCCACTAGCTGGAACAGTCCCCTGCTGATATGCAGGGTACCCGTACACGTCCACCCGCTCGATACAATTTGAAACGACACTCGTCCGACCGGGCAACAGTCCAACGTCGGTGTTGACTGGCACAGGCGAGGCATAAGGCTTTGTGTCCTGCAGTCATCAAGGGTACATGAGTAGGCCTTCGGCTCCGGAAGCCCATTTCGACGATGTTACGTTGAATGGTTAGCACGCTGAAACTTTTTGCTGACCCTGCATTGAAGTCTGCAGCAATCTGCGGAAGTGTTTCACTCCTGTCACGATGAACGATTCTCTTCAGTCGTTATTGATTCCGTTCTTGCAGGATCTGTTTTCGACCGCAGCGATGTCGGAGATGTGAAGTTTTACTGGATTCCTGAAAGTCATAGAAATGTCCACAGAAATTTTCGTAAGGGAAAATCCCCACTTCATCACTACCTCGGAGATGATGTGTGCAAACCTTCATGCGCTGACTATAACACCACGTTCAAACGCACTTAAATCTTGATAACCTGGCATTGTAGCAGCAGTAACCGATCTAACAACTGATCCACACACTTGTCTTACATAGCCGCTACCGACCGCAGCACCGTATTCTGCCTCTTTACACATCCCTGTATTTGAATATGCATGCATGTACCAGTTTCTTGGCGCTTCACTGTATAAACGCAGCAATGGTGACGTATAGACAAGAATGGTTACCTTATACAGCCTAACATACTACCGGTGTAGAGCATGCAAAATGGCTCAAATGGCTATGAGCACTATGGCTTAACATCTGAAGTCATCAGTCCCCTAGAACTTAAGATCTACATAAACATAATTAACATAAGGACATCACACACATCCATGCCCGAGGCAGGATTCGAACCTGCGACTTTAGCGGTAGCGCGGTTCGAGACTGAAGCGCCTAGAACTGCTCGGCCACACTGGCCGGCTAGAGCATGCAATACGTCCTTTTGTGCCGTCACTCCATTTCCGACCTCTGCCTTGAGAGACGTGATACATGTGCTTCGACGTCGAGTCTGATGTCGAATTAGATCACATAAGGAATTTCATTCATATGCTAACACGAAACGTGGTTTGGATCGCATCCTTAACCGTTCCATATGACGCTGTTTCAACCTTAACGATCACGCCTTTACACTACTGACGTCTTATATCCGTAGCGAATTCTGATGGCCACTTTTATAAAGGTCACGAAAGAGAGGGTAGTAAAATTCTTGTATGCTCCGAAATTCCTGCGCTCTCTCTGCGTAGAATGGTATTAACTTTGGTCTGAGCCTCGGCCTTGCCAGTTGAACGCACCATTCCAAAATAGATGCGTATCACGCAGTTGATCGGAAACTGCGGTCCCACACTTCTCGGATCACTTCATCGAGAGAGATATCCTCAAAGTGCGACACATTCAGCATCAAGGGAGGTTGAAACAATTTCACCGGCTGTTGCGTGTCGTTTAAAGAAACAGTCACTGCACATTGGTCAGTAAAGCTGGAGGGGATGACACTGACAGCCAGAATCCTATCACACATCTCATAAGTTAATCAAATTTGTCTAGCCTACTGCTAGAAATAGCTGTGTGATGATGAGGTCCCATACTCGTTGACAGAGCGTAGAGCAACGATGCAGGAGAACCGCACCGCTGTACTAGGCAAGGTCCTTGTGGAGGTGGTTAGCCATTGCCTTCCTCCGACCGTAATGGGGATGAATGATGATGAAGACGACACAACAACACCCAGTCATCTCGAGGCAGATGAAAATCCCTGACCCAGCGGGTATTTGAACCCGGGACCCCGTGCCTGGGAAGCGAGAACGCTACCGCGAGGCCACGAGCTGCGGACGAAATAGCTGTAAAATAGTTATAATTGACCAGAATCGGATATTTACATACACAAAATCTTGCAGTTTCAAGGAACGAACTAAATCTTGAATTCCGCGACGGAAATTAAAATTGGAAGACTGATCTACAGTACGCAACACGCGGTTAAAATCACCACCTCTTAAAATATTCTGTGGACTTTTCCTTAACAAATAAACCACCTCTTCCTTATAAATTCTTGAACGATCCAAAGAGTGTCCGGTACCGGACAGTGCGTGAAGGAGAATAAAGGTCAGATGAAGAAGAGAACTCAAGTCCCTTCAGTGGGAATGTACTCAATAAAAATCAAGGCAGTCCACCAAGAACATAAATCGACGCAAAGAAGCGAGCCGCAGATCCGATTCCACCCTATTAAATTTCAGAGAAATAAAGATATAAGCCTGCATGCTTTAACAAACGAGAAGCGAAATTCGAGGTGCCGATCAACTAATTACGTCCTGAGTGACTGTCGTATTATTGACTCCAGTGACGAGTTAGAGGGTGGGGGCTACGCCCTCCAGCTCTGGGATCTTCATGTTTGTTCTTTTTCCGAGCCACCCCCCGTCAACGCTGGACTAGTTGTTTAGAACAACTACGAGACGATACTGCATCGGCAGTTGGGGACGAAGGCGGTCCTTCTACATTAACCAAACTAGGTGACAGAGTAGGAGGGATCCTTGCAGTTCAGATCGACACAACAGAGGGGTCAGGCATCACAACATCTGGGTCAACATATAGGGGTTTCTCGGCCACCAACCCCCTCCATTGCAATAACAACAGTTGGTCGTTCCAACGTCACCTGAATGGGTGACATCAGGGGTACAGATACTTTTAGGAACGCCTGCTGTTGAATCATTGGAACATCAGGAGGCTGAAAGACATCCTCACACTTGGGTGGCTCCTTAGGGGTTACCTCAACCGAGGAATGAATGCCAGGAGGAACACTAGAAACCTCAGTATCTGTTTTCGCACTATCGACCACATCAGGAATGCAGGACTCAGCACTACAAGGAACACCAACCGATAAAGTTACGTCAGGGAGGTGTTGATGAGGAGTCGATATATTGGGCTCCTCACCATCCTACGTATGACGTCTCTTACGTTTCACCGCGGACGCTGCCGGCTTAGCAACAACAGTTTGAAGACCACGCAACGAATGTAAAGGTGGAAAGTCGGGACCAATAAGCTGTTCATCCGTCTGTTGTTCCATTGCACCCTGCAAAGAGTTGGCGCCAACCTCCTGAGCAGTAGAAACAAGATCAGCTGACGTCAATTTTCGACGCTGCTCAGATGAAGACTTCAGTACAAATACTCTCCGCAGGCAATTAGACCGGCCACTTTCATTGCAGTGAAAGAATTTCTCCATTTGCCCACTATATGGTCTATGAATGCGGTAACCACAGATCTGTAGGCTGGAAGGAATGTTTGACTAGTACCTCCACTGAATGGATTCCGCTATAACATTGCAACCAGTGTTGAATGGACAAGTGTTGGTCAGGCTGCGCCGCCAGTCGACTCAGCTTCAGCGCCGCGCCGCTCGTTGGGAGCTGCAAGGTGGCCCGCGGCGTGCTTCCTCACCGGCGTGGCTAAGATCGCGGCGTCAATAAGCGCCCGCGATCCGCCGTCCGAATCTTCGTATACCCCTCCACATCACGAAAAAGGAGCTAAAACTCCTTAAGTAAATTGTCCTCAACTTTCAGCGGGAGACTGAACTCTCGAACACTGATATAATACATTTCCGCATTATGAAGAAGCACCATACTTATGGAACCTTCACAATGCTTAAAGGGAACTTGAGAATCATGAAGCAAAAGTGACCTATTTACTTGTAGCGAATCCAAAAAGGTTACGAAAGAGACATAGTTATCAGAATCAAAACAGGCAGTGTGTAATGGATCAGACGTTACATGAATTGTATCAATGAGCAAATCATCAATCTCCAAAGGTCAGGGCTGTGAACACGTGTATCTATCGAAATTAAAACTGACTGTACCTTTTCTTGGATCACACTTGAAGCCCATAGCGAACATTATGAGCTGACTACGCCGATGCTACGGGACGCACACAGTAACTAACGCTACGGAGCAAACAACGATGCAACACACACGAAGATAGAAGCAAGACTAAGGAAAGGCTGTCCAGGTGCGGGCGATAAACTAACAACTTTCCCGCTAGGCGCTCGAAGCGGAACTGACTTGTAGACCACTAGTATCGACTACGGTGGTTTATCTGCAGCTTTTAAATAGTGAGTTTACGAGTATCAAAATATGTGACATATATGGGCCATCTTTTGAATGCATTGACTTAGAAGCTGAAATTATTTAGACCAAGGGACCGAAGACAGTATTTCACATGATTTTCAGCCTGATATCTCTACCCGTTCCTGAGTAAAAGACGTATTTACAGAGAGCCGTATTTTTGAGTGCATTGTCTTAGAAAATCAAATTTTGTACACCACCAAGGAGCCATACACCTTGGTATTTGACACAAATTTCAACTTGATACTTCTGCCTGTCACTAGAAAAATGGATGTTAACAGACGGAGAACAAATGGCCAAAAAATATTTTTATGTAATATAATTAAAAATTCACAATTTTCGGATTTTTTCCTTTACTTGTACGGTGAAACCTTGATTCTCGCCACATTTTATGAGTCTAGGTCAAGGGGAACTATCCTATAGAGTTTAATGAGTCGGTTTCAAATGGTTAAAATGGCTCTGTACACTATGGGACTTAACATCTGAGGTCATCAGTCCCCTAGACATAGAACTACTTAAACCGAACTAACCTAAGGACGTCACACACAGCCATGCCCGAAGCAGGATTCGAATTTGAGACTGTAGCAGCAGCGCAGTTCTGGACTGAAGGGCCTAGAACCGCAAGTGCAAATTATTGCGTATGGTTATTACTAGTATATCCACTTTTTGTTCCACTCGCGTCTCGTTTAAGCAGGATCCGAGTATGGTTGCATTGACAATGAAAGTAGACAAGTCATCATATTTTAATTTTTATACAGGTATGTTATCTAGGCCTGGAAGATTCTGGAAAAAAGATTTTTTAAATTTGAAGACATTACATAAAACTGCTTTGTTCTTCCATGAAAAGTCGGGCGTTACTGTCAGTATGGTTGCATTGACAATGAAAGTAGACAAGTCATCATACTTTAATTTTTATACAGGTATGTTATCTAGGCCTGGAAGATTCTGGAAAAAAGATTTTTTAAATTTGAAGACATTACATAAAACTGCTTTGTTCTTCCATGAAAAGTCGGGCGTTACTGTCAGTATGGTTGCATTGACAATGAAAGTAGACAAGTCATCATATTTTAATTTTTATACAGGTATGTTATCTAGGCCTGGAAGATTCTGGAAAAAAAGATTTTTTTAAATTTGAAGACATTACATAAAACTGCTTTGTTCTTCCATGAAAAGTCGGGCATTACTGTCAGTTTATCACGGCGGAAAGCAATGGGATCAGAGAAGACAACGGTACAATGAAAATATTAGAATCTTGCAACGGAAGCCCACATTAACCATCGTAGGTTAGTGTAACAATATAAAGATAGTACTGTTGATTTATCTAGACAGAATGAACAATGGTTACTAATTGGTACGTCATATAAAAGATTCTAAATGACAAGAGGGAACATACGTTAACTGTACGTTGAGCTGAAAAGGAAGGAGATAAATAAGTCACTATCTTGTAGGCTCTGAGGTTTCTGTGGAATGGATTGTCAGCTTATTATGAAAACTCATTTTTTTTTCTCAACTAAAAATAAAACTTATAAATTTTCTTTGAAATATAAGAGAAATGATTACTTATGGGAGCTAAAAGCGACATCAATGGCAAAAGTCTTGCGAACGAGGATTTTAAACCGGATCTTCACCACATAAACAAAATCCTATCCACTATTCGGTTTGAAGCAATCGGTGACGTTCATTCCAACTCGTTGATAAACAACTGAAGAGTGAATCTCAGTCTGTACTTCAGAAGGATAGTAGCTTGAAGTAGAAATTTAAACGTGGTAGAAAAGCTAGAAAACCTGGAAAAGGAAGTGCAGAGGCTCAACTTAGATATATACTAACGTGGAAAAAGTCGTGGGATACCTCTTAAAATCGTGTCGTACCTCCTTTTGCCCGACATTGTGCAGCAACTCGACGTGACATGAACTCAACAAGTCGTTGAAGTCGCTGGCAGAAATGTTGAGCCATGCTGCCTCTATAGCAGACCATAATTGCTAAAGTGCCTGCTGATGCAGGATTTTGTGCACGAACTGGCCACTCAATTACACCCCATAAATATTCGATGGAATTTATGTCGGGCGATGTGGGTTACCAAATCTTTCACTCGTATTGGACAGAATATTCTTCAAACTAATCGCGAACAGTTGTTGCCCGGTAACATGGCGCATTGTCATCCACAAAAGTTCCATCGTTGTTTGGGAACATGAATGGCTGCAAGTGGTCTCTGTGTAGTCGAACATAACCAGGATCCACTCCATTCCATGTAAACACAACCTACACCATCTTGCACATAGCTTTGTTGACAACCTGGCTCCATGAATTTGTGTGGTCTGTGTCACATTCGAACCCTACCATCAGCTCTTAGCCCATTAAAGCCAAATTCCGCGCACTGTCCTAACGGATACGTTTGTAGTGCATCCTACACTGTTTTCTGCGGCCCATTCCGCATTAAAGGTCTGTTTTTCCCCTGGTGCGGCCATAATCAGGTCTGAAACTATTTCACATGAATCATCTGAGTATAAGTGACAGCTCCGCAAATGCACGCGATTCTGCCGCCATCTGTATATGTGCTTAGCGCTATCCTATGACTTTTATCTCCTCAGTATATTGGGTGACAATGAAGTGAAATGGAAAGAAAATAATTATTTATGGTGAGACGAGTATAGGTTAAGTAGAAGATGGTATAATTGGAGAAGGATTCGTTGTGAACAGGAAAGTAGGACAGAGAGTGAGCTACTCTGAACAGTTCAGTGATAGGATTGGTCTCATCAGATTCGACAGCAAATCAACACTGATAACGATAGTTCACGCATATGTGACGACGTCGCAGGCAAAAGATGAAGCGATGGAAAAATTATATGACGATATTGAACTAGTAATGTAGTATGTAAAGGGATATGGAAGTCTCATCATGGGGATTGGAACGCGGTTGTAGGAGGTGGAATAGAAGAAAGGGTTACGGGAGAATGAGGTCTTGGCAGTAGGAAAGAGAGAGAAGGAAGACTAACTGAACTCTGTAATACATTTCAGATGGTACAGCGAATATTCTATCCAGAATCACAAGAGGAGAGGTATGCTTGGAAGAGACCCCCAGATATGGAAAGATACCAGCTGAGTTACGTCTTGATCAGACAGAGAATCCAGAATCAGATACTAGGTTGCAAGGAGTACCCAGGTGCAGATGTACACTGAGATCAGAATTTTGTTATGATGAAGAGCAGAATGAAGTTTAACAGAATTGTCCGGAAGAAGCAGTGTGGAAGAAAGTGGGATATGCAAGTACTGAGGAATAATGCCAGACGGTCGCTAAGGATGTGGATACCGCGATGGGGAGTATCAGAGTGGACAGTTCTGACGGACAAGAGAAGGAAGTATAAAAATCTTGAAAGACAGGAATTCAGTGATATAAAAAACTTAGGACTGAAATAAACAGGGGGAGCAAGGTAACGAAGGCTGCAAAAAAAATGTGAAGAAATCGGAAAAGAAATAACTGTCGGGAAGAATGGGTCAGCATATAAAAAGGTCAAAACAACCTTCGATGTAATTAGATGCATTAGTGGTAACATTTAACATGCAATAGGAATTCCATTGTTAAACGTAGAGGGAAAAGCGGATAAGTTCAAATGGTTCAAATGGCTCTGAGCACTATGGGACTTAACTTCTGAGGTCATCAGTCCCCTAGAACTTAGAACTGCTTAAACCTAGCTAACCTAAGGACATCACACACATCCATGCCCGAGGCAGGATTCGAACCTGCGACCGTAGCGGTCGCGTGGTTCCAGACTGTAGCGCCTAGAACCGCTCGGCCACTCCGGCCGGCGCGGATAAGTGGAAAGAGTACACTGAAAGCCTCTTTCAGGGGGAGGGACTGTCTGATGAAGTGATAGAAGAAGAAATTGGAGTAGATGTGGAATACATAGGGGATCCAGTATTTGAAAGAACTCTGTAAAACTTTAGAGCAAATAAGACGGAAGGGATGGATAACATTCCATGAGAATCTCTAAAATCATTGGCAGTAATGGCAACCAACGACTATTCAGGTTAGTGAGTAGAATTCGTAAGACTGGCAACGTACCATCAGACTTTCGGGAAAAAAAATGTCATTCACACTTTTCCGGAGATAACAAGGACAGGTAAGTGCGAGAATTATCATACAATCAGCTTAACAGTGACACACACAAGCTGCTCGCAAGAATAAGAATGGAAATAAAAATGGGATATAAAACTGAGTATCTGTTAGATGACGATCAATTTGGCTTTAGGAAAGATAAAGACATCAGAGAGGTTCTGGCGTTGCGATAGATAATGGAGGCAACATTCAAGAAAAATCAAGATACTATAACAGTACTTGTCGTCCTGTAAAAAGGGTTCGACAATGTAAGATAGCGAAAGTTGTTAGAAATTTTGAGAGAAATGGAGTAAGCTACAGGGAAAGACGGCTAATATACAATTTGTGCAAGCACTAAGAGGGAAACGTAAGACTGGAACAGGAAGAACGAAGTGCTCCAATTAAAAAGTGTGTAAGACGAGGACGTAGGCAACCAGCCCCCAGTTCAGTCATTGTATCGACTAAGACGAATGCGATTTTCTGCAACTGGCTTCGGTACTCCTTCGAATGAAGCCCTATAAGGATCCTGCAATCCGGGTTAAATTCGAAGCTCCAGCGACAGGCAACAAGCGGAAGGGTGACGAAGAACGTAGTGGCAAGGGAAGTTCCAAGAAAATCCCTGCCAGGGCGAACATCAGTCATCGGGAGTCGGAGTATGCAGGACCAATGACTTTTTCCCGGACTAGGAGGACTTAACACCGAGACGCTGTTCTCTTAAGGAGGGAGCAATGTCGCAGAAGACGGATGGCAGTCAGCGCTAGAAAAGTAACTGTTATGTGTCATGCCAATACAAAAGCCGAGAGAAACTACTCATCTACAGAAAGAGAATGTCTCGCTGTGATCTGGACTATGTGCAAATTTTGACAGTATCTTTATGGCAGGCCATTCACAGTTGTTGCTGACCATCATTCAATTTGTTGGTTCACAGGCCTTCTTACATCACTGGTAGAGCACTCGGTGAGGTCAAATCCTCCGAGAGGAGTGTGATACGCGTAGTAAAATTAAAGATTATAAAAACATTAGCGTTGTCACCATGGGAAATGCGTCGGCTTTGTATGTGTCAGATCCTCAGGGTACTCCTCAGCCAATGAAAGAGCCTTCATCTGATCCTTTGCTTGGTTTCCATAATGGGAGAAATCAGTGAGTAATGCTCACTGCTGAAGGTGGCTATTGGGAAACTTGTGAACAAGTTTTATATACACATATATGCAACAAAATACAGATACGACTCGTGTGAGGCACCAAACTATGAATAACTTCATTCCTCTAATTGCTCTTTGTGGGACTTGGCAGCAACGCGCTTTTGTCTTTGCAGCAGTCGCCTCTCTCGTTCATACCCTTGAAGACGTAGTGCCCACCTGGCGAGTCGTCCTGTTGGATCCCATCGTATGTCTTAATGACTCCTAAATGTCCGACCTTAGGTGTGTCAAGGTGACAGGATGTCAATGATACGATTCGGTGATGATGTTGTTATCCTGAGTGAAAGTGAAAAAAATTGCAGGATCCATTAAATGTAATGAACATTCTATTGAGACAGAATATGGATTGAGACTAAACCGGAAAAGGTCAAAATTATGAAAAGTAGCGGAAATGAGAACAGCACGCAACTTAGCATTAAAATTCACGAACGATTTTAAGAAATTCTGGGAAATAAATAACCCATGATGGAGAAAGTAAAGAGGACATTAACAGCAGCGTAGCATAGACAAAGAGGGCATTACTGACCAAGAGAATTCTAGTGGTATCAAACACATGCCATAACGTGAGGAAGAAATTTCTGAGAACGTATGTTTGGAGAACAGCGTTGTATAGTAGAGAATCATGGGTAGTGGGAAAAGCCGACAAAAGAGAATCGAAGCGTTTGAGATGTGCTGTTACAGAAGAATGTTGAAAATTAGGTGGACTGATAAGGTAAGGAATGGGGAGCTTCTTCGCAGAATCGGCGAAGAAAGAGACATTCGAAAACAATTGTTATTAGAAGGAACAGGATGGTAGGACATTCGTTAAGACACCAAGGAATAACCTCCAAGGCACTAGAGGGAGCTGCAGAGGGTAAAAACTGAAGGGGAAGACATAGATTGGACTATATCCTACAAATAATTGAGTAAATATGGTGAAAGAGCTACTCAGAGATGAAGGTGTTAGCGCAGGTGAGGAATTCGTGGTGGGCTGCATCAAACCGGTCAGAAGACTGATGACTCAGAAAAAAGGAAATGTAGTACCCGAATTCCCAAGGTTCACTTTTAATACTTCCTCCAGCTTCCCCAAAAAGCGTTGAGAAACTCAGTATGACACGATCCAGAACCCAAAACTCTCTGTGTACCCGACAGATATAGGTGCTCCTCATTAACCTTTGGAAAGATGATTTAATGAAATTTTAATGGAGATTAATAAATAGATTTTAGCCAATATTTTCGTCACTAAACTTCGAAAAAACATTTTATATGCATTTTAGATCATGTATAAGTCTGAAATATGACAGTCAGATGCTGAAAGTAGTAAATTCTTTTGATTAGAGCTTAACAACTAATTCCATTGGCGAGAGAACTGCTAAATCTCGTAAACAAATCTTTATTTACAACGAAGTAGTGGTCAGTCATAGAAGCAAGTGATACAAAGTAGAGAAGTTAGCATAAGTCGCTTAAAAATGGTTCAAATGGCTCTGAGCACTATGGGACTTAACGTCTGAGGTCATCAGTCCCCTAGAACTTAGAACTGCTTAAACCTAACTAACCTAAGGACAGCACACACATCCATGCCCGAGGCAGGATTCGAACCTGCGACCGTAGCAGTCGCGCGGTTCCAGACTGTAGCGCGTAGAACCGCTCGGCCACGTCGGTCGGCGCATAAATCGCTTACTTTAATTCCGTAATATCATACGGTGTCATTTTCTGGGGTAATTCATAAATCCCAACTAATGTTCCCAAGACGCAAAAGTGTACATTATGTATTATTTGTAGTGTGTACAGCAGTATTTTAGATTGACTGAACTTTTTGTTCTTAGACTTCAGGTTTCCCAGTCCCGCCTCATGTATCCACTTACGTCGATGTGCTCGGGATCGCGCCGCAACCGTGTGCATATCCTACGTAATCAGTCCTTTTCACTTAAACTAACTGCACTAGTTCTGCACTATACTTTATTTAAATAATAGGATTGTTCGACTCTTAATACATGTAATATATTCTTCTCATTGTATACATACGGCTCACTAGAGTTGGCAGTATAATATCTGATCCGTCAGATAAATTTAACTGCCCTGTGCCGCGTGGGATTAGCCGAGCGGTCTAAGGCGCTGCAGTCATGGACTGTGCGGCTGGTCCCAGCGGAGGTTCGAGTCCTCCCTCGTGCATGAGTGTGTGTCTTTGTCCTTAGGATAATTTAGGTTAAGTAGTGTGTAAGCTTAGGGACTGATGACTTTAGCAGTTAAGTCCCATAAGATTTCACACACATTTGAATATTTTGAACTGTCCTGTGTTTCACAAAATATTAAATTGTTATCGTAACTTTCTTCCGGGGAGGTCAGCGTTCTTCTAGGGCAGCGGCTTCATTCGTGGAAGCACTATAACCACGACCGAACAGGTGTTTTCATCTCGGCGTGACCTCACTGCGGCCGCCGCACCTTATCGAAGAGGCGCGTCGTCTTCCATTTACATAAAAAATAAAAACTACCGTATCCTTTTGCTCTTGCTCCAAATGTTGTCTGCCTGATTGTAAAGACATGTAAATGTTTTGTCTCAAGACCACTAAAATGGCGCGAAACCCCACATGACTCAAGAACGTCCTGTAAAGGTCTCTCCAAGGAACTGAGGGTACTAACTACGGGTTCTCATTATAACTATTGGTCAGTGAAATTTGTAATAAACAGTTTTTTTTTCAACGGAACAACTTAGTTCATCAAATCAATATAAAGAAATAAGAATAATCTCTACAATGATTAAAAAAGTCACTTACTTCGGCACACAGACGTGCTTATTTCTCAGGAAAACATATTTTCAATAACTTACAAGCGGTTATTATAAGTCTAGCCACTAAGTTTGCAACGCTATAGAAGAGGAAGAAGACATAGGTGAAGTTGAAATGTGAGATATGATACAGCGAGAAGAATTTGACTTAGTACCGAAAGACCTAATTCGAAACAAGACCCCCGGAGTAGACGACATTCCGTCGAACTACTGATAGGCCTGAGAGAGTCAGAAGTCTTCCATCTTGTGAGCATGCTGTATGAGATAGGCGAAATACCAGCAAACTTCAAGAATAACGTAATAATTACAATCCCAAAGAAAGTAAGTAACGATAAGTGAGAAAATTACCAAACTATCAGTTTAACACGTCATGGCTTCAGAATAATAATACGAATTCTATACAGAAGAACGGAAAAACTGGTAGAAGTCGACAGTGTGGAAGATCAGTTTGCATTTCGGAAAAAGAAAATACTGATCCTACGACTTATCTAAAAAGATAGGTAAAGGAAAGGCAAATCTGCGTTTACAGCATTTGTAGAATTAGAGAAAGCATTTCGCAATGTTGACTGGAAGACTCCATTTGAAATTCTAAAGATTAATGAAATACAGAGAGTGAAAGGTATTTACAACTTTTATAGATACCAGACGCCAGTTATAAGAGTGGAGGGGCATGAAAAGGAAGCCGTGATTGAGAAGGAAATGAGACGAGTTGCTGCGTATCTTCGAAGTTATTCAATCTGTATATTGAGCAAATCAGCACAGGAAACCAAAGAAACATTTTGGAGTACGTTTTAAAGTTAAGAGAAAAGAAATAAAAACTTTAAGGTTATCGATTATAATTCTGTCATAGACAGCAAAGGACTTGAAAGAGCAGTTGAAATGAATGGACAGCGTCTTGAAAGAAGGATATAAAATGAACATCAGCAAAAGCAGAACAAGTAGAATGCAATATTGTCGAATTATATCAGTTGACTGTGAGGGAATTAGATGACAAAACAGGAAACTGAAAGTAGTAGCTAAGTTTTGCTATCTGGGCAGCAAAATAACTGATGATGGCCGAAGTAGAAAAGATACAAAATGTAGACCTGCAATGGTAAAAAAAATGCTTCTTAAGAAGTTTGTTAACATATAATATAAATTTGTTAGGAAGTCATTTCTTAAGGTATTTGTCTGGAGTGTAGTAATGTATGTACGTGAAGCATGGACGGTAAACAGTTTAGACAATAAGAGAATAGAAGCTATAGGCTATGGGAAAGAGGAAGAAATAACCTAACGAAGGAAGGCATGAAGATCTAGCAGAGAAGCTTAGGAGAATGAAAGGTGTTCGTTTAAAACATCTCAATACACAAAGGGTAGAAGATCACATTGAATATAAGAGACAAATAGTGTTAGTTAAAAGAGAAACGAGAAGAGTGATAATGCAGAGTCAGGAAGCATTCCTTAGAAATTCAGAATACAATTTCCATTGAACACAAATAATAAATAAAATAATAAAAGCTCTCAGTAAAGAAAAGAATGATTGCATTGGAATAATATCTCCGATGAAACATGGCTAGACTACTTCCAAAATCTATGGACAGCGTAAGAAGAAAATATCGTAACAACTCAATCAGATGTGAATGTAGATCACATCTGACTGGAAGAAATGGAAGATGCAATAGGATCCATGATATATAGAAAGTTTCCAGGCCGGCCGCGGTGGCCGTGCGGTTTCTAGGCGCTGCACTCCGGAACCGCGGGACTGCTACGGTAGCAGGTTTTAATCCTGCCTCGGGCATGGTTGTGTGTAATGTCCTTAGGTTAGTTAGGTTTAAGTAGTTCTAAGTTCTAGGGGACTGATGACCTAAGATGTTAAATCCCATAGTGCTCAGAGCAATTTGAACCATTTTGAACCAAGTTTCCAGGAGAAGACAAAACAAATTCAGAGCTTCTTAAATAAGCCCATGAAAATCTTGTAATTAGGCTTCTAAACTACATGAATCTGTGTCGGAATAAGGGTCGTGTTCTGGAAGGTTGACGAAACTCAGTGGTCTTAGCAATACGAAAAAAAGGAGACCATAATGAATGCAACCACTGTAGAAGTATAAGTCTACTAAACTGTGAGTATAAGATCTGTGAGAAAATAATTTACAAAAGATTAAATACTTTAACAGGGACTTTTCGGATAGACAACCAAACGTTTTAGATCAGAAAGATGATACATAGATTGTGCCTTCCCTGTAAACCAGATAATAGAAATCAGTGCACTCAATCTCCCAACTTTTTTAGCCTTTTTTTTTGTATTACGAAAAGTCCTTCCACTGGGTAGTGAGATCAAAATTATGGGACATTCTAGGAAAATTGGCATTCCTCAGCGTTTAATGAGATCAATTCATAGTTTGTGTATTAATAACGAAAGCAAAATCGTGTCATCTCAAACATTAGTATAGAAACAAGAAAAAACACACAGCGAGTGAGACAAGAGTGTCCCCTATTCCATATACACAAATGACACTGGAATGGATGTCAAAAGGAAATGGAAGATTTCAAACCGATCTGTACAGTATTCGATGCACTCCTCTTTGCAGATGACCAAATTATATTGACGGATACGAAAGATATCCTAAAAACAAATTTGTGTTTCTTACACATAATGGCAAAACAATATAATTTAGCCACATCTTCAAAGGAAACTAAAGTTACGGCCTTGTGTGGAAAAGAACAGAGATATGTAAGCGGGCTGAATACGTCGCTGCGATATGCAATGCCTATATAAGACAACAAGTGTCTGGCGCAGTTGTTAGATCGGTTACTGCTGCTACAGTGGCAGATTATGAAGATTTAAGTAAGTTTGGGCGTGATATCACAGTCGGCGCACGAGCGATGGGACACAGCATCTCCGAGATAGCGATGAAGTGGGATTTCCCGTACGAACATTTCACGAGTGAACCGTGAATGTCAGGGATCCGGTAAAACATCACATCTCCGACATCGCTGCCACTGGAAAAAGATCCTGCAAGAACGGGAACAACGACGACTGAAGAGAATCGTTCAAAGTGACAGAGTGGAACCCTTCCGCGAATTGATACAGATTTCAGTGCTGGGTCGTCAAGTGTCAGTGTGCGAACCTTTCAACGAAAAACCATCGATATGGGCTTTCCGAGCCGAAGGCCCACTCGTGTACCCTTGATGACTGCACGACACAAAGTTTTACACCTCGCCTGGATCCGTCAACACCGATATTGGATTGTTGATGACTGGAAACATGTTGCCTGGTTGGACGGGTATCTTTCCAAATTGTATAGAGCGGATGGGCGTGTACGGGTATGGAGAAAACGTGATGAATCCATGGTCCATGCCTGTTAGCATGGGACTGTTCAAACTGGTGGAGGTTCTGTAATGGTGTTGGGCATGTGCATTTGGGGAGGTACGGGACCCGTGATACGTCTAGATGCGACTCTGGCAGGTGACGCATACGTAAGCACTCTATCTGATCACCTGCATTCATTCACGTCCATTATGGATTCCGACGGACTTGGGCAATTCTAGCAGGAAACCCCACACATCCAGAACTGCTACAGAGTGGCTCTAGGAACACTCTTCTCAGTTTAAACAGTTCCGCTGGCCACCAAACTCCCCAGACATGAACTTTACTGAGCATATCTGGGATGCATTGCAACGTTCTGTTCAGATGAGATCTCCATCCCCTTGTACTCTTACGGATTTTTCTCTCCAGCACTACTTCAGACATTAGTCGAGTCCATGTCATGTCATGTTACGGCACTTCTGCGTGGTCGCGGGGACCCTATTCGATATTAGGCAGTTGTACAGTTTCTTTGGTTCTTCAGTGTATAATAAATAGTAATATACTAGAAAAAGACCATATATTCAACTTCCTGGACTGTCATGTCTCTTACGCTGATGATAATGGTCCTGAAAATAAACTGCAAAAGTACACATATTATGTACAATTAAAAGAACACTCCTGAACGAAACCATTAAAGAGACAGTATTAAAACTCTATAATACTGTGAATGTATCTTTGCTTCTGTAGGGTTCCGAAGTATGGACTTAGCGACCAAACAACTACAGAGAAGTAAAGGGGTAGAAATATGACTTCTAAGACCTTTGGCTGGATATCAACTAGAAGATCATAAGAGAAACAGTGAGATAATAGATGAGCTCCATGTACTGGGAATAGCAGGAAGAATAAAACAACACAGAAAGCAACGGCATCTACATCGTATGCATCAATGCCGGATACCAAGAAAAATCTGTGAGTGCAGACTCGAAGACAGGAGGAGGATAGGACGATCACGAAATAGATGGTGCGATCAGCTTTAACTTGCTTGGTTAGAAAACAGCCAAATGTGTCTATCCTGAAAACATACATGATCACGGTGACAATTTATTAACGTCTCCGTGGCCTCTAAAATTCTTACTTGCAATAACATCGTCAGCTAGACAAAATATGTACTTGACACCATAGCACAAAGATCCAACGTGGAAACCATAAAGTCGAAAAACACCTTCCAGACGTATTCAGCATGAGGTTATGGAAACTTTATCCTTCTAAAAAATCAAAGCTTAAAATTACTCGTACCAATAAGAATCTATAAAGAAAATAGCATAGTAATCTGAGCACTGCGTGTGCCTCTAAAGAGTTCACTTTGCACAAGTTCACAGCATAAGAATAGGTTTCACATTCATAGGAAACGCTGTATCGCGATCATTTGGTCATCAGTGATAAAAATACTGCCTCTGAGAAACGAAACAACGCAAGCCACACCTCATAATGTGGAGGCACGTAGTTTGTCAGAAGGGACACGAGGTCTTCAATGTTTTGAAACCACATTACTAGCTGGTTCAAAATACATTTCAAATAAAACTAAATTCATAGAATGATTCTGAAAGCTGACACCTATTTGTCCTATGGACTTCGTCGGTTACAGGGCGCCCTCTCTAAAATAACTGCTGCTTAATCTGCACGCCCTGATGGTGGACCTCAATGTCGTCTGCCCTCTGACAAGAGGAAAAGTCCCACTTTCAAGTTCGTTGTCACCGACTCCGTCTCAACTCGGGAGGTCCCCTGATGCATCTTTCATCATTCCGCACTAACGCAGCTGATAGAACTTTTTATGTTTCCTTCTTAGATGCCAAACTTCCATTAAGAAAATATCACGGGTTTTATTCTGTTTTAAAATAGAGAGAACTGTAATTTCCTACCGCACTATTTCTTTTTACATCCACCAACCTTGGTCAAGGGGTGTCTTCGCTGAATTACTGCTTCTTAGTACTCCCGCAGATTGGAAGTTCAGCTACTCGGAATGTTCTAGAAGTCTCTCGAATCTCACATAACCCTTCCACGCGGCCTTCTTCTGGTCGCTCGCCTGACTGCATGTCTCTCCCTCCTCCACTAGTTCACCTCTTACGGCGTACTCTGAACCCTGTCTCACTGCTGAAGAAGAATATGAAAATTGTTTCCGGTGCGCTTATTTGCGTTATGATGTATTGTGTATTCACTTGCAGTTGATTCACAGACTTCTTCTGATAGTACAAATAAAGAAAAGGATCACATTAATCGACTTAGGATAATGCACTATTTCATATTGAAACATCAGATTTTTTAAAATGTAACACCAAAACGATTCGTTCGATGTGGAATGCAAGGCAGGCACTAGGAATATGCGAAACGCTAACTGGTTAAAATGTTCGAGTTGTCACGCTGCAAGCAGTCTAATTACATTAACACCGAACGCTGTTATGTACTAACGAACAACAAAGACAGACACCTCTTGTGTGACGTAGTCCGCCTCCGTAGCGTAGCGGTATCGTTACCGCCTACCACGCCGGGGGCCCGGGTTCGCTTCCTGGCAGGGGACTGGGCATTGTGTGTCCTTCAACATCATTGAGTTGAAAGTCGACGAAGTGGCGTCAACTAAAAAGGACTTGTAATACGGCAGGACGGACGAATTTCCCCGAAAGCGGCCTCCCGGCCAACAGTGCCATACGGTCATTTCATTTTTTCCTGTGACGTGCACTTAATTGTCAAGAGATAGTTAATGAGTCTATCCTGTTTATCAAACTTTCCTTTATCGCTGTTTTTAATGTTATAACAAGTTTATATCGTTTATTGTTATTTGTCATAGATCTTACTGCAACTACACTCCTGGAAATGGAAAAAAGAACACATTGACACCGGTGTGTCAGACCCACCATACTTGCTCCGGACACTGCGAGAGGGCTGTACAAGCAATGATCACACGCACGGCACAGCGGACACACCAGGAACCGCGGTGTTGGCCGTCGAATGGCGCTAGCTGCGCAGCATTTGTGCACCGCCGCCGTCAGTGTCAGCCAGTTTGCCGTGGCATACGGAGCTCCATCGCAGTCTTTAACACTGGTAGCATGCTGCGACAGCGTGGACGTGAACCGTATGTGCAGTTGACGGACTTTGAGCGAGGGCGTATAGTGGGCATGCGGGAGGCCGGGTGGACGTACCGCCGAATTGCTCAACACGTGGGGCGTGAGGTCTCCACAGTACATCGATGTTGTCGCCAGTGGTCGGCGGAAGGTGCACGTGCCCGTCGACCTGGGACCGGACCGCAGCGACGCACGGATGCACGCCAAGACCGTAGGATCCTACGCAGTGCCGTAGGGGACCGCACCGCCACTTCCCAGCAAATTAGGGACACTGTTGCTCCTGGGGTATCGGCGAGGACCATTCGCAACCGTCTCCATGAAGCTGGGCTACGGTCCCGCACACCGTTAGGCCGTCTTCCGCTCACGCCCCAACATCGTGCAGCCCGCCTCCAGTGGTGTCGCGACAGGCGTGAATGGAGGGACGAATGGAGACGTGTCGTCTTCAGCGATGAGAGTCGCTTCTGCCTTGGTGCCAATGATGGTCGTATGTGTGTTTGGCGCCATGCAGGTGAGCGCCACAATCAGGACTGCATACGACCGAGGCACACAGGGCCAACACCCGGCATCATGGTGTGGGGAGCGATCTCCTACACTGGCCGTACACCACTGGTGATCGTCGAGGGGACACTGAATAGTGCACGGTACATCCAAACCGTCATCGAACCCATCGTTCTACCATTCCTAGACCGGCAAGGGAACTTGCTGTTCCAACAGGACAATGCACGTCCGCATGTATCCCGTGCCACCCAACGTGCTCTAGAAGGTGTAAGTCAACTACCCTGGCCAGCAAGATCTCCGGATCTGTCCCCCATTGAGCATGTTTGGGACTGGATGAAGCGTCGTCTCACGCGGTCTGCACGTCCAGCACGAACGCTGGTCCAACTGAGGCGCCAGGTGGAAATGGCATGGCAAGCCGTTCCACAGGACTACATCCAGCATCTCTACGATCGTCTCCATGGGAGAATAGCAGCCTGCATTGCTGCGAAAGGTGGATATACACTGTACTAGTGCCGACATTGTGCATGCTCTGTTGCCTGTGTCTATGTGCCTGTGGTTCTGTGAGTGTGATCATGTGATGTATCTGACCCCAGGAATGTATCAATAAAGTTTCCCCTTCCTGGGACAATGAATTCACGGTGTTCTTATTTCAATTTCCAGGAGTGTATTTGTACTGTGTATAAATGAGAACATATGTTAATGTTCCAAAGTAGCAGAACAGGTCATTAATGTCTTGTCAAGAAGCTACGTGGTGGAATATAAAATTGACAACGGCTTCTTTTCCAGAACAGCTCTTGCAATTTATTTATTGTGTGTAATTCTGTGCTTTCGTTAATCACAACATTTGTTGGATACTGTAGTATTCGAACAGCGCACTCTGAAGGTCAAGAAACAGATTGAATGATGTGGAGGTGGATTTTGCTCCGAATAAAAATTTTCTATTCACGACGCCACAGAACATTTCTGGAGTTCGGTGTTCAACAGTCGGAGCGTCCCGAGGCACCCAGCCCTTCGTGAGTGGCAGCGCCTGAGGGACTGTGAAAACAGTCGACAGCGGAGCAAAGCAGGGGAGCCGCAATGCAGGCGTCGCAGCATCTAGTGAGCGCTCCAGGCCGTCTCAGAACGCCGGCCAAGCACGAGCTTCGACTCGCGCCGTGGCTACGCACTAGATTCACGAACCGTAATACGAAACAGTTACCAGAATATTCCTCTGATATGGTGTCTGCAGAATCGAGAGAGATTCATAAGGCGTCGAAGACTAACAATAAGCGTCGACTGTCAATAAAATTCTTCGTGTTAGGTGACCGCATGAAGTCAGCACAATACCCTGAGAAAGGGAATTTGCAACAGTGGCCGAAACGTTGTAGACAGCGGGGTCACCTATTTTATTGACAGTGGTAACGTCCGCTGAACTTTATGCTTACATCTAAGAAAGGTTGACTGCAACTAATGATGATGAGGCTAAAACATTATGAACGCTGCTCCCCGAAAGACAGAAGTCGCCTAGTAGCGTTGCGAACCCTTGACGCCGAACGGAAGGTAAATCTAGCGGCGACAGAGGCTACAAAGGGGAAAATCCATTGACAGATGCGAATCTGACAAAGGGCAGATTCATATGGCCCTTGTTGTGTAGTTGAAGGACGGCGAAACCACCAGCAGGCGACGAGGTGTTGGAGGCGCAGGCCTCATTAGGAATGTGAGGTCGGGTATTGCCTACTCTGTGAAATAGGGCAGGCAGTGATCTGTGCAAATCTGACCACAGTTTAGAATCAGCATTGTACTCTCTAGTCAGATCTGCAGGTACAAGTGTTTCGGAGAAAACATTCAGTGCAAGTATTGAACACATTTATCTGCAACAAACGACCCCTTCCATGGCGGCCCGAGGACTTCGTCATTTACGACTGTAGTTGGGACAGGATCATCGTGATTGGACCTGCTCGGCTGAATTGCATTTCTTATTTCTTGTTACACTAGATCGGTAGTCGTGTTCACGTACTGTAAGTAGGCTGTTTATGTGTTTGTATGTTGGCAGCGCTATGTAGCGCTTTGCATTAATAACTCTGACAGCGCTGTGCGCACTCCGTAGGAGACTCTGCTGCTGGTCGGACTCAGCAGTCGGAGGTGAACAGCCAGCAGTGATGGAAGTCGGGAGTGAGTAGTCAGCAGTGATGGAGGTTAGAGGTTAATAATTAGCAGTGTTGGAGGTTTGCAGTATTAGCGCGAGCGGGCGATCTGGATGCGTCCGACTTGGAGATTGAATATTTTTTATGATTATATAATTTTTGGAACTGGATGTAACGGACGATTGTATATTGTTTTGAACTGTTTGTCACATTATTAAGGTAAAAATACATTGTTTGCTTTGCAACAAAATCTTTCCTTTGCTAACCACATCCCTATCGTTCGTCAGAGCCTTCAGTAGTTAGAATCTTTCATTTAGCTGGAAGTATTGGTGCTTGCGGCATTGCTGTAGTTCGTGCAATGAAGATTTTTATGAGGTAAGTTACTAATGAAATGTATAGGCTATTGTCAGGATTTCTTCTTATTCAGGGCATTTCTTTTGAGTTTATTTGAAAGCAGTTAGATAGCGTTAGCGTTTAATATTGTAATTAATGTACAGGAGAAGTTTGAGTACTGATTGTAAGGGCCATTCTTTTGTATCAATTATTTGAAGTGAGGTTATCATTTTTGAGAAGTCCTTGCGTTGCGCTAGGACATTATGGGTCATTGTTGAAATGATAACGCAGCAAAGAGACAGTACATTCAGTTTCATTCAGCAGTTTAAGAAGGTTCACTTGCATTCAGCAGTTTAAGTAAAAGTTTCATAAACAAGTTTCAATATGTCGTCATCCGGATGAACGGCTGCTCGAAACATGTACCCTCACTGACGCAGGCCCGTGGGATCAGTATTATGCTTCGGGGGTCATTTAACTGGGATTCAATGGGACCTTAGTAATCGCAGACAACTTTGGACTACGTGAACATTACGCCAGAGGACCTACAGCCGTTTATGCTTGATGACTTCATCGACAGCGATGGGACCTTCCAGGAGGGTAAGAATCCGTCCCATAAGGCAAGAATAATGCTACGGTGGTTTAAGGAGCATGATAGTGAACTCAAGTTGATGTCTTTATCGTCAAACTCTCCATTCGAACGTATATGGTATACTGTCGCGTGCCACCTCAGCGCCCACAAATCATCGTTTACGAGAATTGCGTGACCAATGCTAGACATCTCGGGCCACACACCTCCTAAAATCTACCAGGGACATGTCGAATCCATGCCACGCAGGATCGTTGCTGTATGCGTCGCAAGGTGGATCAACATATTATTAAGCAGGTGGACATAATTTATGATGCTGGGGAAAGACGACGGCTGTAGTCCAGCAATGATGCTAGGTGTGCGTTTAAGATGATGCCTGTCTCAGCTCTGGATCAGACGTACTTTTTGTTCCATAGATCCGTAGGGAGAAGATCCTGAAGGACGTAGGACATGTCATAAAACAAGAACACACTATACAGATTTTAAGAAAGGAATGTTGTGATGACCCTTCATAGATCGTACGTAAAATGGTTTTCATTTAAGAAGTATATTTGTTACGAAACATGTAAATGTAAATTTCACTGAGCTACATATGACAATAATTATTAGGCATACGAGAGAAAATCAGTTTTATAACATTTAGACCGATAAAATTACTGCTCATAAGACGAACGGTAGTCCGATTGTATGTTACAGTCACGTTATTTGATGCTAATAATTCAGGTTGTAACGGGTATAAGTGCAGATATTTTTATATGTGGTACCTTAATATGTACACACATCAGTGTGTTGGTGTTTTTTTCTTTGCATCGAACAGTCTGCTCACAAGCACGTCACAAATTTTACGACCTGAGGTTTCCTGCATGGCCATAACTGCACCACTAAGTCGACTACGCCTCTCAGTTTTGCGTTCAAGCGTCTACATTTCAACACCTGACCTGCAGCCCAGGAGAAAATAAGCATTAATGTCTTGCTCTTGCCATAGGTACTTGGAGTTACCAACCAATATAAAGCAAACGGCTTATAATAGCTATAATTGTTGTTGTTGTAGTCTTCAGTCCGAAGACTAGTTTGATGCAGCTCTCCATGCCAATGTATCCCATGCAAGTCTCTTCATCTGCGAATAACTGCTGCAACCTACAGCCTTGTGAATCTGCTTACCGTATTCATCTCTTTATCTTTCTCTACGATTTTTACCGCCGACACTTGCCTCCCGTACTAGGTTGGTGATTCCTCGATGCCATCTACAGCCTGACTTTACAATCATGTCACTATTTTCTTTCTATTTTTCACTTTATAGGTTTATTTTTGAATGTTTTAACATTTCATACATTTCCTGTTGATGTAAATGTCTCAAGCTGAAATCTTGCGGATGTATTTCGAAGACTTCCTTTCCCAGTGATATGTTCTTGGGGTCTACAGTGTATTGCGGCATTTTTATTTTAGATACTGCAAGAAAATAGTCTGAATGTACATCACGCCTTCTTTGTACTCTAGTACCTTCCATTAAGGGTGTAGTTCTCCAATTTGTGAAGATATAATCAATGATTGTTCTGGTCCCTCTAACACAACAGGTAAATTTATACACACTTTTATGTCGATAAAACCTATTTGTTACACTCAGATTATTAAAAGGTGAGAAGTCTCTTAGCTGTTCACCATTCAAATTCTTATAATCCTCTTCATTAGTTCGAACTATCCCCTTTTGAAAACGTATTTTCCTACCCTTGCGTTGTAATCCACAACGATAATGGTACGCTAATGACTACAAAAGCTAATCCACACAGATTGCAGGGAGTGATAAAATTGACGTGTCTTCTTTTCTTCCTTCCTATGATTTTAGTGTTCTGTTTTAGTTTAAGTTTTAGATGTATTATTCTTTCTGTCAACGTGTCAGGATTGTCAAGGAAGGAAAAGCAGTGGGCACCCATTGAGGTGAAAAATCAAACATATTTTAAATACATGCGTGTTTAATGCCGTAAAAAGGAAAGCCAGGCTTAGAGAAGCCGCCGAAACTGAATGGGCTGCTGCCCAAGAGAGCAGTATACCAGAGCGTCTGGTCGGGTCGGAAGCTGCCAGCAGAAGAGAGCGGACGGCGTGTCCTCTCCGTGCGGCTGGCCGCAGTTCCACCCCCACACGACCACCTCCAAACCTCCCTATTGGTCGGCTAAATCGTAGACGCGCAGTTTGTTAGCGTTACCTCGTCAGCAACACGTGATTTTAGCTGCTGATGGTTCAACACGTGAGTTTCAAACTGGTTCTGTCTGGTTTTATAATGTGACTGATCTGCGGCAACTAGCCGCCAGGCAGAAGACACTGACGGACATCAAGTGAAAAATAAAAATCAAATTTTATACTATTAAATCGATTCAGTATCGACCCCCACTGTACATTTCTTTAATCGGTATCAATAAACGTATGACCTTTTTCAAACCCGTTTTTACATTTACACTAACACCAGCACTTCTTTTTTACTTACATCCACTTCGCTGTACATCGAAACATAATTTTTTCTTTCAATGAATCCTCTTTCTTTTTGCTTCAGTCACTACCACTATACCGATATTTTCGTTTACAGGTTCTTGATTAAGTTCTTGTTCCTTGCTGTATTGGTCCCATGCATTCCATGTGACTATCTTCAACTATTTATTGCTCAGATTACTCTCAGTCCTTTTCTTAGTCCTGTTCGTCGTCAATTTATTTACTCGTTTGTGATTACGAAATGATTCATTTCCTCTTTACCAGTTACCGACGTGTAGCGTAGGTAGCCAGGTGGTGAGCAACCACCCATAGGAACAACAGCGCACCTATTTTCCTTAGGCGGTAGCCTTCATTTAGCCTAAGGATCTATCTCTCCAGGTATGGCACAGTGTCCTTCCATGTTCTTCATCGAGGTTGTCTGTCTCCTCTAGAAGTGTTGGCTTCCCTATATCTAAGAGCATCACTGCCATCACACACTGTGAACTGCTGTACGTCTGACTCCTGTCCAGGGGACATTCCCGGCAACGAGGAAGACGGAAACCTGTCATGGGCTTTCCGAACGTGCGCTATGCGATCAACGTTGTTTTTCCGATCACAAATGTTTTATCAGAGAGTTTTCCGACCGTCAGAGGATCCGCATACGTGTCGTACGCTTTCCGACCGTGGATTTGCGACCTGTGACGTCAGCATAGTGTTTCTGATCACAACTTTTTATCTGTGAGTTTTCAACCGACGAAGGAAGACGCATAGGTATTTTGGCCTTTCCGACGGTGGGCTTTGTAATAGGTGACGTCAGCATCGTGTTTCCGACCACAAATATTTTAGCCGTGGGTTTTGAGACCGTCAAAGGAGGCCTAACAATGGAGGAGGCTCTGTCGAACGGTTTCTAATTGTAACATTTTATAAAGGCGTAGAACAGGCTGTACACATGACGCACAAGCATTTAATCGCTTTTTTAATTTGTTTACCTTCTTTTACCTTTCATACTTTCTAACACATTACTGCATCAAATAATTAAACTTCGTAACTTTGTTATGAGTAAATTTCTCACTCAATTGTTTTAAGACAGCCAGAGATTTTAAGCATATTCTTAAATCTTGTAAGTCGTCATAAGTCGTCATAATCTCTTATAATGTCTTCCAACCCTTCGTCAACACCTATTTTTTTCTTCTTTAAGTAAGAGTCAGGGCAAAGAAATCTTTTTTAATTTCTTATACTGCTTTCCTTTATCAGCTAATTTATAAGCAAAATATACATTCAAATGTTTTTTAAGTTATTGAGGAATTTAGTTTCCTAAACCGACGTTCGGCAGCATTTGTGGTCCTGTGCCACTGGTTAAAAATATTCCACATTTCAATTTGTACTACTACGCTTTTCCATCCACTGATTAGCCATAAATCCTGTGAATTTCATGGCATTTTCTCTACTTGGAATTTCCTTCATTACTACCATTAATGTTTCATAATACAGTTTAGTGGAAGGTATGCCACTGCTGCACACATACGGCAAAACAGTCGTACTCCTTCTCTATCCCTCTAATACTCCGTCAATTCCAGTTCTCGTATTTTGTCCTACAGACACTGGTTTTTAACTCATCTTTCCTTTCTGATAGCCAAAAGTGGGAGATATATTTTGATAGAAACATGCAATGCATGAACAAACATTTGTTTCGGGAGAAACACGCTACAAATGCAATGGCAAGATTTGGTTATTAACGTTACCACATCCAGGTACAATTAAATTTTCTACTTTACTCAGTCACGTCATTCTAATACCTACGCATCACATATCATGGTCTTTTGATGTGTCAGGCCTTGGTGGCTTCTGAATATCACCAATGAAGGCTCGTTGGCAGTTAAAACACTCTACTCACTTCCACATAAAAGATGGTAATAAACATTAATTCGGACTTTGTGAAATAAAAACACTTAAACGGCGCGACGCGATAACCATTCGGCCGTTCTGCCTTCAAACAATGTGTACATAGTTTCCAGATACATCTACCTTAAACGTCTCAGATTATGAAATAAAATTAATGTGGTAACGACAGAAGTTTCTACAATAATGCACACAGCGGTAACCAGGTATGAAATGATTATTGTTGGATAAATCAGATATGACACAGAGCCAATAACACAAACCTCCTATTTCATCAAGATCTGAAACGTAAGTACGTAGTCAGAAGAGAAAGTCTTCGGTTCCCAGAGCGTTGTTCGTTTTTTTTCTTTTTTTTTTAAGTGAGTGCAGTAAAGAGGTTGCTTTTTACGTCTTATGGCTACTGTCTGTGAGTTACAGTTGACATCTGCTGTACAATGTTTGATGTTGCATAAACGTTCTGTGATATAAGAGTTTCTTACAGGTTTATGGTCTTCTTCGTAAAAGTAGTAGAAGAATAAAACATCTTTTTATATGATACGCATCAGGTTGAGGTGAAAATTGCAACCAGAATGGGATGTTTCGGGGAACACTGTTTCAATAACTGTAGTTTTAACCATTTTAAAGTCCAGGACTGTCAATGTCTATGGTGTACAGTTGTTTGAATTGCTTCGAACAAGTGTGAAGTATGTCCCCCTCCCCCCCCCCCCCTCTCCCCATAAGAACAGTTCCGTTTTCACAGAGGATTTTCTCCGCTTCTTCATAATCAAACGTAAGATCCTTTTGTCAGAAGCAGAGTCATCATTAATTTTGAAAAGATCAATGACCTTCTCCACCTACACTGGTGTCCAAAATCAAAGCAACAAACGGGATTTTTGCAACGTTGTGTCTATTTTGCCGCAGAACAATATAAAAGGTGAGAGTAAAGTAGAACCTAAGTGAAGAATACAGAACGTAAACAACCTCAATGAGCATAACTGTAGACAAAGATGTCCTTTGTTTTTTGCAGCTTAACAGATTTGCACCCGCATTCTGACAACTGGTTAATGTGCTCAGTATGGGATGTGACGACCTCTGGGAGCAAGACAGACCTGACAACGACGGCGTATAATGTATATGATGTCCTCAATCTCATGTTCAGGCAATAACGCACATTCTCCCTGAAGAGCTGCTCGCAAATCTTGGTGAGTGGTTGGTGGATGCTGACATGATACAACCTGTCTCCCTAGTGCACCACAGACTTGCTCTATGGAATTCAAATCGGGAGGACGAGCAGCCCATTCCTGTCCACAACATTAGGGATCCTCCTCGATATCGTTCTCTTTCCATAATGTTTGGGTCTCTAAATTGTGTTCCACGTTCCCTCCAGACGCGAATGCGTCGAGAATCACTCTCCAGACCAAATCCGGACACCGGGTGGAGTCATTCCAGATGTGGAAAGGGTTCTCCCGGACGCCATGAGGAGCACAGGCTGCAGCCGACTGCATGTGGTTGCTCACGTCGTTACCAATGATGTGTGTCGCTTTGGATCAGAAGAGATTCTCTCTGGTTTCTAGCAGCTAACAGAAGTGGTAAAGGCTGCAAGTCTTGCTTCCAAGATGAAAGCAGAGCTAACCATTTGCAGCATAGTCGAGCGGACCGACTGCGGACCTCTGGTACAGAGCCAAGTGAAGGGTCTGAATCAGAGGCTCAGACGTTCTGCAACCGTGTAGGCTACAGATTCCTCAACTTGCGCCAAAGGGTGTTTGGGTTTCGGGTTCCGCTGAATAGGTCAGGTGTCCACTATACGCAGGAGGCTGCTACACGGATAGCAGGGGCTGTGTGCTGTGTGGCGTGGACTGGGCTGTTTTTTAAGTTAGAGGGTCTCGGGAACACACAAGAAGGGCTTCAGTCACAAAGGGTGCAGGCTGAACACAGGAAGAACTTACATACAGGAACCATTGGTATAACAGTTGTAAATTGTCGTAGCTGTGTTGGGAAAGCACCAGAGCTCCAAGCGCTAATAGAAAGCACTGATGCTCAAATCGCTATAGGCACTGAAAGCTGGCTAAAGCCGGATATAAGCTCAGCCGAAATTTTTGCGAAGAACCTAACAGTGTTCCGAAAAGATAGGCTAAACACGGTTGGCGGTGGCGTGTTTCTTGCTGTTAGAAGTAGTTTAACTTGTCGCGAATTTGAAGTAGAAACTTCCTGTGAGTTAGCATGGGCAGAGGTCATTGTTGGCAACCGGAATAAAATAATAACTGGATCCTTTTACCGACCTCCCAGTTCAGATGATACAGTTGCTGAAAGTTTCAAAGAAAGCTTGAGTTAGATTTCAAACACGTGCCCGACTCATACGACAATAGTTGGTAGTGACTTTAATTTATCCTCGATATGTTGGCGAAAATACATGTTTAATTCCGGAGGTACGCATAAAATGTCATCCGAAATTGTGCTAAACGCATTCTCTGAAAATTATTTCGAGCAGTTAATTCATGAGCCGACGCGAATAGTAAATGGTTGTGAAAACACACTTGACATCTTAGCAACAAATAATCCTGAGTTAATAATGAGCATCAAAACGGATACAGGGATTCGTGAACACAGGGTTGTTGTAGCGAGATTGAATATTGTAGCCCCCAGATCCACCAAAAATAAACGAAAAATATACCTATTCAAAAAAGCAGATAAAAATTCACTTGACGCCTTCCTGAGAGACAATATCTACTCATTCCAAATTAATAATATAAGTGTAGACCGGATGTGGCGTAAATTCAAAGAAATAGTATCGTCAGCAATGGAGAGATTTATACCAAATAAATTAACAAACGATGGAGCTGATCCTCCTTGGTACACAAAACAGGTTAGAACACTATTGCAGAAACAACGAAACAAACACGCCAAATTTAAACACACGCAAAATCCACAAGATTGGCGATCTTTTACAGAAGCTCAAAACTTAGCGCGGTGTTCAATGCGAGACGCCTGTAACAGTTTGCACAACGAAACTTTGTCTCGAAACCTGGCAGAAAATCCAAAGAGATTCTGGTCGTATCTGAAGTATGTTAGCGGCAAGAAACAATCAATGCCTTCTCTGCGCGATAACAATGGAGATACTATCGAAGACAGTGCTGCCAAAGCATATTTACTAAACACAGCCTTCCGAAATGCCTTCACAAAAGAAGACGAAGTAAATATTCCAGAATTCGAATCGAGAACAGCTACCAACATGAGTAACGTAGAAGTAAATATCCTCGGGGTAGTGAAGTAACTCAAATCACTTAATAAAAGCATGTCTTCTGGTCCAGATCGTTTATCAATTAGGTTCCTTTCGGAGTATGCTGATGCATCAGCTCCATACTTAACGATCATATACAAACATTCGCTCGACGAAAGATCCGTACCCAAAGACTGGAAAGTTGCACAGGTCACACCAATATTCAAGAAAGGCAGTAGGAGTAATCCACTAAATTACAGGCTCATATCGTTGACCTCGATATGCAAAAGGATTTTAGAACATATATTGTGTTCGAACGTTGTGAATTGAGTCGAAGGAAACGGTCTATTGACACACAGTCAACATGGGTTTAGAAAACATTGTTCCTGTGAAACACAACTAGCTCTTTATTCACACGAAGTGCTGAGTGCTATTGATAAGGGATTTCAGATCGATTCCGTATTCCTGGATTTCCGGAAGGCTTTTGACACTGTACCACACAAGCGGCTCTTACTAAAATAGCGTGATTATGAAATATCGTCTCAGTTATGTGACTGGATTTGCGATTTCCTGTCAGAGAGGTCACAGTTCGTAGTAATTGACGGAAAGTCATCGAGTAAAACAGAAGTGATTTCAGGCGTTCCCCAAGGTAGTGTCATAGGCCCTTTGCTGTTCCTTATCTATATAAACGATTTGGGAGACAATCTAAGCAGGCGTTATCGGTTGTTTGCAGATGACGCTGTCGTTTATCGACTAATAAAGTCATCAGAACATCAAACGATTTAGAAAAAAAAATCTGAATGGTGCAAAAAGTGTCAGTTGACGCTAAATAACGAACAGTGTGAGGTCATCCACATGAGTGCTGAAAGGAACTCGTTAAACTTCGGTTACACGATAAATCAGTCTAATCTAAAAGCCGTAAATTCAACTAAATACCTAGATATTGCAATTACGAACAACTTAAATTGGAATGAACACATAGAAAATGTTGTGGGGAAGGCTAACCAAAGGCTGCGTTTTATTGGAAGGACACTTAGAAAATGTAACAGACCTACTAAGGAGACTGCCTATAGCCGGCCGAAGTGGCCGTGCGGTTAAAGGCGCTGCAGTCTGGAACCGCAAGACCGCTACGGTCGCAGGTTCGAATCCTGCCTCGGGCATGGATGTTTGTGATGTCCTTAGGTTAGTTAGGTTTAACTAGTTCTAAGTTCTAGGGGACTAATGACCTCAGCAGTTGAGTCCCATAGTGCTCAGAGCCATTTGAACCATTTGACTGCCTATATTACGCTTTTTCCGCCTCTTTTAGAATACTGCTGCGCGGTGTGGGATCCTTACCAGCTAGGACTGACGGAGTACATCGAAAAAGTTCAAAGAAAGGCAGCACGTTTTTGTATTATCGCGAAATATGAGAGAGAGTGTCACAGAAATTATACAGGATTTGGGCTGGACATGATTAAAACAAAGGCGTTTTTCGTTACGACGGAATCTTCTCACGAAATTCCAGTCACAAACTTTCTCCTCCGAATGCGAAAATATCTTGTTGACACCGACCTACATAGGGCGGAACGATCACCACGATAAAATAAGGGAAATCAGAGCTCGTACGGAAAGATACAGGTGTTCATTCTTTCCGCGCGCTATACGAGGTTGGAATAATAGAGAATTGTTAAGGTGGTTCGATGAACCCTCTGCCAGGCACTTAAATGTGATTTGCAGAGTATCCATTTAGATGTTGATGCAGCTCTGTGAAAAGAACATTGGCCCACTGTTCCAGCGCCCAGATGGAATGCAGGTGACTCTTCTAGACGTTCTCCTCTGTAAAGACGCACCAAAGGTACACAAGTACATATACAGAAGGTCTCCAACAATAAAAGCCACTCTGCCGAAACCTTCTGTACACCGTTTGTCTCGATACAACACTTCCACTGGATGCTGTGAGATCCGGCGCCAGTTGATGAGCAGTACTAAGGAGTCTCCTTACATCCAAACAACGTCCTCTCTTTCTGATATCACACGTGATCGGCCCTACCCTGGTCGTTGGGGTACTGTTTCGGTCTCTATAATCGTTGCCACATCCGACAAGCAACAGAACGATTCAAATTAAGCCACTGGACCTCATCAATTTGCGACTGTTCTGTTTCCATTCTTCTTACGGCGTCTCACCCCAGAGAATCTCGTAGACATCTTCTTTGTTCCATACTGTACCGTCGGTGACTGTGTACACAGCGATTGTAGATGTGGGCCTACCTGGCGAACACTACGCTGTTTGATAGATACCCTGACGTCATCGTTGACGTGGTTGTCTATTGACTGGAATGCCATTTTCCTTCTGAAACACGATTGTAGGGACATCTGTTGACGGTTTGTATGGTTTCTATAACTATGCGCTGAATTCGACACAAGACAGGGAAAAAGCGGTTCGTTGCTTTAACCTTGGACACCAGTGTAGATCAGTACTCCGCAAGCCACCTCACGGTGTGTGAGGAAGGGCACTTCTGCTACCTCCATCTGATCCACCTACTCCCTGTACCACCAGCGAATGTGCTTGGGAAGAATTACTGTCGGTAAGTTTCTGCATTAGTTCTAAAATCTCGAATTTTCTAATCGTCGTCATTTCACTCTTTGACATAAAATTCGACCGGCGGCCGGCCACTTCAGAGCCTAAGTCCGCGCCGATCGCGACATGGGACAAATAAACTGGCCAACTCGCTAATTCTCAAAGTCCGGTTACCTGCACAATCTGGCAACACTGTAGACTGCGGCACTTCCTGTAGGAAAACTGGTCCCATGATAGAGAAACCCTAGGCTAATTACGCTTGTTGTCTAGCGGTAGCGTGCGTTGTTTCTGTTCATAATGTCAGTGGATCGAGAACAGCTCGCATGAAATATTTATATAGCCTCTACTGTTTGAATGGTGAAGACGTGAATGTAATGGTAGCGCAGATTCAATCTATTTCGCCTTCTGACACACCGATATCAAAATTTTATCCAGTAACCATTTTGCGGCAGATTTCCTGCAGACTGTCCTCATCTGGACGCCGTATGCGGCAAAGCTCCGGGATCCATTTGCTGGCTACTGGCAGCGGCCGTGGCGACAGCAGCGGCGCTGCACTCCCCCGTTCTTTATCGAAAGCGCCTGCTACCGCTCATCGGTTTTGATGATTTAAAACACTTTATTATTAAATGTTGCTCCACAGAAAACTTCTGCGATTTCCATTCACGCTCAAAAGCAACGGAGACAGACGCCCTGATCAGTAGGTGGGTACTGTATTACATTAATCGGCAAGAGCTGACTGTGGCCCGAAATTAATTTTATAGACTGGGACGAAATTAAACAACCTCATTACATCCGATGAATTTATAAATCCTTCATACCTCGTTTCTTTTCCTTTCAAACTCAATTATTTGTGCAACTTTTGCTCAATGTTCGTATGTTTTCGTCAAGCCAGAGTGAGCGTCTGTGGTGTAAAGTGTATTACAGTTATTGTTTCATTCTTTATGGTAAGTCTATGCGATGAACTGTGTGAATACCTTGGAATGCATGCTCTGTAGCAGTGCAGGAACACTGCACATTTGGAGTTCAATGTATGGGTTCATGACCTATTTAATGTAGATCGGAAGTGATAGTTAAGGTCGTCAGATTTAAAACAGAAAAATTTATCGTTTTGGAGGTTTCAGAGAACGGGAAGGAATTGCTAACGCCGGTGTCAGAAAACGTCTACAGTTAAATGCTATTGCAAAAAATTAGCAGAGAGGAACTATATTAATCAACATGTTCACTTCATAAACAACCTTCTGACATGTTAGACCTATATGACGAACAAAGCTCAAATTCGTATCGTTGACAGTCGGTTTGAATCTTTTCAGGAACTATTTTACAGTGAAGCACCTTGGCATTTGCAAAGGAGACATCCATGATATTAACATAATTTACTAAGTGGAAATCGGACGAAGATTAATGTTTAAAGGCATTCTTCAGATTTCGTATAAGGAATTTTTACTAGCAGTTTGCAACTCCATTAATTAAAATGGAAAATAAAAGGTTGTATTCAGCGGCTTCTACCGAGATTGGACTGCTATGTCATATAGTACGAGCACCGCAACGCACAAGGGAACCTCTGAGCTAACGACACACTGGCGGCAACCGGCGGACTATAGTCACTGCGATGTTGCCTGAGCCTCAAAACGCAACCTTAAACACACAAACAGGTGTTACTTATGTGAAGAACGCCGTTCTTGGAGTCCAGAAATTAAATATACTTTCTAAGTGTCTCATCTTACTGTGGATTATATCGTATGAGTCTTCGATGTGGAAAACGAATGTCAAGTGAATTTAGCGAGGTAATGCCGGCCTACACCCGGAAGTAAATGCACTATCACAGTGTTGACAAATAATTGCTACGACGCTGCCAATTCTCGGCTCTTTTACGAGACAGCTCTTCAGCGAAATGCTTGTCGTGATTGTTCGATACGGTTCTTCAGAGTGGAGACGCGCGCGCACGTTTGGTTTTTATGCGGCGTTCTCCCCTGACAGTTTCTGACGTAGCCATGTGTGCTATGTATACATCTGAGACATTCAATTATCATTCATCCAGACTGATACATGTTTCAGCTTCCGGCGTGGAAGAAGGCTGTTGACGCCGAAATCAAGAAGAGACGCAGTCAACAAATATTCGATTCCTCGTGGCATTCATTTCATTTGAGATGTAATAAGAGGTAAAGCGGGATATTACTTTCGTTACACGAAAGATCTGCCGCACATATTGATAACGAGAAAATCTGCGCCTTCATACGTTTCCTCTTTAAAATCTGTATGCTCTATTATATACTAAGTAGCCTGATCATTGTTTCAGTAATGTTACCCTCTTGTATGATCCCGTAACGATGAACAGATTCCAAATGCTTCTCTCTGCATGAAAGTAGGTGTTCGAACCCTTCTTGCGGTTTTTTTTTAATTGCTTGGAATTCCTGAAGCAGAGCACTGTGCCTTCCCCCCTCGTGGGTTAGGTCTCAAATCTAACCCGCTTTTTATCCAATGGCATAATTTATTCAGACAGCATCAGCACAAGTCTATCAAACAAAGCCTTCCATTTACAGTTGCAAATATAAAAATCTATATCTATATCTATGTCTATTGATCTCTGAGTTGGCACAATGCAAATATATTCTTAGCATTTAGTTGCTGAATTTAGTTCTGGATGTTTGCAGAGAAAAGGAAAAGTCAGTACTTCTCGCTAGTGTAATATAATGTGAACCAGCAACTACCCTTTCCTTAAAACACGACTCAAGCAGGTCCCCAAGTAGGTACCAAGGCACTGCTGCATACTGTTTCCTGAAATTTCTCTGATGACGGTTAATGCAGATAGTTCCAATTAAGAAATACAAAACGTATTGCAGGTTAGTTCCTAGGATAGTTATATTAAATTTGCGTTGCAGACGGCACATGAACGTGACGACTATCCATATTACACATCAGTATAAAAAGACAATATTATGGGAAATTAGCAGGATTACTCAACATGAATTCTGAAAAAGGGGGGACTGACCGCACAGGTGCTAAACGTCGTCAAGAATATACGAAGTCCCAATAGCATTAACAATATGAAGATCGTCTTCGACAGCTCGCACCTTTCACATTGCTATCTCCACCCTACTCCAGACAGCCATAGGTGGAGTTGCACTACGTAGACGATGTAATGGAAGTCCTTCAAACCAACAACAGACCACATATTGAAACATTCAAGCGAATTCTCCTGCAGCGTAAGCTTATTGTAACTAATCTAAAAATTATTGGGGAGGAACATTGTCCTATTAAAAAAAAGTAAAATGTTACACACTGTTACATCAAACGGACATTATCTATGTCCTGTCTTGTGTCATACTCATCTATAATATCGAGTGTACTATCAAAATGATTATATATAATGGATGATAATGTAATGCATTGATACCAGATCGTGGGTTCACAACAGTATTGATGCGAAAATAAAACAGAAGTTCGCAAAAGTGCGGTTGTGCATTTTCGTACGTTTTCACCTCGAGATGTACCACAGATAATGCATACTAACAAACTTGGTAACTGTCCCTGTAGTTTTTTTCCCTCTTATTTCAGACCGAGTTGATCAAAAAAAGTACAATTTCGTGACTCTTATAGATGCTTCGAATCTGTTCAGTAATTTTGTCCTTAATTTTGATGTGACTTAAGATTAGTGAAGTCTACGGTAATGGCAACCCCTGCGAGCTTGCTAGGACACACTTACATGTGACAGGTAACACGTGATTTAAAACTTACCGAAAGGAACTGATACATCTTTTGCAGAAAACCTGGAACTGCTTTCGGAGGCAACTATCATTTTATAAAGTCACTACCAATTCCTGCATAAACACTCTCACTGCCATAATAGCGACTGCAGTAGATAACTGATAACTCGCAACGTGAAGGATGAAACAAGGGGTAGCTTCTGCATGACTCAAGGATGGTCAAGATGGTGTACCCAGTGATAAAACATAGCATTAGGATTTTACCAGAAATATTGACCCTTGGACAATGTGTCTAATAGTGTATTTTAAACACGACAGTAAGCCATCTTAGGCACTGTATAACATTAAAACACTTGATAATGGAATTTAAGCAGAAATCATGATCGTGTAAATGTAACACTGTAAATAGAAAAAAATAGTTTAATGGCGGTACTGACTTTAAATCCACACGTAATTGCTAGAATACCTTGCTACGCCAGGTATCAGGTACCCGTTATCACACGCTCGATCTGAGTAGTTAGTTTTTATTGAACCAACCTGCTGTGTTAAAGAAATTGATCAGAGCAACTGGATGAGTTTATTATTTTGGTATAATGTATGAAAACCCACTTTTCCCACTTATCCTATCCTAAATAGTGGACGATTGGGTTGAGAACAAGGTAAATAGTATGCAATGTGGATAGAATAGGAGTGAATATTGAAACGAAATTATTACTCATGGGAAGGCAATGACGTATCGATATGTAGCGACATGAGAGTTTTCTGAGGTAAAGGTCTGTCTCTGACATTGGAGAGACGGGGGCCTAGGTTAGTCTGTATTCTTACGTTAAGCTCATTGAGTAGAAAAGCGCTGGCAGATTTCATTGTGTGCTGGGGAGAAGACAGACAGGAGTTTCAAATGCTTGAAATTCTGGAGCCTTGATTGGCCAGGATGCACACCACATTCGCCGTAGGCGGGGAGAGAGCGGCAGCGTGACTTGCCTGGGGACAACTGAAGCAGCAGGATAGACTGAGGAAGTAGCGGAGCAAAATGCTCTCCGCAAAGGGAAAGGAAATGAGTTATTTAAGGCTTTAATGTTCCACCTCACGTAGAAACCTTCTCTTTCAGGGTAGATTTAATTTAATATAATATTTTGGAGGCAACCAAATTGTTTATAGGCGGGTAAAAGATAGGCGGATGTGAGAATACTGTGTCGCGAGCGTGAAGAGTAACTTGAAAGTTAACGGAATTTGATATTTCGTTTGAGTAATTCGATGAACAGTAAAGTGTTAGAATTCAATTGTAAAGCAGGTATGACACAAACAGCATGCATGTGATGAACTATTATAGCCTAAAGACTTGGCACTCACCACATGGGGCTGATGAAGAAAATGATGAAGTGTGGATGAGTTAGTGCTAGGAACCATTAGTTTATAGGTAGGAATGTGTTGATTTACCATAATTCTTTTTAGTAATGGTCAATTTAAATTCATGATTTTGGTCAGTTTGTTTAAAAATCTGATCTGGAAGTGTAGGAAAATATTATCTCGTGGCTTTAACTAAACGAGCTGCTAACAGAAATTCATGGTAGAAAGTAATGCTCTTAATTTTGATCCGAAAGAATTGGTTTTCAAAGAAGCCATTTGTAGCTTGCATGTGTTTCAGTTTGTAATTTGACGAGTTTCTGAAATTCATGGTTAAAGGCAAGGTTGCTAATTTAATATGAAACATTAAGAAGTCATCTTTTGTGAAATGAGTCAGTAGAAATTTACGTGTGACGCTGATCTATAGAACAACGGGACTTGAAAGATACGTGGGAATCAGTGAGATCGCTTTCCTGACTTAAATAAAGGGAAAACAGCATAATAGTAATTCCTGTAGCCATGCTATGCACGCTATACGCGAATTGTAAGTATTCTGAAAAATTCTGTGTGTGTATTTGTGTATCTTTTGGAGGGGAGGTTTTGGATGGTATATTACTTAATTGTGCCGAGATATAATTAGGAAATCAGTCTAAGTAACTTGTGGAGTTTTTTTTTTTAGTTGCAATAACGTGTCGCTTACGAAAATGAGGGGAACGTAAATTTCAGAATCGCGACCGCGCGAACTTTCCAACCACGAGAGACTTAGTTAACATCGAGGAATGTCAATAAGTTAGAGGTGTTTCTGGGATCAGACAGTGATTGAAGAAGTTACAGAATATTTGTAATACTAGTCCGCGTGGAGATACGATAATTGCTTTGGCCAATGGTAATAAGAGTGATAGTGTGTTGCTGTGACGTTATCAATCAAGCAGTGTGGGCTATCCTTCATTCCTTCTCGTGGATGAGAAAAAGGTTATCTTCGTAAGAGACCATAGGAAGTAGAAATATCTTTATATGCGCTGTTACAAGATCAGCTGTTAGGCAATGTAATCCTGTGTGTTACTGGTAACAGCGTTATTATCTTTTGAGAGATGAAAGTAAGACAGAATGAAAAGAAATAGCTTACAGAACGGAGAAGGAGTTATTATGTAGGTCCAGTTACGATTCCGGTTACTTACGCGTTTTCTTTAAACACAGTCGGGTAATTAACAGTGCACCAAATTTGGGGTTAATACTACAAAATCAAACTTTTATCCGTATCGCATACATTTGTTTATTTATTTCCTTGAGTAAAGAATTTAATTAGTAGTTGCTATGTGTAAGAATCACGCAGTGACACATTTAATGAGAATACACAAGGATCATTTAGCTCGCAACCGGTTTGACCTTTATTTTTCTTTCAGTGATGAGGCTAAATTCCTCGAGAGATTGTGATGATCGTTTATCTCCCACCATGTATTCTCTATATTTTCCCATAGAGTTTCTGAATTCCTTGACCCAGGTGGTAACGACCTCGTAACCTCCCCCCACATATTTTCAATGGGGTTGATGTCTGGTGATTTTGGCACGAAAGGAAGAAGTTTTATTCTCTGCTGACCTTGGAACCACTTCTGGACGGCTCTGCTATTATGAATCGGGCTATGGTCCTGTAAAGAAACGATCATCCATTAACTTAGAAATTTCAATACTTCTAATACTATAGATAATTTCCATACTGTGAAAAAATTCGACAACTGCAAAGGCTGTGTAGTTTAAGCTACAGGTTACAAATTATTCGGAGGATTCCACATTTCAAAACACTTTGCTGACAAAAACCTACATTGACAAGGGGAGGGTGCTGGGACGGAGATCAGAATACAGAGTGAAGGTAATATAGTTTAAAGCGCCAGTTATAGCACGCAGGTCGGCCTTATTTCGAAATATACCGCCTCCTATGCTTTGGTAATGATGAGGTGGGGTGTAAGTTGTTCAATACAGTGCGGCAGTCTGTTGAACTGTTAGACTCTGTTGCATGGTTGTAAAGCTAATCTGCTTCGCTTATTCAAAACGATTGCTAGCCTTCACTATGGAATTCTTTTTTCTATCTTTCCACTGACAAAGATATACAGAAGAAACAAATCTGTTTTTTAGCGAGATATTCTCTACGGACTTTACACGTGCTCGTTCATTCAATGTGTTGCATTTACCGAAGGCGACCGTGGCCGGTAACGTCGCCTGTTCACACCCCGTGTCAACGCGGGCCCGCGCTCGGAGTAAACGCCTGCAGCTGAGATAAATAACTGATTTCAGGAATGTTAATAAAATTAGTCTTCCCTTCATATTAGTAAGAACTAGATAGCACTACGTGTACGTATCTTTATGTAATGCTCATTGGCAAAAGCAATTCGTTTATGCAATGTTGCTGTTTTGACTATGATCATAAAATCTGTAAATCGTAACCCAATTCATATATTTGCATGCACCTACGGGATATTAAACATGAAAACTATTTGTTTCTTTGTCATATAATTTTTAATCAAGGCAATTCGGGCAGTTGCCAGCTGATATCAAAATTGAATGTAAAGGAGGAATAAAGGAAAAGATATACGAGAAATAAATCTCGAACCCATGAACAACTGTGTACTATCCTGGAAACGTGCTGTTGCGGCTATCTGACAATTTCAAAGGATGAGAAAATCATCCTGTCCACTTTTTGAGGACGACATTTCCTGACAGAAAGCACACTAGGGTGAACGGCCTTAGGTTGAGCCACCAGGAACCTCAAACTACGTCACCAGTACGTTCACACTCTGATTCCTAGCCCCGTCACCACGCACTTCCCATGTCAAAGTGGCTGGCAGAAACGAGCGCGAACGACATGGGATTAGGTGATACAGTCCTCGCCTGTCCTGTTTGACAGTTGTGTTATCATTCACCCATGCCAAGAGGTGAGGAAATACACTTACGAAAACGCTGCCCACATTTTAATTTTACATGTGGACATTACTGCACAATTATATTCTAAGTTACGAGAAGTGACCTGGAGAAAAAGAGCGTATACCTAGGGGGATATGTTATAGATCATGATTGTAATGTTAGTAAAGTACTGTAAAGTATATTTTATCTTATGCTTAACTTTAAACGAAAAATCAGCCAAGGCAGTCAATAGTGAAAACTACAGCATGCCTCCAAGAAACATACGAATATCGTACAATTTTAATAAAAGAAAATATAGATCGGTTTATTCGGGAACAAAGTAAGAACAACCAAATCAATTACAGGTTTGTATGGTCTGCTAGTTAAAAGAGAAGAAATGAACCGATAAAGAAATAATTCCTTCATTAATTTAGGAATGGTTCGAAATGGAAGGTGTAATTTTACTATTATATTAACTGGCCTGGATTGAGTTGATTAATTCCAATTTTTGAACAAATTACAGCCCAATAATCAGCACAAATGGAATAAAATAGAAATATAACGTCTGGAAATGAGTAAGCGAGGACGTCCTTTGTCTACATAACTGCTTCGAATATAGGGTATTAAAAACAAGTAGTCCATATTTCGAGAGCTGATAGGATGGACAGAAAGAAGACTAACATTTCCAGTAAACAAGACCAATGAGTCTGAAATGAATATCTTAAGAGCAATGAGCATTTCTTCACCTTTACTATTATGAAACACATCTGTTGTTCTACTCAAAACACTTCTCTTGTACTGAAGAAGTGCTCTTACGATATGCACTTTGTCTTGTTTTAGTCCATACTACCGACTCGCAAAGTATGGAATACCACTTTCCTTAACACCATGTGTATATGTATTACAGAAGCAATACAAACAACGGAACAGTTAACATTAACAGTTAAATTCAATTGTGAAAAGATACGCTGCATCACATTTGTTAAAAATTTCGTAATTGTTCCATATTTAGAAACAAAATGAACAACATTTTGTAGGTATTATCCGAAAATCGAGAAAATAATAACACTGGAATGTAAGAACAACAACAAATGGTAATGGCAATGAGAAAAAGTAATAAACATATGAACACACCAATAAAATCTGATGCCATTACAAGTATAGCACTTCAGCCACGTCAGGACCAGAATGAGAGAGAAATAGATGCTTAACAAAAGTATAACGAAGAACAGCGCTAGCAAACCATTTACGTTTACGAATAATTTTCTTTCAAGTAAACATACAAGTCACAGAAATATAGAAACACGCTGCAAAATGGATTATGTAGAGTACTCTTTTCTTTGTAAGTGAAACATGGGATCTGAAAAAATTAAGTATGGTCCGCCTACAGGTAAAAGGATACTGAATGTAGTGGAAAATGACCAAAACAAGGTAGAAGGAGATAGAAACGAATCGCAGAGTCGTATAAGAAGTAACTGTGGAGAGAAGCCTAAGAAGAGAAAAGGTAAGTAGGCAAATGAAATTTATGTATATCAGTTATTTATACACGGCGTCTTCCTTACACGTACAATTATGGAACGAGGCACTAAGGAAGAAACTTAAATAATGCCCGGGAAAGTTGCATTTCAGGGCCATCAATATCAAAGCAAGGTGAAGAAATCAAAATTATACAACTGAAAATGTAGAGCAGACGCTTCGATAAGAAGTAGAGCTTATCAAAGTAATGAATAAATCGTAGGAAAAACCGGAAATACTCTTAATTGTTCCACACGTCCACTGTTCATACCTGCACAACATATATTTCACAGCCTGGGTACGGCATTTCAGCACTCGGCTTCATAACGTAATTCAGTATGTTAATGTAGGCCTCTCCGTTGAGAATTCCCTCTGGTCTCCAGAGAGGACCTGCCTCATGATCCGAAATGTAGCTCCATACAGCTACAGAGAACCGTACACTTCTTTGTCTTTCGTTAAGATACATTGGCTGGAAGCGTTGTCCTCGTGGGCGGTATACCTAACGCAAAAAACATTTGCGTATTAATGCAGATATTGACAAATTCAGGGGTCATATTTACTTATCAGATGAGGGATTAACTACTAAAATCATGATATATTATTTATTATTTTGTTCCTACTACAAATGTAAAGTCACTAACAGCACAAACTAATAAATTTATGGGGAAAATTTAGTGTGTCTCCTGAACAGGGGCGTCGCTACAGGAAGAAAATATTTTTTCATCCGAAAAGATTACTCTAGTCCAGTCAAAGTCGATATATTCTGCTACAAAAACCACGCGATCAATCCTTCTATAGTCGGTCAATGGCTGATTCATAGCAGCTCTCCGACAATATAATCCGGCTTCTTTCAGTCTCCTCGCAACAGTCTTTCCGCTGCCGGAAAACTGAGATATCTCTTTCAGGCCACGGCATCTGAGGAATGGATTAGCACGTATATTCTCCAAACCACGTTAATCATCTGTTGCAGTAGACACACAGGGCCGGCCACTTCCTCTTTTCCGGCCTATATAGCCCCTTTCCTGGTATTCTTTCCACCAGCGTCTAGCTGTTCTTGCCGGTACTCCACACTTTTCTCCAGCTTATGATGCCGAGTAGTTGCCATGCTCAATCAGTGCAACCACACGCACCCTACTCTCGACTCCACTGCGACTGCATTGCGACTGTCGCCCGTGTGACGTTAGCACGCGTTTTATAAACAGAACCATTTACAGCTCAGTGGAGAAACAAAGACTGACAAAATAAAAAAATATATTTTTCAGTTAAAAATATAAACTTCGTTAAAATGCTTTGTCAAGAATCACTGTTAAGAAAGAAACGATCATCATTAGGGAAGATATTAAATGATGCTGTTGTTCATTATGTCAGACCACAAATAAGCAATGAAAGGTAAATTAAGGTTTCTGTCCCAGTCACGTAATCCATTTGACTTGTTACTTGAGTAACACGTTGAAAAAACACTGCGCCCTCTTGACACGACCACTCGCAGCATGTGACGTGATGGTTCAAATGGTTCAAATGGCTCTGAGCACTATGGGACTCAACTACTGAGGTCATAAGTCCCCTAGAACTTAAACCTAACTAACCTAAGGACAACACACACATCCATGCCCGAGGCAGGATTCGAACCTGCGACCGTAGCGGTCGCGCGGTTCCAGACTGTAGCGCCAGAACCGCTCGGCCACCAGCGGCCGGCTGACGTGATGAGCAGTGTGCCCAGACACGTGGTGTTTGTGTTGACGAAACAGGAACGCGGCGGCAGCCACTGTGATGTAGAAACAGCACTCGATCTTGACCATGATCACATCACTCGACTACCCAAAAACTGATTCCCATTCTCAAATCCAACGGAACTAGTGAAATCTGCGTTACCCGACTTTTTATCATCACAAAAACACCCTTCCCATACACTACCAGACTCGAAAGCATTCATGAAATGAGTTTTTCGAAAAGTATATAAATCACTTCTGCATCTTGTGACGTAAAACATGGGTATTGTTACTGCCCACAGTGTTGTATTCCAGGACCTGCTGACAGGAGGCCCTTCTTCAGAAGTGGTCTTCTGTATATTGGAATCGCTGCTCAAATGATTTGATGCTCTAAAGCAAGTCAGAGCTTTATGGGTGTCTAACTTACGGTGTGACTAACACTCGATTTAACGCTTTAACCCATTACTGGCCAAAACTCTATCGGATCATTTTCTGCAAACTTTTATACATAAATACGTTACATCGAGTGATTAATTGAATAAAAAGTTATTTTGAAAATTTTCAGTTTATTAGAACAAAAACTACAGACCGTCCTATTTTTGGGTCATTGGCCAAATGCGCTATCCAGATTCACAACCTTATTCTCCATGCATAATATTGTAAGAAGCAACACAAATAATAAATAAAGAATGTTTTAATATTATTGAATGTCTATTCAGTATGAAATGAAGCAAAACACTTGTCGTGTACACCAACATTGCTCCTATCACAAATTTTTTGTTTTCTTTTCTTGCAGTAAGCGCATCTATTCTGTGTTTTACTCTCTTCTGTGTTTTACTTGGCACAGTGAAATGATTTCCTGGATCTAGTCGTACATCTGTGCTCACCCGTGCTCCCATCAATTTGCTTCCTTGTGATCCTTCGCGTGTGGTACTGATCCTGTTTTCTTTGATAGGTAAAACGTCACTATTCTCTGTCGGACATCCAAAAGTGAGAGCTTCTCTCTAAAGTACCGGCTACATCATGTACAACAGACTCATTGTTCAATACATTTTCATCAATGTCTTCTTCATCTGTTATTACATCTGCATCGGGTGGAATAATCGCCAATTCTACGTCATCATCTTCATCGTCACTCTCTTGATGGTTCGCTAGTTCTGCTAGAATTTCTTCAAGTGTAAGACCACCCAGCACGTTTTCATCCTGTTGGAATCTTAAAATTCGAATAGAACATGAAAAAAGCAGATATAAAGAACGTAAAATGCAATTCTTCTCTGTATAATACGTGTATAAAAGAATAGGGCACATCAACAATAAATGATAGTGTAACATGCCATTGTCCCATTATTGGGATGCATAATATATATCGATGTTGCACTTACTTGAGAAAATCTGAAGTATACTTAATCTTACATGGACATCCTTATGTTCATAACAAACACGCTCAGACAACTAAATCGTATACTTAATATAACATGGACATCCATATGTTCATAACAAACACGCTCAGACAACTAAATCGTATACTTAATCTTACATGGACATCCATATGTTCATAACAAACACGCTCAGACAACTAAATCGTATACTTAATCTTACACGGACATCCATATGTTCATAACAAACACGCTCAGACAACTAAATCGTATACTTAATCTTACATGGACATCCATATGTTCATAACAAACACGCTCAGACAACTAAATCGTATACTTAATCTTACATGGACATCCGTATGTTCATAACAAACACGCTCAGACAACTAAATCGTATACTTAATCTTACATGGACATCCATATGTTCATAACAAACACGCTCAGACAACTAAATCGTATACTTAATCTTACATGGACATCCATATGTTCATAACAAACACGCTCAGACAACTAAATCGTATACTTAATCTTACATGGACATCCGTATGTTCATAACAAACACGCTCAGACAACTAAATGACAGCTCATTGTCGTCCAAGAACTACCAGCAGACATACAGTGCTGCGCAGTGCGAGAACAAAAAATCGGCAAGTTTATAATTTTCCTGACGTGAAGTACTCAGAAAAAAGTTATTTATTTTACATTTACAGGCATTATAGCAGTTAGTTGAACCTACAGGTGCAACAATAAAGCCTAAAAGCTCCATTGCTTACGTACAAATAAGTAAAATATACGCGTCCCAAAAAAGGGACAATGGCCAGTAATGGGTTAAGAAATCTCTGAGGCCGGAAACAATGAGAAAAGTTCGAAAACATTTCAGTGCGTCATCAAGGAATGGGCTGAAAATTAATGATGGCTGCAAGAGAAACGCTACCTAACGTGACCAGGTATTCTTTCAATTACACGTTGGAAGTAGTTCCCATATGAGTACACTGATGCTTTTGTATCAAGATCATATTTTGGTCTATCAGGAACTAGATTCGATGGAGACTGGTCCAACTTCAAGGGACTACATCAAACCCTCCCTACGGTCGCTGTGGCCAATTTGCTCCTCTTAATCTTACTCGTATTTTCTTTCATTCCGTCTGGTGTGTGCTGCAAATTTAAAGGCTCGTTCAGAGGTTCTGAGCGCTTTTATAAGCACAATTTTCTGTTTTCATCACGGTAAACATTACATATATATGTTATTTCTCTTTCCTTGGTGTATAGCCTTTAATAAAAGGGTAATGAGAAGCAGTAAAATTAGGTAAGGCTATGCAGAGGGTATTAGGTCAGGAAATGAGACGATGGTAGTCTTAGGCGTGGTTTCCAATGTGGGCAGCAAAATAACTGCTGCGGCAGAAGTAAGAAGGATATGAAATGTTGTCTGGAAACAGAAACAATAGCTTTATTGAAAAAGAAAATCTGATACATCCAAAACTGAATTCAAATATCAAGGCGTATACTCCGAAAGTATTTCTCTCCGTTTCTGCTGTCATTTGATGATGTAAGTAAGCAAGAACAGTGGTAATACATGAGCTTTAACCATGATACTGGTCACAGACGTGGGAATATTACTCAAAGGGTTAACAATTAGGTTTTCTGCTCTTTTTAGACATGTAGGCATACCGCCATTACTGTCATTAGGACTGCATTGTTTCCGCATCCGTTCGTGAAGAATTCCCGCTAAGGAAACGGAATCTTCTTGCCACTAAAGTAGTCGACTCACAACGTCGTACGCCTTTCTTGGCATCTGTATTGGTATGAGAATGATTTGCGGTTGTTGGACTACATTGTATCTGCTACATCCATTTAATATTTTCATGTCATCTCGATCAAATATTGTCAGTAATTATCACAGAAGGAGTGGTTTTGAGATAGGAAACGTATTTCAGTTCAAAATGGTCGCTTCATGCAAAAGGTGGTCGTACTCTTCATGTTTCACTTTGGGAGCTGTATACATCAGCTACGATTATGTTAAGGGCAGTATTTACTACTGCGCGAACAAGGCACTGCTGCAGCAAAGTGCTCAATTTATATAACTATAGCTGTTTTTTTCATTAGTTCCAGTTTTTCTGCAGAAGCTTGATCTTATCAATTCCTTCTGCGAGTGCTCTTTTTTAAGTTCTAATGCCTAAGGGGCCAAACTGCTAGGGTCATCGTCTCCTAGACGTAGAAACTACTTACACTAACTTAAACTAACTTATTCGAAGGACAACACACACATCCATGCCCGTGGGAGGACTCGAACCTCCGGCAGAAGCGGCCGTGAAATCTGTGACACGCCGCACCAGACCGCTCGGCCACACCGCGCGGCAACTACTATTCTAAAGGTCAAAACTGAGAGACTATTCTTAACCCTCCGTATCATATGTGTTTCGAAAACCTCTCAGGATTTGCGACAGTAGTATTCTTCGCGAATGCCAATTTACAACAACAACAAAACAAGACTAAGTCCCTGAAGAGACTAGAATTATCTGTCAGGGACCCGAATTTGTGTTGTTTACATCATCTCGGTGTCAAACAAGACGGTAACAGTCACTGAAGTAATAAACGAGGTTATTATTGATGTATTAACTATGGCAGCTATATCCCTTTCACTGAAGCTGATGAGTATAACTACACAATTCATTGGTAGATTTCAGCGGTGTATTTTTATAGATTTTTATATTCACAGCCATTTTCAGTCTCCATTGCAATAAACTTCATTCATTATTTGCTTGTTCTTGTTACGATTATTAATATCATTCTCTCACTTTCAAGACTTTTCACATCCCTATTTAGTATCGATGCACATAAAGAGTAGCTATGAAAGAAGGGTCTGCATCAGGAATTCCGAGCAATAAAACACAAAAAACAACGCAGGAAGAGTTCGAACGCATACTTTCATGCAGAGACATGCATTTGGAATCTGTTCATCGTTACGGGGTCAAACAAGAGGGTAACATTACTGAAACATTGATCAGGCTACTTAGTATATAATAGAGCATACAGATTTTAAGGAGGAAACGTATGAAGACGCAGACTTCCTCGTTATCAATATGTGCGGCATATATTTCGTGTTACGAAAGTAATATCCCGCTTTACCTCTTCTTACATCTCAAATGAAATGAATGCCACGAGGAATCGAATATTTGTTGACTGCGTCTCTTCTTGCTTCCATCCTTACCAACATATTTCTTCATTCTCGTGGTAATCACGACATTCTATATGTATGCTGCAAAAGATTGAATGTGGACACATTCGACATCGAGGTGCAAACCGTTTGGTATGTTACATTATGTTCAATTCAAATAAGCTTCCGATGTATTTTTACTTCGTTTGTATCTTAAGATGATTATGAACGTTACGGAAAATTATCTCACATGCTTTATGTTGAATGAGAAACATTGAATCATCCGTTGTGCTTTCCCTACGTTAAAATGATATGTCGGCGTCAACAGCCTTCTTCCACGCCGTAAGCTGAAACTTGTATCAGTCTGAATGAATGATAATTGAATGTCTCAGATGTATACATAGCCCACAAGGCGACGTCAGAAACTATCAGGGGAGAACGCCGCATAAAAACCAAACGTGCGCGCGCGTCTCCACCCTGAAGAGCCGTATCGGACAATCACGACAAGCATTTCGCTGAAGAGCTGCCTCGTAATAGAGCCGAGAATTGGCAGCGTCGTAGCAATTATTTGTCAACACTGTGATAGTGCATTTACTTCCGGGTGTAGGCCGGCATTACCTCGCTAAATTCACTTGACATTCGTTTTCCACATCGAAGACTCATACGATATAATCCACTGTAAGATGAGACACTTAGAAAGTATATTTAATTTCTGGACTCCAAGAACGGCTTTCGTCACATAAGTAACACCTGTTTGTGTGTTTAAGGTTGCGTTTTGAGAATCAGGCAACATCGCAGTGACTATAGTCCGCCTGTTGCCGCCAGTGTGTCGTTAGCTCAGAGGTTCCCTTGTGCGTTGCGGTGCTCGTACTATATGACATAGCAGTCCAATCTCGGTCGAAGCCGCTGACTATAGCCTTTTATTTTCCATTTTAATTAATGGAGTTGCAAACTGCTAGTAAAAATTCCTTATACGAAATCTGAAGAATGCCTTTAAACATTAATCTTCGTCCGATTTCCACTTAGTAAATTATGTTAATATCATGGATGTCTGCTTTGCAAATGCCAAGGTGCTTCACTGTAAAATAGTTCCTGAAAAGATTCAAACCGACTGTCAACGATACGAATTTGAGCTTTGTTCGTCATATAGGTCTAACATGTCAGAAGGTTGTTTATGAAGTGAACATGTTGATTAATATAGTTCCTCTCTTCTAAATTTTTGCAATAGCATTTAACTGTAGAAGTTTTCTGACACCGGCGTTAGCAATTAAATCTGATGACCTTAACAACCACTTCCGATCTACATTAAATACTTCATGAACCCATACATGGAACTCCAAAAGTGCAGTGTTCCTGCACTGCTACAGAGCATGCATTGCAAGGTATTCACACAGTTTATCGCATAGACTTACCATAAAGAATGAAACACTTTACACCACAGACGCTCACTCTGGCTTGACGAAAACATACGAACATTGACCAAAAGTTGCACAAATAATTGAGTTTGAAAGGAAAAGAAACGAGGTATGAAGGATTTATAAATTCATCGGATGTAGTGAGGTGGTTTAATTTCGTCCCAGTCTATAAAATTAATTTCGGGCCATACTCAGCTCTTGCCGATTAGTGTAATACAGCACCCACCTACTGATCAGGGCGTCTGTCTCCGTTGCTTTTGAGCGTGAATGGAAATCGCAGAAGTTTTCTGTGGAGGAACATTTAATAATAAAGTGTTTTAAATCATCAAAAGCGATGAGCGGAAGTTGTGAGACATCCGTTGAAGTTCGTTGTTGATCGATTGACTCAGTTTTTTTTTTATTACAGAGGGAGTTAACCCTATGACCGAACACGCTGAGCTGCCGTGCCGGCTTGCCACTAGACCACAGGAGCAATCAACCTATGGTTTCTCTATCATGGGACAAGTTTTCCTCCAGGAAGTGCCGCAGTCTACAGTGTTGCGAGATTGTGCAGATAACCGGACTTTGAGAATTAGCGAGTTGGCCAGTTTATTTATCCCATGTCGCGATCGGCGCGGACTTAGCCTCTGAAGCGGCCGGTCGCTGGTCGAGTTTTATGTCGAGTGTACATGTGGGAGGAAGAAATATGTTGAATTTTAATACTAATCCTCTCCGAGATGCACAACGCTTCTCTTGTAGCCTCTACCACCGGATTTCGTAGAGCATCTCTGTAACTCTCTCACGCCGACTAAACGATTCCGTGACGAAACGCGCCACTTTCAGTTGCATCTTCTCTATTTCTTCTATCAGTAATACATGGTAAGGTCCCAAATTGACTAAAAATACTGAAGAATCGGTCGGTCGAACAAGCATCTTATGAGCCACTTCTGTCGTGAATGAGTTACATTTCCTTAAGATTTTTCCTTTGAGTTTCAGACTGACATCTGCTTTTCGTAATATTTGTTTTATGTGGTCGTTGCACTTAAGGTAGCTCTGGACAGTTACTCCCACTTGTTTTACGGTAGATTCTGTTTCCAGAAATTTGACATCAACAGTGTAATTCTACAAGGTGAATATCTTTTCCTGTGTACACGTAGAATGTTAGATTTATTTACGTAAAGGGTCAACCACCAGAGGTTGCAGCATTCAGCAACCTTCTGTAGGTCATTGTGCAATTCGATACGGTCTCTTAGCTTTGGTACTTTCTTATAGACAATCGCATCATCTGCAAACAGTCTTAAAAAGCTTCCAACGCATCTTACTGTATGATTTATATAAATTGTAAGCAGTAACGGTCCTGTCACACTTCCTTGGGATACTTCGAAAATTATTGAAACATGTAGATTTTGTTCCGTTACGAGTGACCTGTTGAGTTCTGTCTACAGGAAGTCTTGAACCAAGTCGCAAATCAGGTAAGCTCGTATTTTTTCACTAAACTGCAGTGCGGGACGGTATCAAAAGACTTCCTGAAGTGAAGGAACACAGCATCAACGTTGTCTATGGCGCTGTGGATCTCATGGAGGAACAGAGCGGGCTGACTTTCGCAAGATCTCTGTTTGTGGCATCCTTGTTAATTTTTATGAAGAAGTAAAGCTGTGAGGACGGGGCTGAGTCGTGCTTGGGTAGCTCAGTTGGTAGAGGAATTGCCCGCGAAAGGCAAAGGTCCCGAGTTCGTGTCTCGGTCCGGCACACAGTTTTAATCTGCCAGGAAGTTTCATATCAGCGCACACTCCGCTGCAGAGTGAAAATCTCATTCTGGAAACATCCCCTACGCTGTGGTTAAGCCATGTCTCCTCAACATCCTTTGTTTCACGAGTGCTAGTTCTGCAAGGTTCGCAGGAGAGCTTCTGTAAAGTTTGGAAGGTAGGAGACGAGGTACTGGCAGCAGTAAAGCTGTGAGGACGGGGCGTGAGTCGTGCATGGGTAGCTCAGTTGGTAGAGCAATTGCCCGCGAAAGTCAAAAGTCCCGAATTCTTGTCTCGGTCCGGCACACGGTTTTAATCTGCCAGAACGTTTCGAAATTTTTGTTTTCCAAAAACGTCGTAATTTCTGAGCATAAAACATGTTCTATAATTCTACCGCAGACTGCCGTCAACACTATAGGCCTATAATTACATGTGTTTTTCCTACCGCCCTTCTTGAAAACGGGCGTGACTTGCGCTTTTTTCCAATCACCAGTTACCCTCCGTTGCTCCAACGAACGTCTTCGCTCATTTAAATCTCCGAACTAGTCCTAGAGTTCTGGGCCGTCCCAATAGTTCCCGTTGTTGCTTTACACGCTGCAGTCTTGGATTTCTCATAATTTGGCATATTCGCAACGAAATTTAAGCCTTTACCTTTCACATCTTACATTGCCTCTTTAAGAAAACTGAAAAATAGGCACTTTTCTTCGTGGACTCGTTTCCTCCAGTGATGCATTCGTTTCTCGACCAACATATCAGTTTCGTCAGATGGACGAGAATATCGCTGTTCAACAACGATTCTACCATTTGCGTTCTTAAACAGCCACGTACTTACTCCTTTCACTCACAACCTATTCGTATAATCATCACGTTTGCTGTGCATACAGTAACGATGACCATCATTGAGCATGGATGTGTGTGATGTCCTTAGGTTAGTTATGTTTAAGTAGTTCTCAGTTCTAGGGGACTGATGACCTAAGCAGTTAAGTCCCATAGTGCTCAGAGCCATTGAACCATCCTTGAGAAGAAATAGCTTCCCTTTCGTTGTTGTAATTTTTTCTACTACCCACAGCGTAAAGAACTCCTTTAGCTTACTCCTACGAAACTGTACGGAAACGAAGGCTGTCGGTGAGGACCCTTCCTGTCTGACAGCGACAGCACATCATCTGCTGGTAAACGGCTGGCGTAAATCAGCAGTGGGAGAGGCTCTGGTTGCAAAACGCATGGTGTAAAACTGGCCGGATGTCCCGCGGTACCTACAGCAGGACCAGAAACACCACATTTGGAAATCCCACGTAGCCAACCTGCCGGCAGCTCAAGCTGCGTAGCTCTCTGCGTCATAGCAGATTACACAAATCTCCTCACCACAGTAAGGCAGCAATCGTCGAGGATTGTGTAAAACCATATTTGGTACTTGTAGTGGCGTAGCAAGACAGCCACGCCACTCGGAGGTAGCCGAAAGGCACGCGTTAAGCTCACGCAGATTGGCGTGAGGTCTGGAACAGGACAAAGTCTTGAGAATTGCAAATAAAGTACGTAGATGATTTAATACTTAACTTTAATCCATAATTGGTGTACATCGCTCTTGACTGTACATGCTTCAATATAAATATCAATTGAATACGGCGCCTTGCTAGGTCGTAGCAAATGACGTAGCTGAAGGCTATGCTAACTATCGTCTCGGCAAATGAGAGCGCAATTTGTCAGTGAACCCTTCCTATGAACGTCAGCTGTACAACTGGGGCGAGTGCTAGAAAGTCTCTCTAGACCTGCCGTGTGGCGGCGCTCGGTCTGCGATCACTGACAGTGGCGACACGCGGGTCCGACGTATACTAATGGACCGCGGCCGATTTAAAGGCTACCACCTAGCAAGTGTGGTGTCTGGCGGTGACACCACAGTACTGTTGTCTCAGGAAGGTTAAACAGTCCCGAACCCAGGCCTAAATCCTCTTTAGCGTTTGAACGTAAAAGAATCGTGTCAAGTAGGGAGCTTGTTGTCTGGGTCCAGTCCTGTAGTAAGGTAAGCGAGTAGGTTTACTGTAGATGTGGTTGTATAACGGTGCCCAACAGCATTAATATTAACGTAAATCAGTGTAAGACTTGAGTTTGTGCATGAATATAACCTAAGGTGAGCAAATAGATGCCATACAAAGTTTCTTGGACAAGTAAGCTCCTGGATTACGTCCATGGAGAGCCATTTATCTAGTAGTGACATGGTGATATGACAACTCACATACCGCCCTACGCTTAGAAAATTTCAGAACTAAAACTGTTCTTATTACTTTTTCTATCTCTTTATGAAACGTAGTTCATCATAAATTTGCCACGCCATACGTCTTTGTTTCGGGGATTTGAGATGAAACGATATGCGCATGTTTCTTTCTTGGGTCGTCATTAAGTTGTTCTTCCATGATGTCTCGTCTGAAATGTTGTTGCCTGAATGCTCCTGCCATGTTTAAGTTGACTTTTGAGCGCCGTATTAGTAGTACTGATGCTCGTCACATCAATTTCTTCGAAGTACAATGGAAAATGAAAGTTATAATACGAGAACTGTGATATTTCGGATCACGAACGGCATCTTACGTGTTCGGTTGTCACTCAGCGTTCCAAAGATATTCACAAAAAAGCGCAGTAGTCGGCAAGCAACTGGAGAAACTTTTCACACTTAAATTCTAGACTGTTCCCGACGTAGCTGCACCATTTCATTTTGCAGTCCTGTCTTCTCATGCTGTATTTAATTTACTTGATCGTCAGAATAACATTTTTTTCCGCGACTACACAGCATCGAGGCCCGTAACGGAATGCTGCGAATGCAGTAATCTAACTCACTGCTCCTCTATAGACCATTCTTAGCAATCAGTGATAATTTATCTATCATCGAGAGCCGTCAGACTCGATATGAAAAAATAAGTGCCGGCCGGGGTGGCCGAGCGGTTCTAGGCGCTACAGTCTGGAACCGCGCGAGCGCTACGGTCGCAGGTTCGAATCCTGCCTCGGGCATGGATGTGTGTGATGTCCTTAGGTTAGTTAGGTTTAAGTAGTTCTAAGTTCTAGGGGACTGATGACCACAGCAGTTAAGTCCCATAGTGCTCAGAGCCATTTGAAAAAATAAGTAAATCAAATTGTTAAAAAATATCAGATGGAAATATCAAGAGGAAGGATACAAGGCTCTTACAGCTTGTTGCAGGAAACTTTATCGCTTGTCTGCCAGCTAACAAAGCCTCGGAGGATGTATAGTGTTTATTCTTCTCGGGTTTAACATTGACATTAGGGAACGAAGCGCCAATTCCTTGTATACAACAGCATTGTGGTTGGGGTATAACTGCCAGGTTACGCTGTGATGTCTTAGGCAAGAGAATTACTACTGACTGTGTCTGCTCACTGTATATCTTTACATTCTCGATTTTCCGGCTTATTGCAAAAAATTTCTCTGATTTCTAATCGCACCATTACTTACTTCTTTAGGAAGTAGGACATCTATCCAAGTTGTTCAGAAGATTTTTCATATGTCCGATTATGAATGGAAGAGGAAGTGATCACCTCGGTAAGTGCTCACGTTATCATCATTGCCAGCCACTCGACGACAGACAGTCGCCGGCCTGTTCTCGATGAATTTAGCTTTCCCCTGTATAGCCCATCTGCCCCTCAGCCCGTTTCAAATTCGCAAACACTTAGGTAATTGCAATTACGAAACGCGTGTAAACATGCGAACGGATTTTAATTACACAGAAGGCGATCACAAAAGAGAGCGAGCTGTGTCATCACAGGCCCTGTCGCCAGAGTAACAAGCCTCCAATTAATTTGGGACGAGCTTGTGCTGACGGGCAGCGCCGGCTGGCCCGCAGACTGCGGTGCGGCAGGCGCAGGGAAGCGGGGTGCCCGCCACAGCCCCTGTAGCAAGATCTGCCACTTGTCTAGCATAACCAGCTGACAGTATTTGTGTTCCCGAAGGAGGAAGCAGGAGTTGATAGAGTTCAATTCGACAATGACTGCAGAGGAAATTGGTTATGGGTTATTCCAAGGATACATCATAACACGAAGTATTTTCATATCCTCCTGCCCTTATTTTGCCATCAACGCAGACTAACATTCCAATTCAAACTAGGAAACATAAACGTGCGTCATCAGACAGCTATCGACAAATTTTACTGCCGCTTCAAAGTATGCAGTTAACTACCACTCTCTGCACGTCTTGCAGGTTCTCATGCAGGGGGCAGTCACAAATATGGAATCACCAAATACCGTGCCGAATATAGTGTAGGAGAAACGTTAACATCAAAATTTAATTTCCAAGTGAGTCTTATACCACTCTTCCCGCAAAACAAAGGCAAGTTCAGGTAAGAGTGATGAAGCTGTATAGCTATCACGCACTCTTCTCTCCAAAGCAGATCATAATGTATTTTTCGTATTAAAGAAATTTCCATCATTTAACTGTTAATTGCTCTTTTAATGCATACAATTATCATTTAGGCTTTATAGCCATTCTCAAATGAATGTTTAAATATTAAAATATGTCTGACCTCTCTGTGACGTGTCATCACCGTGAATTTTTTTGTTTTATTTATTGTTACTTTACACCTCATACAAAGGTGGGCTGGCAATGGATAAATCTACACCGCTCTTCAACCACAAGCATTACAATAAAAGAGACAAGGAAGACAGAAAAGTAACAGATTGGTGGTTAAAAAGCAGTAGATACAAAAATTTAAAACACGAAGACGTTCACACTCGACGAAAAAACACGAAAAACTGTCGACACTGCGCACAAACACTAATGACGTAGACGGTACAAGTGAACGAAGGAGCGTGGCGGCGAAAAACACTAAATCACAAACACGATGGCACACACACGAGAAACTGATGGCGATGATCTCCGGCGCGCGAATGTCCACTTAACGTGTGCGAGTCTGGGGACCTGCCAAGAGGGGAAGAAGGTGGTGGGGGAGGGAGAGGGGAGAGCAAAGATGCCAATAGCAGAGGAGATGGTGGGAGGAATGAAGGTACAGGGGTAGGGGAAGCCCGGGGGAGGAGGGGGAAGAAGGAAGGAGGGAGGGAAGGGTGAGAGAGGGGAGAGAGGGTGCCCATAGGAACAAACACAGGAAGTGGGAGGGGAGTATCAAAGTTGGTAGGAGGGGTAGATGGAGGGGAGGAGGGCATCATCAGCGAGGGGGAGCTGGCGGAAGCCACCTTAGGAGAGGGTAAAGAGAGTGGAGAGATGTAGAGCAGGTGGGACGTGGAAATACAGATGAGGCAGCGGGTGGGGGTGGGAGAGGATGGGAGAGACAAGCAGGTGAGGAGGATCGAGTTTACGGGAGGTGTAGAGGATCTGTATCCGTTCAAGGAAAAGGAGGAAGTGGGGTAACGGAATAAGGTCATACAGGATCCTCATGGGGGACGGGAGACGGATGCGATAGGCCAGGCGAAGAGCATGGCGTTCAAGGTTCTGAAGGGATTTGTAAAAGGTAGGAGGGGCGGAGATCCATACAGGGTGGGCATAGCAGAGGATGGGGCGGATGAGGGATTTATAGTTGTGGGGGATGGTGGAGGGGTCCAGACCCCATGTACGGCCAGAAAGGAGATTGAGGAGATGGAGTCAGGAGTGTGCCTTGGCTTGGATTGTCCGGAGGTGGGGGGTCCAGTAGAGGCGACGGTCAAGGGTCACGCCAAGGTACTTAAGGGTGGGGGTGAGGGCGATTGGACGGCCACAGATGGTGAGATAGAAGTCAAGGAGGCGCAAGGAAGGGGTGGTTTTGCCTACAAAGATCGCCTGGGTTTTGGAAGGATTGACCTTAAGCAATCACTGGTTGCACCAAGTGGTGAATCGGTCAAGATGGGACTGGAGAAGGTATTGGGAGCGCTGCAGGATGGGGGCGAGGGCAAGGGAGGCGGTGTCATCGGCGTACTGGAGAAGGTGGATGGGGGGTGAAGGTGGCGGCATGTCCGCCGTGTACAAAAGGTACAGAAGAGGAGAGAGGACATACCCTTGGGGCACACCGGCGGAGGGGAAGGAGATGTAGGAATCTGTGTTATGGATGGTGACGTAGGAAGGACGTTGGGAAAGAAAGGACCCAATCAGACGGATGTAGTGAATAGGAAAGGCGAAGGATTGGAGCTTGGAGAGGAGACCAGAATGCCACACAAGGTCATAGGCGCGTTCGAGATCGAGGGAGAGGAAGATAGTGGAGTGACGGGAATTAAGCTGTTCGGAGAGGAGATGAGTGCGGTGAAGGAGAAGGTCATTGGTAGAGAAGGATGTCCGAAAGCCACACTGGGTAATGGGAAGGAGGCGGTACTGGCGGAGATGCTGGTGGATGCGTTGGGTAAGGATGGATTCCAGGACCTTGCTGAAGACCGAGGTAAGGCTAATGGGACGGTAGGAGGAGACAGCAGATGGCGGTTTGTCGGGTTTAAGGAACATCAGGATGCGGGAGGTTTTCCACAGGTCGGGGTAGTAGCCGGTGGACAGGACTACATTATAGAGCCTGGCCAGACTGGAGAGGAAGGAGGCAGGAGCCTCACAAAGGTGGCGATAAGTGACACGATCGTGATCAGGAGCGGTGTTGCGTGTCGTACGGAGTGTAGCGATGAGATCCTAAGTAGTGATGGGGGCATTGAGTTCGGTGTGTGCAATGTTGTCCAAGTACTGGAAACCAGGGGCGAGGGGAGGGACAGAGGTGTCAGTTCGATCGTGGACATCTGGGAAGAGGGAGTAATTGAACTGGGGTTGTAGGGGATGATAAAGACATCAGAAAGGTAGGAGGCAAAGTGATTGGCTGTACTAAGGTTGTCAGGGAAGGGTTGATCATCATGAAGGAGAGGGTAGTAGGGAGGGGGCTTAGATCCAGTAAGGTGGTAGATGGCTGACCAGTACTTGGACGAGTTGATAGGAAGTGTAACATTAAGACGGGTGCATGTCTGTCGCCAGTCCCGGCATTTCTTAGCCGCGAGCAAGTTTCTGATGTGTCGTTGTAGTTGCTGGTGGCGTCGTACTGCGTCCAGGTCATGCATGTGCAGGAAGGCACGGTAGGGAAGGCAGGATTCACGGAGAAGGAGGATGGCCTGCGGGGGTAAAGTAGGACGGTGGGGGTGGATGGCGATGGAAGGGACGTGGGCCTCCACAGCCTCAGACAAGGTCTGCTGGAGAAAGGAGGCGGCATGGGTAATATCATCAGGGTGGTGGTAGGTGACTGGGTGGCTATCGACCTGGGTAGAGAGGGTATCCCGGTAGGCATCCCAGTCGGCACGGGAATAATCATGGACGTATTTCGGGGGAGGGTCAGGGATGGGGGCGACGACCATCTGAAATGGTGAGGAGGACAGGGCCATTACCAATGGGGTCCAGAACATCCACCGCTATGTGGCCAAGGAGGTTAGGAGGTTAGGAGAGGAGAGGACGACATCGGGAGTGGAGCTGGATTCAGGGTGGGTGTGCTGGGGAATGGGGATGAGGTCGCCTTGGAGGGAGGAGAGGAACCGATGCCACCGCTCTAACTGGGCGGCGGAACGACTATGGATGTTAAGGTCGGCGGCGATCACGTAGGAGGAGAAGGTACGGTCAATGTGGGAGAGGAAGTCAAAAGGAACAGGGGTGTTGGGGTGGACATAGATGGTGGCGCAGGTGATGGTAAGGCCAGGGAAGAAGAGACTAAGGATCAGGTGTTGCGTGGGGTCAGGAAGGAGAGGTTGGAGCCGAACACGGATCCGGTGGTGGTGACCAATGGCTACTCCGCCACTCGCTATCAGGAGAGGATTATTGGAGTGGTGAAGGAGGTAGGGCGAGGTGTGTACAGTGTGGTGGAGCTGAAGAAAGGTTTCATTGAGGAGGAAGGCATCCACGTGGTGGGTTGCGAGGGTGTGCAGGAAGAGGTTCTTGTTGGTGGGAAGGAAACGGATGTTATTGAACAAGATGTCATCGCCGTAATTTTTTTTTCTTTATTGTGATTTCATTCCCCTGCCCCATATGGGCAGGGGAGGGCTGTCAGCGGCACAATCCGCCACTCTTCAGCCGAGAGACACGACAACTAAAACAAGAATAAAATGATACATACATAAGGAGATAAAAAAGGGGAACATAAAACAAAGGGGAGAAAATGGAGGTAAAAAGACATGGACATGTAGACGTTCATGGGGGACAGTTAAAAAAAGTCACCAGAAAGTTAAAAAACATAGTTGGCGATTCTTGAAGCACAGAGAAGACACTGAATGCGAATGCACAGGTTAAAAGTTGGCCACAGTATTAAAAACGCTCCGAAACAACACACTTAAAACCCACTTCGAGCACACACGACGAAGAGTAAAACTACCAGGTGGAACCAGCCGAGGGAAAGGTCAGACAGGATAGAAAAGGAGGGGAGAGCATGGGGCAGCTGAGGAAGCGGCGGGATGAAGAGAGGAGAGGCAACCATGGGTTCACGAAGAGGCAGGAGACAAGTGGGGCGGGAGAGGAAAAGGGAAGACAGGGCAGAAGAGAGCGCAGAGACACTGAAAGGAGGCACAAGAGATGGAGGGGGAGTAGGAGGGGAGAGCCGCTCAGGAGGAGGGAGGGGGAGGAGAGGGAGCCCTGAGGAGGAGGCAGGAAGAGGGGGTTAGAGTTGGTAGGAAGGGTAGATGTCAGGGCGAAGCTCATCATCTGGGAGGGGTAGATGGTGGAAATTGTGTTGGGAAAGGAGATGGAGGGTGTGGAGATGGAGAGAGGGAGGGACACAACGGTAAAGGCGCGGCAACTGGTTGGGAGTGGAGACGAAGGGAGACACCAGGGGGTGAGGGGGATCAAGGCGGCGGAAAACGCCGTAAAGATATATTTCTGGCTTTATAGACCTATTGTCGTATTACAGAATACGAGTACATATCGAAGATACATAATAAGGCCAACATTGTCCACAGTGAAAAACCAGTAACACACAGTATGGTGTGTTTAACAGCTAATATATTCGTGTGACCTGCATTTGTCACTTCTGTTTATCAATTCATTGTAAAATGTCTACCATATTAGTAACTTCGATATGTACTCCTACACTGCAATACAAACTGCTCTACAAGACCGGAAATATATTTTTTCGGCTATGATATGTCACAGACGGGTCATACGTATTTTAATATTTGAATCTACACTTAAGAATGGTTATAAAGCCAAAATCGTGACGGTGTAAAATAAATGGACAATTAATATTAAATGGAGGAGATTTCTGTCAAAAGTTCTGTAGGACTGTGGTCCCCCACGAAGGAAAGCTCAGTAGAATACAAAGACCCTATAACATTGATATCTCTTAACTGTGGTGCCAATGAAGATGCAGCAACTGATCCTCGCGCTCACAAAATCAGTTCCGGGCGATTTAAGCTATGTCAACCCAGGCCATGTGGTCTTGGATTATAGCATCATTATTGAGGTGCATACATTGTATCTCGGAATAGACCTGATCAGTCAAAATGGTCACAAAATCTTTGACAGGAATGCGACCTTGCAATATAGCCATGGGACCCGTGGAATTCCACAACATGACTACCCGAATTTTCACTGAACCCCCACCATATTTCATTCTTGGAACGTAAACTCGACCAGAACGAGAAAACAGTGTGAAATAAGACTCATTCCATCAAACGACATTCTTCCATTGCTCGAAAGTCTTTTATGGCTTGGGTACCAAGTTTTCCTGTTACGGTCATCTGTATCACTGATGTCTGGCTTTGAAATTTCAGCTAATTTTTCAGTTCCCAACTTCTGTAGCCCCTTCGTGTTGTTTTTATGTTGACAGGGTTTGAGAGTGCGACATTCAATTCTGAAGTGACTTTTGTAGCTGTCGTTCTCCTATTTTTCGCCTCAGTCCTTTTCAATGACCATCCGTCGCGATTCCTCAAAGTACACTTTCGGCCGAGTTGTGACTACTCGGATTATGTTTGTCCGGTTTCCCTGTATGCGGTATAGAACTACGATGCGGCGCCTCTTGAGACACTGAACACTTCGGCTGGCTTGGTTATGGAGGCATCCACCATACCAGCACCAACAATCTAACTAAAAACTCGTCCCGCAAAGGCCATGAAGGCCCAAAGATATCGACTGGCCGCCGTGTCATCCTCAGCCCACAGGCGTCACTGGATGCGGATATGAAGGGGCACGAGGTCAGCACACAGCTCTTCCGGCCGTAGGCCAGTTTCCGAGAGCGGAGCCACTACTTCTCAATGAAATAGCTCCTCAGTTTGCCTCGCAAGGTCTAAGTGCACCCCACTTGCCAACAGCGCTCGCTAGACCGGACGGCCACCCAGCCACGTGCTAGCCCAGTCCGACAGCGCTTAACTTCGGTGATCTGACGGGAACCGGTGTTACCAATGCGTCAAGTCCGTTGGCACCAACAATCTACCCAAGGCTCGAACTCACTTAGGTCTGGCATTATGCACTCACAACTATACTGTTCTGACCACTTGAGACGTACTGAGAGCACTGAAAAGATGCCGTTCGTTATCAAATACAACAGCGCGACCTGCAGGTTTGGCTGTCACCATTCCTACGGTGTTTCCACATTTTTATCCAACACCTGCACTTACGAGTGAGAGCCACATAAAGTACCAAGACTCTCCTCAACATAAAAGGCTCGTTTACTAGGCATATCCAAATGATTAAACTGTACGCCTCATTCTAAGCAACGTCGTGGGTACGTTCTTTTGGCGAGTCGCTTCCCTGTAGCAGGACGAGCATGAAAACAGTGTTATGAAGCATCTCACGGCTGTAACTCCACTTTCTTCCTTAGCTAAAACATAATAGATGACGGTTTCATGTCTCACGATTTTATCTAACAACACACGTAATAGTTTGGTACCGCAGATCAATTAATGTATTAGACCTCGTACAATAGCGACGGATGGGCTTATTGCTTCCCTGACGTTTTCACTTAGCAATATCGCTAATCATGGACTTCGGTTACACCTCACTCCTGTGATATCCATCTGAATGGCTGTGTCAATCTATGATTCCGCGCAATCGCCTTGAGTTCCAGTTCACTCGGTTCTTACTTTTTTCTGTAAACAATAATTTTCAAGCTCCACTTCGCTTGTAAATTTATATTTCTTTCAAAAAATGGTTCAAATGGCTCTGAGCACTACGAGACTTAACATCGGAGGTCATCAGTCCCGTAGAATTTAGAAGTACTTAAACCTAACTAACCTAAGGACATCCCACACATCCATGCCCAAGGCAGGATTCGAACCTGCGACCGTAGCAGTCGCTCGGTTCCGGACTGAAGCTCCTAGAACCGCTAGGCCACCACAGCCGGCTATATTTCTTTCTTTGCTGCTAGTTTCGGGGACACAACCTCACGCTCAAGAGCTCAGTTTCATTTAGATTAGCCAATCTATCAAGGTGCAAGCTCAGTTCTCACTCTGACAGAAGACATATCTCCTATGTTAACACACCGTGGTTGTAGTTAAATACTTACGTAGTTACTGGTCTACTTATAATAAGTATTCTCATATCAGGTTGCACAGCCACAAATTTGTTGAAAGACAATTCGATCTTACGGGTTCGACTGTATTTTGCTTAACTTGCGTTTTTGCTTCAGTAACGAAAGCTAAAGGGGGAACTTCAGTTGTGACTGGGACACAAAAAATGTCTGCTGAGCATAGCAGATGGGAGGCTCTTTATAGTGGGGCACATTTAATATCTTTAACGTTAAGTTATGTGTGTTCCTGACTAGAGTACGGATTAAACGGTCTCGTATTGCAGCATTCACTGAAGGACACAGCTACATTTCTTCTGTGACCCTTTTAAACCTGTATCGTGGTGGTGCAACACTCTATCTCTTCCTTATACCAACTCTGTATTTCCTTACATAGTTGTGAAATCGCGAACTTCCATATTAGACAGCTGTCCATATAATGTTCAGAACAGATAAACTGTAATTGCGATCGCTCTGAAAGTAGTATTAGGACGTTGAAGAGTGAAGCGCTGTTGAATTCGTCTCTTTTAGCGCGGCAATATTAGCAGCAGATGTTACTATAGGGAAGCTAATAACAACACCTCTGTAATATTAATGTAGCTATGGAAATAGGCTCTCTGTCGCATCTGTCATGTAGTGAGGACTGTTTACACAATACATCTGCGAGAAAAAAAATTACGAGGCCTTCAGTGGTTCAGGAAATACCTGAGATGACAATCTTACCTGAATCACCGTTATATAATTTTGCTACACATGTTCACACACGTGTGTCTTATGTTTCTTGTGTCTAGAACTGTGATTATGCACTTGATAACATTTGTCGCCTAAATAATCTCCTGATCACATGTAATACATAAAAGTACGAGTGTTCAGGCACTATGATCATGTGATAACCCAGAATAAACAGCGCTCAAGTTGACTTTAATAGCTAATACGATAGGAAAAGCTGGCAAACCTTGTGATGACCTCAACCCACAGGAAAAATAATTATCAAAATCTGAAATGGGAAGTCATCCAAAATTCTAGTTCGAAAACCACACTCTTTGTTATTCCTCTGAATTGGTCACGATCCCACTTTGTTTATGAACTGAAATCTCTAATATTCACGAGAAACTGCTCTGAAATTAACCTGAACCGACAAAATTGTGTATATATTCTCCGAAACTTCAAAGACATCTAAGACAATATCTGAAAGGAATTAGAAAAAATGACAAAATTTCGTGAATCACACACAGTACTGTTAATAACTGCATGAACACTGGGAGGGGGGGGGGGGAGAGTTCACCATACATCTACCCACTTTTGAGTATAACCAGTGTCTCTTAATACTACGACTCGTAGCAATACAATAACAAAAACTTTTATTACTGGGTAAACAGTCCCTACGTGATTTGACAGCTGACATTTATAATTCACGCTCACGTCAGGAAATGCACCAATACGGGAATAGCAGCTTTTACGTTATTGGTCAGAACGCAAGCAATTATGACGGTCGCCGTAATTTCCGCGCGACGCCATATTTCGCAACAAAATACTCTTATTAGTCAGTCATATATCTAGTCTCATAACATTACATAAAACTACATAAAATAACTACAATAATTCTGACATGCAAGGAGAATTAGTTCTAATGAGAGGAAGAAGTTTATATTTACTGGTGTTTCAACAATGACTAACAGGCAACTTTTAATTCATTGATTGTAATTTTAGTTTCGTTAGCAGAAAGCAAACATAAACTAAACAAACAATTTATTTGAATAGAGTCTGTAATTCTTATACTTTTAATAGAGAAAGAAAGTTTCTAGGTCAGGGGATAGCGTTCGGCGAAATCTCTTTACTTTTTGTTGCATACGAAGCGTTGCGTTGGGCAGCACGATGTCGGCGGGTTACGATGATGAGAGCAGGATACAGGCAGTCCCGCTGGTTAATCTGCTCCGGGGAAACGCAAATAAAGTTCCGGCACAGCTGTATCATTAACACCGTGGTGATTAACAAACCACAAGACGCCAGTATACGACCGTTGTTGTCATGTCCTCTCTTTCAAAGTGCATTACGTAGACATCGCTCGTTTTTACACTTTATGCACTGTCCGTGACACTAGCGTCCATAATTACACAGTTCGTCACATTCATCTAGTCGTACACAAATACACAGTTCATAGAATTGTTCTTGTGTGTGAAGCACACCGTAAACAATGTCCACTCTGTTCTCGCATTTCAAACTTCAACAACGTCACTGAAAGTCATTTATATTGCACAGTTAATTAAAGTCTTCACTTTCACGGCTTCATAGAATGTGATAGACAACAGTTCCACCACCCAAAACCAATACCAGCAAAGTTCATTCGCATAAAAGCACTGTTCGTGTCGTCCACAACAAAGTATTGTTAGCGGCACTTTCACAGTCCGGTTTATTTGCTCTTAAAGTTCGCTGGCGATGGCATTACATACCGCAGTGGTAAAGAGAATTAACAGTCTGATAGTTCGGTATCACTGTCCATACAATTACGTATGCTTTTCATAAAACACAGTACTATTTTTCCGCGCACGCTTCACAGACACTCCATCCACCATCCCCTCTACTACACAACAACCTTTCGACTATCGATATCACTCTCGCTGTCTCCTCGCTATAGATGTTATATCGTTATCGTAAATTACATAAATCTTTATAAATGTTATTGACTGCATTTTTCACAATTAATAATATTCCAAAAGAGAACTTTACAAACTTTAGTACAGGTACAAAGCAAGAAACATATTTATCCATTGGCAAACGAAATAATCACAATTACATCTTTACATTTAAAAACCACAGTAGAATGTTACATAATCACAATTAGAAATGCCCATATGAACAAAAGAAAAAGAATAGAAATCTAAAGAAAATCACAAAAAAAATTATATGCGTAAGTAGCAATGCCTTCACAACCTCCATCTAAGTTAACTTCAGTGTTTATCACAGTGAGGTATTCTATAAAGATTTTCTGTTCTTGAGGTAAGAGATCAGCTAGAGATGGGTACAGATTAAATGCAAGTCATAGGTAAAGATAGTAGTCGTGTGCAGGGATCAGTTGATTTCTTTTATTTTAATCTTCAAATACTACATCTATTTTTGAATTCATTACAGTAAATGACGTGATATTGCATAATGAACTTTTGCTCTACAACGGAGTCTGCGGTGATATGAAACTTCTCGGCCGATTAAAACTTCGTGCGGAAACGGGACTCGAATTCGGGATCTTTGCCTTTCGTGGGAAAATGCTCTGCCAACTGAGCTACCCGAGCGCGACTCACGATCCGTCCTCAGCTTTACCTCCTCAAGTATCTCGTACCCTACCTTCCAGACTTCACAGAATAATTTCTAAGTAGCATTTCGAAGAAGGATATTGCGGAGAAACGGTTTAGTTACATCCTGGGGGACTGTTTCCAGCATGAATTCCTCCCTGCCACCAAAGGCAAAGGTCCCGAGTTCGAATCCGGATCCGGCACACAATTTTAATCTGCCAGGAAGTAACATAACATTAGTCAAAAATAGAGTAGTCTAATAAAAGGGCTGTAGCTATAACAGTAGCTCGTGAAATATTCAGAACAAGCCAAAAGGAATGAGGCAATATCGACAACAGAAGCAAGCCCATGCAAGTTATCACTATGAAGGAAACTGGAAGCGAGTTTTATTTGCAATGCGACTCACGGTTTAGTTGACTAAGTGACTAAAGAAGACCTCGGATAATGCAAGAGACCATCGAGGTGTTTGATTGCTTCCTTACGACGTTCTCTTTATGATTATGTGAAACAAGAAGCGTCTCTATGCAAGGCCTGCCAGAGCTCTTACTGCCTTCCGGTAGACACAGGGCTGCGCTCTTCCTTCAATATCGCTTAGACATGCCACTCACCTTACACATTAAGTCGTTCTAGTTTCATTGAAACTTGTTATCACTCTGCTGCGAAATTCCCCTTTTAAATAGGCTGAAACGAATGAACACATTCCGAGTAAAGTTGGTATTCGTAGTTTGTCAGTGAATTTGCGCAGGCGTAATTTAGCTGAAACTGAATAAAATCTCTACTATACATTTCCTCATCTACATCCTGTTTCCACATTATAACTGGTCTACCTCTCTTTCTTCTTCGAGGATATTCACAGCCATACTTGTTTCGACCGTCTTATACTATCCATCCATACTTTCAAGATGCCCATAACAAAGTATTATTTTTGCTTAGACTTTGTCTGTACTAGTGTTTTCACCATTTGTTTTCCTCCGTATTTCCTCATTTCTTGTGTGATTCTTGATATTTCCCTACTCACCCTCCATTTAAAGACGCCTCTGGTTGCCTTTGTTATTAATTTCGAGGTTCCTGACCAATACGTTGCAATACTCTCCGCAGCTGTATGGTGTATTACTTTTTTGGTTTTGCTTATTAGGTTTTTATTCCATTAACTGTGGGGTTACCCGCCTCGGTAGCTGAGGTTGTAAGAGGTCCGAGCAGATGTAATTTCGATGTATTGCTCATGCGCTGCCTGCGATATGCAAGGTCTCTGACCAGAGAGCAATGTTAACTGCAGTAGGAACTGTGGACCTGTAGCAGTAAGTTGTTGCTAGTCTGGAGTCTGCTCTGGTCGGGTGTATCGTGTTGACTGGGCCGGTCGTGGTGCAGCGATGCCGGAGCCTGAGTATTATTGTATAGGGTAAAAAGCAGCCTCGCGCATATGTAGTAATGTTATCTCAAGTCCCATTTAAATGTTTTAAAAATGTCCTAATAATAATCTTTCTCATATAAAGTAATTTTTAACAACCATCCATTTCAATTTAAAGAATTTACAATTTCTCCAATCCATGATCATCCCGATTATTGCAAAAGAAAAATCAGTTGTTTCCCTTTCATAAATGACAAATCTATCGGCCAGCATTGCACAGGGCTGTGCCAGAAAAAATTATTGTAAGAGCAGATATATATGCGTTATCCGGCGACTTCATTGAGGTAAGAAATTTTCTCTTTTTTATTCAGAATGATCTTTCAGGGCCATGACGCAGCACTGCTGACGTCCAAAATTTACCAGGTTAAATTCATAGTCAATTATTGAAAACTCATAAGTGAGCGACAATTTAATTGAGAGGTTAGTTACATTGTATTATTACCAGGTTACTGAATTTATTTTTTTGTTGGGACGTTCCACTGAATGTGAACGACATAATTATAATTTTTTACTGTTGAAAGGTTAAGGAAATTTTCTGTTTTGAGGTTACATTAAATGAGAAAGAATTTTGTGGGGAGGTTACACTTGGCGACAACCGGCCAGGGTCGTATTTTCTTTGTGAATTTCTGAGTAGTAGTCATATATCTGCTCTTATTTACTTAAATGTAGTTTGCACCTGGCGTAACGCATTTACTAATTTGTCACTCTTTCTTTCACAGATCATCGGCAATTTATTGCTCTTTGTTGTAATTGTGTTTGTTCCATTTTTAATTCGTCTTTGTTTCATTTTGTGCTTAATTTTGATTTGTGAAAAATGCCGCGAAAAACTGTTAACAGTATATCGCGTTGTGCAATGAGTGAAATAGCCGACTCGAATAATTTGACCGATAATACTTGCGATACTCAGTGTAATAGTGATAATCCTCTAATTACAGATAATCAGTGCGTGCCGATCACTAGTATTGATATTGATCCTAATGATGAGCAAACAAATTCAATTATGTCCACCGTTAATGTAACAATTGATGACGCGGCACGTTCCGTTAAAATGAACGCTGCCCAGTTTGACACACCTGATTTGCAAAATTTACACAGTGAACAGACAAATGTTTCTACCGAAGATGAACAATGTACTCAAAGTACGTCAGATTTATTTGATTCCGGTGTAGTGACCAACAGTGCACATTCAATTGGCAAACGTTTTCAAGAATTACAGAATGACCAAATGGTTACAGAAAACGTGACAAATGCAGATACATCATCACACAGCACAGAGAATAGAGTAGGTAATATTGGCATGGATCAAGTTATGGCATTATTGCTACAAATTAATCAATCGAACAAACAACTTAACGAAAAACTAGACAGCAATTCCAAACAACTAAGTGATAAACAAGACAGCAATTTGAAACAACTTAGTGAACAGATTACAGCCGTTGTCATGATACTAAAGAACAATTACGTGAGGAAATTAAAGCTTGTGCTAGGAGCAGTAGTGAAGAAATTAGATCTGTGGCTCAAGAATTAAGTAATACACATGCAGCCACAACTAAATTACTTAGAGATGAAATTAGTGCAGTCGCTAAACAATGCTCTGAAAACGCAACACAGTTACGCGACGAGTTTAAATTAATGTCAGCAGAACTTTCACGCACACTGGATGCGAAAGTAGACACGAAATTTGACCAACAGAATAGCCAAATTGACGAACGTTTTAATCACCACCTACAAAACAGTAGGAACAGAATAAAGTAAAGCAACAAGTCATGGAAACAATTACTGCACAGAGGCAGGAAGATAAGCGTAAATTGTTTACGAAATCAAAAACATACGTAGACAACAATATTGCTACAGTATCAGACGAAATCAAACAGTTGAACACCGAATTGCATGATGAAATCTCCGATGTTAAAACAAAAACAGACATACACACGTTAGACTTTCAGACAATGACCAACAGACTTGAAAAGTTGGAACTAATACAGGATCCCGATGCCATCAAAGCAGATATTAAGAAATTGAACAAAACCACAGGTAAATTACAAAAACAAATTAATGCTTGTGATACTAAAAACGATGATCACGTAAAAGCACTGACTGAAAAATATGATGAATTGGGCAGTCGTATTGATGTTATCGAAAATAACAATGACACCAAATCAGACGATACGTCACCAGTTTCGGTTAATCAAACACCCGAATTCCAAAATTTACAGCAGTGAGATAGGTTCGTCCAGTAATACATTACGTAGAAATTTGTCATCTTTACAGCACAAAGTGACGGAGATGAAAAATATTTCAGACCTTAACACATCACAGCATACACCATTTTCCGAACATTTGTCAGACTCACACAGCCAGTATAATTTAGGTAATTTATAGAGAGTACATGAGTTAGATTCCGAACAGTCACAGACAAACAGATTATCATACAATTCTGAACCTGTTCAGACATACAGAGACGATAATTTTGATTACAAGCACTTTCTATCCGTTAGGAAATTTAAAGTATTTAAAAATGACAGAACACAAATACATCCTTTGGACTGGATACGACAATTTGCTTTTGTATTTTCACCAGCTTGGCCTGTAACGCAGAAACTAGAATTGGCCTGGATACAACAATTTGTTTTTGAATTTTCGCCGGTATTGCCTGTAACGCAGAAACTAAAATTTATTTGCAGCGCATAAGTGACCTCAGGGGATTCATTACACTTCGATGAATATGTGCCGTAGCGTGCACAGGGCCCCGAGCTGCAGTAGCGCTATTTCATCTTTAGTTTTCTGCACTGCTGCCTTCTCTTTTACTATCCTTTATATCTGTCAAGACAGCTCTTGAACTATCGATCTATCTAGGATTAGAAACGTGTAAAGAAAACCCGATATGACATGTTTTACCGAAAGTGACGATTTTCATTAGACACTCCAGAACTACCAGCGTAATTTTAATGAAAGACAGAAGTGTAATCATCAGTATGTACAAAATTTTCAGCTATCGCAGACGCATTTTGGCAACAATAGAGGGTTTTCTCCGCAACAGAATCAAAGCCAGCCGGTTAGCATACCTAACCAACAATGTGGTTTGCAAGGTCAACCAAGCTTTAATATTTCGCCTTCTACACGTATAGCGTCGGCTCCGCCAAATAGTAACGCACAGCAACAAGGAAATAACTGCGTACAGAAAACACACCATTTCAACTCATATCGCAATGCACCGTATAGCAATGATTATCATGACAGACGTAAAAGTAATGAGCACAATTTTCAGCGCACGTTTAATAACAGTCGGTATTACCAACAACAGAATCATCCGCAACAACAGATTATCATGAATGAACCAGACAGTAGATATCATCCCGAACGTAATACGTTAGGAAGAAATAACAGAACAGTACAAATAGTTGAAATGCCACAGCATCCTCCAGCGAATAACAGCACGTCAGGCAGAATTTGACTAGATACAGTGCAGAATGAATCTTCCAGCAACGCAAACAATACTTTTGACACAGAGAATATTGTTCACGAAAATGTTATTACTTTTGACGACATCCGAGACACACTTTTGCATGAAAAACCAGTTATTCAAAAAACCATTTCCCGCCCTGTAATTGAAGTAAAGATTGGAGCATCCACATTTTCAGCAGTAATCGATTCTGGATCACCTATGTCAGTTATAAATGAAGAAACTTTCAGCGAATGTAACAAAGAGAATACCTATCCTACGTTACCATTAGGCAAAACTAAAGTAAAAGGAGCAGTATCTGGTAAAGAAGTAGACGTAAAATTGTAGACACACTTATCGTTTTGTATTGCAGGTCATACGTTCCACTCAAATTTTTGGATTGTTCCCTTATTGACAACAGACGTTATTTTAGTTACGAATTTTCTGGTACAACATGACGCAATTATTGACTTTCAGAATTCGTATTTAATGTTAAAGGATGAAAATGTACAACTGGCATTAGAATTTCAGCGCTCTTTATCTGCAGAAGAACAAACAATTAATCGGACAGAGGTCATTTCTGCATCACGTAACATAGATTGTCGTTGCACATTGTTCACAGATACGTACGTACACAACTATAATACTCCCGACGAAGCCGACTATGACGTTATACAGATGATTTCTGATAAAGTTAAACAGAGCAATGCAAATACAGACGCCGAACGTACTCAACTACACAAAATTCTTTTACAACAAGCTCCAGTTTTTGACAACGTCCCTGGTACTATGTCCGGATTTATGTATGAATTTCAAGTTAAACAGCACGACACGTTTAAAGCCAAACATTATCCCATTCCGTATATTCACAGAGAACAAGTTAAGAAAGAATTACAAGCTATGCTTGACCAAGGAATTATTGAACCGGCAGTTAGTCCGTACATAAACCCGCTCCATATTGTTAAGAAAAAGGATGGTTCACTTCGCCTCGTACTTGATTCGCGTCACATCAATGACATTATTATTAATGAAACAGATCGCCCACAGACACTAGAAGAACTTCTACAGAAATGTCATGGTACTGCTATTTATTCCACATTAGATTTGAAATCGGGATTTTGGCAAATTCAGCTCCATCCGAACTGCAGAAAGTACACAGCTTTTCTCTGTTTTGGTGACTGTTTTCAATTTTGCAAATTACCGTTCGGTTTAACTATTTCTTCAGCAGCATTTATTCGCGGTTTGAATACTATACTTCCGACAGAATTAAAAGACAGAATCACAACGTATGTAGACGACATTCTTATTGCAGAAGCTAACTGGTCTGAACACAATTTGATTCTTGAACAACTGTTACAAACTTCTCGTGCACAAGGACTCACAGTTAATCTTAGCAAATCACACTTTAGCAAAACGTCGATAAAATTTCTTGAACATGTAATTTCAGCAGAAGGTATTGCGCCTGACCCGGAAAAACTTCAAGCTTTACGTGACATTACTGTACCTACGACGAAGAAACAACTACGCAGCTTTTTGGGTTTAATTAACTTTTTTCGTAAATTTATTCATTACTCTGCTTTAGACACCCCTAGATTATGTCAATTGACGGGTAAAAACACTATTTGGTCCTGGGATAGCCAAGCGCAGTCTAAATTTGTCAATCTGAAACAAGCTTTGTTGAATGCACCACTTTTATCACATCCAGATCTTACTAGACATTTTTCCATTGCCACCGACAGTTCTAACACCGCTTTAAGAGTACACATTTTTCAGGAAATTGAAGAAGATGGTACTACAGTAATTAAAAACATCGCCTTTGCGAGTCGCATTCTGTCACCTGCTGAACGCAATTATTCTGCTACAGAACTTGAAGCCGGCCGAAGTGGCCGTGCGGTTAAAGGCGCTGCCGTCTGGAACCGCAAGACCGCTACGGTCGCAGGTTCGAATCCTGCCTCGGGCATGGATGTTTGTGATGTCCTTAGGTTAGTTAGGTTTAACTAGTTCTAAGTTCTAGGGGACTAATGACCTCAGCAGTTGAGTCCCATAGTGCTCAGAGCCATTTGAACCATTTGAACCAGAACTTGAAACATTACGTGTTGTATGGGCATTTACGAGATTTCGGCATTTTCTTTATGGAAGACATACGACCGTTTACACAGATCATAGAGCTATACAGTTTTTACTTTCTGCAAAATTTACACACGACAGGTTAAAGCAGATGGAAACTTTATTTACAGGAATTTAATTTTACAATTGTTCACATTCCCGGGACACAAAATGTTGTAGCAGACGCACTATCACGTTCTCTCAGCAACAATCAGCAAGACATCGCAACCAACTTCTGCCAAGCAAATCCTAGCATCATGTATATTCAACAAGTTGCATTTGAAAATTTTATTTCGGCGTCATTATGAGATATAGCACAAGAGCAGAGTAAAGACAACGTATGGAAAGAAATTAAACACCTTTGGCGAGATAGGAATAATATTACCATCAGAAACCATTACACTGTACGCAATAACATTCTGTTTCGCCGCTCTCATCCTGACAGCAACAATTGTTTATTATGCATTCCTGATGAACTTGTTAACAAATTAATTTGGTATACTCATTTAAGTTACGCACATTACGGAGCCAGAAAATGTTTTCTTATACTGAGACAGAACTGTTATTTTACCAACATGGAGAAACGTATACAACGAGTTTTAGCGTCATGTAAAATCTGCCAGAGAGCTAAATAAGACACGACTTCACATATTCCTCCGTTACATCCCATTGTACCTGTTAAATTCAGACACATGGCCGCTGTAGACATTTTTGGTCCGATTCCCAGAACTAATAGAGGTTTTTGTTACATCTTTGTCGCTGTTGAACTCACTTCGAAATTTGTAACCTTCACACCGTTACGCAAAGCTACTGCTAAAACTACACTCCTGGAAATGGAAAAAAGAACACATTGACACCGGTGTGTCAGACCCACCATACTTGCTCCGGACACTGCGAGAGGGCTGTACAAGCAATGATCACACGCACGGCACAGCGGACACACCAGGAACCGCGGTGTTGGCCGTCGAATGGCGCTAGCTGCGCAGCATTTGTGCACCGCCGCCGTCAGTGTCAGCCAGTTTGCCGTGGCATACGGAGCTCCATCGCAGTCTTTAACACTGGTAGCATGCCGCGACAGCGTGGACGTGAACCGTATGTGCAGTTGACGGACTTTGAGCGAGGGCGTATAGTGGGCATGCGGGAGGCCGGGTGGAAGTACCGCCGAATTGCTCAACACGAGGGGCGTGAGGTCTCCACAGTACATCGATGTTGTCGCCAGTGGTCGGCGGAAGGTGCACGTGCCCGTCGACCTGGGACCGGACCGCAGCGACGCACGGATGCACGCCAAGACCGTAGGATCCTACGCAGTGCCATAGGGGACCGCACCGCCACTTCCCAGCAAATTAGGGACACTGTTGCTCCTGGGGTATCGGCGAGGACCATTCGCAACCGTCTCCATGAAGCTGGGCTACGGTCCCGCACACCGTTAGGCCGTCTTCCGCTCACGCCCCAACATCGTGCAGCCCGCCTCCAGTGGTGTCGCGACAGGCGTGAATGGAGGGACGAATGGAGACGTGTCGTCTTCAGCGATGAGAGTCGCTTCTGCCTTGGTGCCAATGATGGTCGTATGCGTGTTTGGCGCCGTGCAGGTGAGCGCCACAATCAGGACTGCATACGACCGAGGCACACAGGGCCAACACCCGGCATCATGGTGTGGGGAGCGATCTCCTACACTGGCCGTACACCACTGGTGATCGTCGTGGGGACACTGAATAGTGCACGGTACATCCAAACCGTCATCGAACCCATCGTTCTACCATTCCTAGACCGGCAAGGGAACTTGCTGTTCCAACAGGACAATGCACGTCCGCATGTATCCCGTGCCACCCAACGTGCTCTAGAAGGTGTAAGTCAACTACCCTGGCCAGCAAGATCTCCGGATCTGTCCCCCATTGAGCATGTTTGGGACTGGATGAAGCGTCGTCTCACGCGGTCTGCACGTCCAGCACGAACGCTGGTCCAACTGAGGCGCCAGGTGGAAATGGCATGGCAAGCCGTTCCACAGGACTACATCCAGCATCTGTACGATCGTCTCCATGGGAGAATAGCAGCCTGCATTGCTGCGAAAGGTGGATATACACTGTACTAGTGCCGACATTGTGCATGCTCTGTTGCCTGTGTCTATGTGCCTGTGGTTCTGTCAGTGTGATCATGTGATGTATCTGACCCCAGGAATGTGTCAATAAAGTTTCCCCTTCCTGGGACAATGAATTCACGGTGTTCTTATTTCAATTTCCAGGAGTGTATTTCGAATGCATTTATAAAACATTTTCTATTTCATGTAGGGCATGTATTGAAAGTAATTTCCGACAATGGACCACAGTTTCGTTCTGCTATATGGACACGTATGTTACGAACAAGAAACATTTCTCCGATCTATATATCCAAGTATCACGCTTCTTCGAACCCTTGTGAACGACTAATGAAAGAAATTGGTAAACTATGTAGAACATACTGCCATAAAAAACATATTGATTGGGATACACACATACTGTCATTCCAGGATGTAATTAACTCGATACCAAATGAATCTATTATGCTATCTCCGACTGTTATATTTAAAAATGTTGAACCATCTAACAAAATTAAAGAATTAGTATCCTTTCCTACATCTCGTCGACTACGCCACCATGAAATAATTGACATTGCACTCAACAACATCAAACGTGCCGCAGAGCGCCGGAGAAGACAGCAAAAACAGGTTTGTACACGCCGTGACTCTCACGTTGGACAGAAGATATTAGTACGCACCCATTATTTATCCAACAGAGGAAAGAGTAGATGCATTAAATTTGAGCTTTTATACGCAGGTCCATATCGAATTCGCAGCATTCCTCACCCCAATGTAGTACACGTCGAAACTTTGAGAATCAGAAAAAGCAAAGGCAATCACCATGTCTCCAATATTAAACCCTTTATTGAATGAACATACTTTATGATTTGTCACACTGTAATGCCATTTACAGATATTTATATGAACACTTACTGATGATTATCATATTTTTTCTTGGCAAGTGCCCGACGTCGCTTTTCTTGTCGTTACACATCAGACCGTGCACATTTTTCCAGATAAACTTACATATTTTATGACCACTTATGCAATTCTATGTATGTGACTACTTACTGATGATTATCATATTTTTTCTTGGCAGGTGCCTGGCAAGGTAAGGTTAGCAGGTCGCTTTTCTTGTCGTTACATATCAGACCGTGCACATTTTCCATTTTTCGTGTATGTATAATTGTTTTCCTGTTTTGTTTGTATGCACTACGAAATCTTTAAGATATAACAAACACCAGTTGACTTTGACATTTTTCCTTATGATATCTCAATATCTTGACTATTCTACACTTTTGGCTACTGCATTATGAGACTGTGTACATTTTTGCACCTGAACACTCTCTATGTTTTTGACATAATACGTTTTCTGTCATGCTATGCTGTATGCTTAATTATATCACTAGAAACAAGTTTTTATTTAATGGGTATATGATTTAAATGCAAGATATTAATTCTCATTCATCATTTTCAGAAAGCAATAACGTGTAAAAGAAATAACTTAAACAAAACGCAGTGGATTACTATGAAATGGGAATTTTACCTTCGGAATGAACGAAAGAAAATGCAATACCTCGTCATGAAGAGTAAATGGATCAGAATTAATAAGCATTAACAAGAATATACTATACACATCGTATTCTTTCAGAATACGAGGCGATTGATGCAGGCTGTCAGACAGAACTACACATCTTAGTTTTAGTGATGAAATATGCTAGAAATAAGAAACTCTATACTATGAATAGTTGTATGAAGTAAATGGTAATATGAATAATGAATAATGAAGTGTCTTTTTTGCAGATGATAATGAATGATGATGAATAGTTATATGAAGAATATGCTAATATGAATAAGGAAGTTTTTCTTTGCAGATGAGGATAATGATGAAGTTTTTATATTTACTGTAAGTTAAGAAATGCTATGTAGTTATTTAAGTATTTGTTTCAGTTCGTGTTGACAGTATGTCTTATATCGCATGGTATAATGACTGAATGTTTTGGAAAGGACAGCTAGAGTACATACCTACTGAGTACACGTTTCATTACCTGTTAATTCGAAGTTCACTACTTTTCAGTATAATATATGTTTCTTCTTTCAGCTCAATAATCCATTTTGTATTTTTTCCAGGAGAAGCTATTCATGAAATTAATGTGCTATAAGCAGTTAGTCATTAAACCTGTTCTAATACTTCCATTTTTTTACCCATGTGTGTCATTCATGAATGTGAACACATATACTCTACTTGTTCATAACCTTGCTACAGATGACTCATGACGAATGACGTTATTAATCGTTATTTGCAGCAATAAGTCAAAAGCAAATATTTTCATGCCCCAGCAATTAATTATCGATCCCAACGCAATGCATTGCTAGCACAAAAAAATATATTACCAGTCCCAAATAATGCTACTAGTTTAAATTTCTAGTACTAAATATAATGCAAATTTTTCAGATGTATTGAATCCATTAAATCTATCTATTATTGGACCACAGACCTTAAGTAATAGTTACAGTGTGTTACATTTTAAATATGTCCTAAGTCACTTGAATGATGAGTTCTGAGTAATACTGAATGATGTTTTGTAATAATGCATAAATGCTATGCCAATAATTTCTGTAAATAATATTTTTGTTATACTCTATAAATGCTATGCCAATAATTAACTTTCATTTTGAATGATGACTTCTTAATAATACTGAATAATGTTTTATAAAACTATATGAATACTTTTTAACTGGCCAATGAATGCCACTGTTTCTTATATTTTAAATTTGTCTTATGTCACTTACATGCTATTATATATGAATACCAGTAACTTGATGCTACACTCATTAGCTCCTGTTTTGAATGATGACTTCTGAACAATGCATAAAAATGTTTAGTAACTGGCCAATGAATGCCAATGATTATTATAACTAGATGAATTATGTAAATGCTATGCCATTAATTAACTCTTGCTTTGAGTGATCACTTTTGAATAATGCATAAAAATGGTTTGTAACTGGCCAATGAGGGCCAATATTTACTGTAATTAGATAACTTATGAATAATGTTCTGTAATACTCCATACATAGTACAGAAATGTTTAGTAACTAGGCAATGAGTGCCAACAATTACTCAAATCGGTTGATAGACTAGTGTAATTCTCAATGATGACTAGCATAAGACTTAATGTCCTTCACCTTCTGACCTAATTACCAGAAATTACTGCAATATCCGTTTGTCCTGTCCATCCTCAGGATCATGGAGCAATATATTTGGATTTTGCACTAATTCTACATTGGTGAAAGAGTATGGATTCTACAATAATGTGGTGTTGACACATCATGCTGCCCACCACCTTGAACGATGGAGATGTTATTATGGTCCTACTGTTTGGTGTACCTAATGTACTACCAAAATGATAACATTGAATATTAATACGACATTTCACTGTCTTGGCTACACTGATAAATACTTCAGGGAAGAGACCTTCAGATTGTCTCACTTGGTGTTGTGCTTCTGTAAAAAGATATGGACTTTCAGTGCAGCTACGTGCAACCTACTGTGCAACAACCATGATGCAATCCTTCCCTTTCCTTTCCTAGTTCTTGTAAAATGGTAAAAATATATACAGTGCGTGTGCACTTTATGTCATTTGTTAATATGTTTTGTACTCATTGCGTATCCTAGTTCTTGTAAAATGGTAAGAATATATACAGCGTGTGTGCACTTTATGTCATTTGTTAATATGTTTTGTACTCATTGCGTACACATTTTGTCATTTCTTGATATGTTCTGTACTCAGTACATGTGCACTCTATTTCATTTCATGTTCTGCACTTATATATATGTATATACTCTGTGTCTGTAAACTTAGTTAATTAAGTATATTTTAGAAAAATTTGTTGCTCATGGTAAGTCCAATTGACTCACCATCGCTGCCAAATTTTTGCCCCCCCCCCCCCCAGTGGAGGGTTATGTAAGAGGTCCGAGCAGACGTAATTTCGATGTATTGCTCATGCGCTGCCTGCGATATGCAAGGTCTCTGACCAGAGAGCAGTGTTGACTGCAGTAGGAACTGTGTAGCTGTAGCAGTAAGTTGTTGCTAGTCTGGAGTCTGCTCTGGTCGGGTGTATCGTGTTGGCTGGGCCGGTCGTGGTGCAGCGATGCCGGAGCCTGAGTATTATTGTATAAGGTAAAAAGCAGCCTCGCGCATATGTAGTAATGTTATCTCAAGTCCCATTTAAATGTTTTAAAAATGTCCTAATAATAGTCTTTCTCATATAAAGTAATTTTTAACAACCATCCATTTCAATTTAAAGAATTTACAATTTCTCCAATCCATGATCATCCCGATTATTGCAAAAGAAAAATCAGTTGTTTCCCTTTCATAAATGACAAATCTATCGGCCAGCATTGCACAGGGCTGTGCCAGAAAAAATTATTGTAAGAGCAGATATATATGCGTTATCCGGCGACTTCATTGAGGTAAGAAATTTTCTCTTTTTTATTCAGAATGATCTTTCAGGGCCATGACGCAGCACTGCTGACGTCCAAAATTTACCAGGTTAAATTCATAGTCAATTATTGAAAAGTCATAAGTGAGCAACAATTTAATTGTATTATTACCAGGTTACTGAATTTATTTTTTGTTGGGACGTTACACTGAATGTGAACGACATAATTATAATTTTTTACTGTTAACCTTTCAATTCTTCTGTTTTGAGGTTACACTAAATGAGAATATTATTCATATTATTTACTTTATTTTGTGAGGAGGTTACAAGGTCACTAAAGCACGCCTGTGCGGTGGCGCTTGACTCGGAGCTGAGCCGGTTGGAATCCTGGTGATGGATGAAATCTTCACTGCCAGCATTTGGGCTCCAAGAGGGGAAGAGGTAAAGTTCCTGATCATCAGTATTTAAGCCAATATCCCATATTAAATTCCAAGCCTCTCAGCAGTGTCCCACAAAGTGGGGGCATGAGACACTGTTGATGGTGACCCGTCTGCTGGGTGGTGGCGTTATACTCTGCGGCCCCTTTGGTGTATTAGAGAGCAGTTGGCTTTGTACTGGCACTGGGTTTCACCTTGTCGCTTATTTCATCCTCATCCATCACGCACATGACACAACACCGCACAAACACACCATTATAGCCACCAAAACTTGACATATGCACACATACACAACTCATACACTCCCTTGTTGCCTTTTTGTACAGTGTATTAACTACAAATACCCCTAAAGTTCAAACTCAGATTTGTGCATTAAAGGACAAAGGACAGGGGGGGGGGAATATTGGCGAATGAGAGTCCCAGTTTTACGCAAGTGATGGAGCCCCTTAGAAATATGGCTGCCGAGGTGTGAATGATGTCTAATGTGTACTCGGTATGCATATTGGGTGAGGGGTTGAGGGGGAGTGGGGAGGGGGGGGAGTGGAAGAGGGAGTGTGGAACGGATCATTCCTGATACCACAGAGTGCAGGTTGTGGCTCATGCCGATACAAACGGTGTGTCACTTGACACTCTGCGTTCCGGTGGCTATCTGAAGTGGTAAAGGCAGATTAAGGGGGCGCACGCTGTCTGCAGGCCGCATCGTTCCAAGGACCGATTGTGGACCTTTGATGGAGAGCTCAGTGGCGGGTCTGAATCAGAGGCACAGTTGGTTCTACGTCGTGTAGACCACAGACTCATTGAATTGCGTGATAGGGTGAAGAGGTGTCGGGAGGTGGCTGGATATGCTTAATAAATCAGCGTCCATTACGCACAGACGGCGGCTACACGGGTAGCGGGTGTTGTTTGAAGTTCCAATGCCTTCAAATATTAACGTGATATATATCTGTTTTAAAGAATAAATAATAATTCGCTTGACGCTTTAAGGGACCTTCTTCTTCTCTTCCATACTAACTGTGTAAGCATCGACCAAATGTGGCTTGAATAAAAGAAATAGTGTTGACAGAAACTTACAGTATTATACCACTCAAATTCAAAAGAGGTGGGACGCGCCTCCAACTGAACATAAAACGGGCCAGACTAGTATTGCAGAAGCAACGAAAAATGCATGCCAAATTTAAGTGAAGACGAATCTCCTAGATAGGCAACTATTTACAGATGCTCGAAACTTAATGTCGACTTCAGTGAGAGATTCTATTAATACTTTCACAACGAAACTCTACTTCGAAATTGGGCCAAAAGTACAAAGAGAGTCTGGACGAATGTAAAGTACTTTAAACTGCGGCGAGATACAATCAATGTCTTCACCTCGTGATAGCGATGGTAGCATTACCAATGATAGCGCCACAAGAGCCAAACACAGTTTTCCGAGATTCTTTCATCAACGAAGATGCAGTAAATGTACCATAATTCGAATCAACAAGAGTATTTTGGAAGTAGATACACTTGGAGCAAGCGAGCAAATTAAGTCACTTAATGAATATTAGAATATTATGAAATATTTCTAAGAAAACGATCTATTGGCACACAGCCATCACAGATTCAGAAATTACCGTTCTTCTGAGGCACAATTGGTTGTTTATTCAGACGAAATATTGTGTGCTGTTGTCAGGAGATCTCTGGTTAATTTCTGTACATTACCGGAAGGCTTTTGACACGATCCTAACACGTGTGTTCTACTCAAAATGTACTACACTACAGTGCAATGTCTCAGTTGTCCTGCTGGATTCATGATTTTCTGTGTGAAGGGTCACAGTTCATAGTAATTGATGGAAAACCATCGAGTGAAACAGACCTGATGTATGTGGTCCGCCAAGGAAGCGTTACAGGTCCTCCGCAGTTCTTAATCTGTATAAACGATTTAGGAGACGATCTGAGTAGCCCTCTTAGATTATTAGCGGAAGATAATGTCGTTCATCTTATAGTAAAATATCAGTAGATTAAAACTAATCGCAAAATTGATTTCAACAAGGTATTAGACGGAGCGATAAGTGTCCCTTGCACTAAACAATAAAAAGCGTAAGATCTTGACGACTACTAAAAGAAGTTCGTTACACTTATAGGGATTACAGTTAAGAACAACTCAAAATAGTATTTACTGGTAAAAAACGTGGGAGGTGCAACAAACCTTCTGAAGAAACTGCCTAAGCTTGCTTGCCTGTTCTCTTCAAGATTATTAATTCGTGGTATGCAATACTCGCGAATTGGAATTGACGGAGGACAGGGAAAATATTCAAAGAAGGGCAGCTCGTTTTGTCTTATTGCAAAATAGGGAAGAATATGCCACGGACATGCTTGATAATAACCATATATCGAAACTGAAATCGCAATAAATAATCATTTAACATTTCTTAAAAGACATCAAAGTCGCCGCTGACTGTATGAAATATTTATTATTACGATTACAATTTCGGCCTTAGGGCCATTTTCAAGTAACACTGCAAAAGTTACATTCTGTCAGGATATAAAACTATCTGACATGAGTACATTCTTTCTTTCAATACTGCTTTTATGCCGCAGTGTGCGCAGGGTTAAGTACGGATTTGGCATGGTTAATTTAAAGGGTGGCCGGGTGCCCTTTCAGCCGCCATCCCCCATACCCCCCAGGACGGAATTAGTGTACCCCAGCTGTCTGCGTCTAGTGTAAATCGTGAAATAGTGTCAATGTGTTTCAAATGTCTGCGAGTCGTGTAACTGAGGCGGGACATGGGGGCCAGCCCGGTATTCACCTAGTAGGCTGTGGAAAGCCGCCTAGAAGCCCCATCCAGGCTGGCCGCCGTAGTTAATCCGCCGGGCGGATTCAATCCAGGGGCGGCGCGCCCGTCTAAATGCAGTCTTTTGACTGAGAGAGTCCCACAAGATCCGATGAGTACGACACTTATTACAGCGTAAAATGCCTAAATTGCAATCGTAATAATAATTATTTCATACTGTCAACGGCGACTGTGATCTCTTTTAAGAAATATTAATGACTGTGAATCCTAACCATGAGAAGTTAATCAAATCATTTAACAGTCTAAAGCGGAATGATTTCATTCACAAATTTCGCTAAGGCTGTGGATCCAGTTTTCATCAAAATTCCCGAAATTATAAGAGAGTTGGCTTATCAATCATTAAAATAACGATATCTTTCACTAAATTTCACTTACTAACTTTCTCCTCTGAATGGGTAAATATTTTGTTGACCTTCACCTGTATAGGAAGAAAAGGCCATCCCAATAAAATGAGAGAAATCAGACCTTGTAAGGAAAGATTCAGATTCTTCCCACGTGCTATTCCAGAGGGGAACGGTCGAGAGAGAGTCTCGAAATGTTCCTCGGAACCCACCGCCAAACATGTCTGTGTGAACTGATGAGTACCCGTGCAGATGAGGGTAATCACTCTCATTAACTGAGCTTTTAAAAAACAATTCCTTATTACACAGAAACCGTATGGGAGAATTGAGTTTCTGAAAGTACTCTGCTACAAATTAGTTAATCAATCTTTAATCAATCTTTTACAACAAGAATTCATTATTAATTAGAAACCCTATTGGAGAAATGAGTTTCCGAAACACGGAGGAAAGAACCGTGTAGCGGCCTCGTTTAATCGGTTAAGAATTTATTTTTATTTTAAAACTTAACCTTCATTTTCACAACATTAGGGTCAATCTCGAAAAATTTAATTACGAATTTACACTTCACGAGCGCTGTAATTGCTTCGAGGGGTGAGAAGAATGGCGCTGCGTAAAGCAAGGGCTGCGAGAGTCGCCTCTCAGCACCGCCTCCTCCGCTCTCGTCCGAGATGGCGGGGGGGGGGGGGGGGGGGGGCGCTGCTTCGCCTCGCGCACCTGCCCGTCTCTCACTCCTTTCTCCTCGCCGGTACTCCGATAGCGCTGAAGGAGAAGAGGAAACGATCGCTTAACTACCGAATTAACAGCTATTGGCAGCTGTGGTGGGGCGTAAGGAGAGGGGGGGGGGGGGGGGGCGAAGGTGGACGGGGGACGCAGTAGACTTGCACGCTTCCATTCATATTTCCTCCCAGCCGCCAAGCAGTTTCTTTTGCGTAGTTCCTTCTCTATTTTAAATACAGTTAACGTCGGGGTGTATTATAATTAGATATCTACAGAACCCAAGTAATTATGTCACACTGCAAATGTTGTTTGCATCTTGTAAACTGTTATTTGTATCACAAGATGAATTTCAAATAGTATTAAAAAAGTTATCTTGTACATTGGTATAAACAACTGACAAATTATGCTAATTTTATTTATTGTATTCCAAGAAGAATTAATTTTTCATGTTTAAAGCATGAAATGATCACATATGTAGACGTTGTCAGGAAAGTGGTGATTAAGGGAAAATCCGAATCCGGGAAACATGATTCTCTCTACCCTAGGCGATATTGTAGCCGAAGCAAAATACGAAACAGATTCAGCTCTCTGCAATGAAGAGACCATCCAAGGAAGCTTAACGTTAGGAGATTTCTCATTGTAAAGTAAGCGAGGAATCCTCAGCTGAGAAAGCCAAAAACAGCATTTCAACGTTGTGAAGAGAATGTGGAGAATTCGCTACGTGTAAAGTTCGAAGAGTACTCTCCGCGAAAGGCGCCGACGAACGATGTGAAAGAAAATGCGCAATATTTAACTGGTCAATAACAGAAGCTGGTTGAGGTTTGCAAGGAGTTTATTTAGTAAAGATACTGAGGATAGGAACATGTTATATTTGCAAATGACAATAGATAAATTTTACAGAACAGTTAACTGGTTTTACGGGTGACAATTATTGGACTATATAAAATAAAATACTCATAACTTTTGAACGGTTTGCATTAGGACATTCAAACTACACAGTTGGCCGCGGGGCGTGATAGAAATTAGTATGCACACGTATGGTTTCGTTTAGTGACGTTGCCCACTTTCATCTGGATGGGTTCCTCAGTAAGCAAACTTGGCTCATTTGGGGGACAGAGAAATCGCATTTCGCGATCGAGAAGTCTCTTCACCCTTAATGTGCGGCTGTGTGGTGTGCAGTGTCCGGTCACGGAATAATCGGTGCAGTATTCCTTGACGGCACAGTGACTACGTAAAGGCGGTACGTAAAGGTTTTGGAGGATGATTTCACCCTCATTATCCAAAGTGACGCTGATTTCGATAAGATGTGGTTCATGCAAGACGGAGCTCGACCCCATCGTAGCACCAGAGTGTTTGATGTCCTGGTGGAGCACTTTGAGGACCGCGTTCTGTCTCTACGGTACCAGAGGCCCCTGGCATGGGCCTCGATTAGCCGCCATATTCTCTGCACCTGAATACATGCGACTCCCTTTTGTGGGTCTGTATTAAAGACAAGGTGGGCAGCAGTAACCCCAAAACCATTTCTGAGCTGAAAACAGCCATTCAGGAGGCCAACGACACCATCGATGTTCCGAAACTTCAGCGGCTCATGCAGAATTTCGCTAATCGTCTGCGCCACATCACCGGCAGTAATGGCAGGCATATCGAACATGTCATAACCTAAATCCGAATATCTGAAGCGAAGTTTACATGTTGAAGAAACTGCTCAAAATGGTTCAAATGGCTCTGAGCACTATGGGACTTAACATCTGAGGTCGTCAGTCCCCTAGAACTTAGATCTACTTAAACCTAACTAACCTAAGGACGTCACACACATCCATGCCCGAGGCAGGATTCGAACCTGCGACCGTAGCGGTCACGCGGTTCAAGACTGAAGCGCCTAGAACCGCTCAGCCATACCGGCCGCCAATAAACTGTGCGAACGGTTTTTTCATATAGTTTAATGACTGTCACCCCGCATATGACGGGCGTAAGGTTAACGAAAAATATCAGCTGAGTAACCTACAGACCGTAGGGATGCTCTGTGGGGGCATTCTGGTGGACTAGACTCTCGAGCGTGTAGTGAAGAATTTCGTGTTTCTATCTGAAAGGACAATATTTCCGCCTTGGCGAATAGTGAAAAATCGACAGTAATTACGGACGATGGCGGAAAGTTTGTACGACGGTGTTTGTGCCAGTGCCTGAAGAAAACTAATGTTATTCCTGTATTGGCAAGCTACTTTTGTAGTATTTTTTCTTATCGTAAAATTTCTCAAGCTATTTATGTTGCAATGGACATATTACGCTATCCAGTTCATGAAGATGATTGACAATAATTACGTTTTTAATTAAAAATAATGGACTTAAGTGTGGCAATGAACCATGGACCATGCCGTTTGTGGGGAGGCCTATGTGCCTCAGCGATACAGTCAGCCGTACCGTAGGTGCAATCACAACGGAGGGGTATATGTTAAGAGGCCAGACAAAAGTATGGTTCCTGAAGAGGAGTAGCAGTCTCTTCAGTAGTTTCGCGGGCAACTGTCTGCATGATTGACTGATCTCGCCTTGTAACATCAACCAAAACGGCCTTCCTGTGCTGGTACTGCGAACGGCTAGAAGCAAGGGAAATCAGCAGCCATAATTTTTCCCGAGGACATACAGCTTTTCTTTACGGTTAAGTGATGATGGCGTCCTCTTGGGTAAAATATTCCGGCAGGTAAAATAGTTCTACATTCGGATCTCCGGGCGGGAACTACTCAGGAGGACGTCGTTATCAGCAGAAACAAAACTGGCGTTCTAAGAATCGGAGCGTGGAATGTCAGATGACTTAATCGGGCAGGTAGGTTAGAAAATTTAAAAAGGGAAATGGATAGGTTAAAGTTAGATATAGTAGGAATTAGTGGGGCTCAGTGGCGGCAGGAAGGAGACTTCTGGTCAGGTGAATACAGGGCCATAAATACAAAATCAAATAACGGTAATGCAGGAGTAGATTTAATAATCAATAAATGAATAGGAACGTGGACAAGCTACTTCGAACACCATAGTGAACACATTATTCTACCCAAGATAGACACGAAGCCCACGCCTACCACAATAGTACCAGTTTATATGCCAACTACCTCCGTATATAATGAAGGGATTGGAGAAATCCATGATGCGATAAAAGAAATTATTCAGGAGGTTAAAGCAAACGAAAACTTAATAGCAATGAGGGGGGAGGGGGGCAGAAATTCGATTCTAGGGAAAGTAAGAGAAGTTGTAGGTAAATGTGGACTGGGAGTAAGGAATGAAATAGGAAGCTGCCTGGTAGAATTTTGCACGGGGCTTAATCATAGCTAACACTTCGATAAACAGGGTCAAATGGCTCTAAGCACTATGGGACTTAACATCTGAGGTCAGCAGTCCCCTAGATTAAGAACTACTTAAACCTAACTAACCTAAGGACATCACACACATCCATGCCCGAGGTAGGATTCGAACCTAAGACGGAGGCCTAGCGCCTAGAAGTGCTCGGTCACAGCGGCCGGCAGCAGAGGATCAAGTAGGTAAAAAACCCTCGTAGAAATCCTTGCGTAACAGAAGAGATATTGAATTTAATTCATGAAAGGAGAAAATGTAAAAATGCAGCAAATGAAAAGGATCACAAACGTCTCAGAAATGAGATCGACAGGAAGTGCAAAGTACCTAAGCAGGGACGGCTAGAGGACAAATGTAAGGATGTAGAAGCATGTATCACTAGGGGTAAGATAGATATTGCCCACAGGAAAATTAAAGAGACCTCTGGAGAAAAGAGAACCACCTGTACGAATATCAAGAGCTCAGATGGAAACCCAGTCGTAAGCAAAGAAGGAAAAGCAAAAAGGTGGAAGGAGCATATAGAGGGTCAGTATAACGGAGATGTAATTGATGGCAATATTATGGAAATGGAAGACGACATAGATGAAGATGAAATGGGAGATATGACACTGCGTGAAGAATTTGATAGAGCACTGAAAGACCTAAGTCGAAACAAGGCCCCGGGAGTAGATAACATTTCAGTAGACCTACTTATAGCCATGAGAGAGACATGACAAAATTCTTCCATCTCGTGAGGAAGATGTATAAGACAGGCAAAATTTCTTCAGACTTCAAGAAGAATATAATAATTCCAGTCCCAAACACAGCAAGTGCTGACAGGTGTGAAAATTATCGAACTATCAGTTTAATAATTCACGGTTGCAAAATACTAACACGAATTCTTTACAGACAAATGAAAAAAATGGTAGAAGCCGACCTCAGTTCTGATTCCGTAGAAATATCGGAACACACGAGGCAATGCTGACCCTACGACTTATCTTAGAAGTTAGGTTAAGGAAAGGAAAACCTATTTTTCTAGCGTTTGAATACTTAGAGAAAGCTTTCAACAATGTTGAATGGAAAACAATCTTTCAAATTCTGAAGCTGGCAGGAATAAAATACAGGGACTCAAAGGCTGTTTACAATTTATACTAAATCCGGATGGCAGTTATAACAGTCGAGGAATCAGTGGTTGAGAAGGGAGTGAGACAGAGTTGTAGCCTATCTCCAATGTTATACAATCTGTATATTGAGCAAGCAGTAAGGGAAACAAAAGAAGAATTTGGAGTAGGAATTAAAATCCGTGGGGAAGAAATACAAACTTTGAGGTTTGCCGACGATATTGTAATTCTGTCAGAGACAGCAAAGGACCTGGAAGAGCAGCTAAACGGAATGGACAGTGTGTTGAAAGGAGGATATAAGATGAACATCAACAAATGCAAAACGAGGATAATCGAATGTAGTCTAATTACATCAGGTGATGCTGAGGGACTTAGAGTAGGAAATGAGACACTTAAAGTAGTAAATGAGTTTTGCTCTTTGGGAATCAAAATAACGGATGATGGTCGAAGTAAGGAGGATATAAAATATAGACTGGCTATGGCAAGGAAAGCGTTTCTGAAGAAGAGAAATTTGTTATCATGGAGTATAGATTTAAGTGTCAGGAAGTCCTTTCTGAAAGTATTTGTATGGAGTGTAGCTATGTAAGGAAGTGAAACGTGGACGATAGATAGTTTAGGCAAGAAGCGAATACAAGCATTCGAAACATGGTGTTACAGAAGAATGTTGCAGATCAGATGGTTAGATCACGTAACTAATGAGGAGGTAGTGAATAGATTTGGGGAGAAGGGGAATTTGTGGCACAACTTGACTAGAAGGAGGGTTCGATTGGTAGGACACATTCTGAGGCATCAAGGGGTTCCCAGTTTAGTATTGGAGGGAAGTGGAGAAAAATCGTAGAGGGAGACAAAGAGATGAATACACTAAGAAGATTCAGAAGGATGTAGATTGCAGTAGTTATTAGTAGATGAAGAGGCTTGCACAGGGTAGAGTAGCATTGAGAGTTGCATCAAAACAGTCTCTGCACTTCAGTCCACAAAAACAAGTGTGGCAAATTGCATCAGACTGATTAAAATAATAATGTAATTGTCATTTGTGCGTCAACTGCACGAATGTAATGAAAGTTCATCACAATGTTTCCACATCAACTACCAGTTTTGTGTGACACATAACTCGTGACGCTTACTCTTTATAAAATTACTTGCGAATCCGGCAATGTTTCGCAGTCTCTATACTGTATATAAAGGCAATGTCCTGACTCAGAATCACCATTTGGAGAAGGTGTGAATCTTATACCGTAGGCATCGTTTAAGAAGCGATTTATCGAAAGTCCATCACATCGGGGGTAAATAGGGGATGAAATTTTTCTTTTTTTTATGTCGAAGCTATACATACGGAAATTGGTAGCTGGTTTCTCGATCAGAAACAAAGAGATGCCTGTTTCAGCATTTGTGGAAATTTAACCGCAAGGGGGTGAAATAGTGGGTGAAAGCTTTTCTTGAAAATATATCATTATTACAGAACTACTAAAGTATTTTTAAAGCAACATTTATGAATATTGGTGTTTGACTTCTCGGCTAGAGATAAAAACATACATGTTTCACTGTTTTTCGAGATTCAACCCCTAAGGGGGACAGACTATTTACTGACACATCATCGCCCATCCCAAACCGCTAAGGACAAAAACCTACATAAGTTTGGAAAGATCGTGGATCTTATACATTAGGGATCATTTAAGAAGGGATTTCCGAAATTCCACTCCTCAGTGGGTAAAATAGGGGATGAAAGGGGTTTTGAAATTATGTTGCTATTGGTTCTCACTCAAAAATAAAAAAAAAATATATGTTTCAAAACTTTTGTAAATTCAACCACTAAGGAGGTAAAATACTGGTTGAAAGTTTTTTGAAAATAAATAATTGCTAAAGAACTACTAAAAGATTTTAAGACTAAACCTATGACAATTGTTATTTGACCTTCTGGTTAGAAATTAAAAAAAAAAAAAAACGTGTTTCAGTGATCTGGAAATTCAGTTCCTGAGCGAGTATAATAAGGGTTAAATATTTTTAAGGACACTTGAGCGCAATTGTCCGTTGTCGGTTGTCGTCGTCCGCTGTTGCTATCACCGAATAGCGGAAGACCAGTACACATCTTCTACCGCACCAAGATTCAGATGTCATTCAGTTTCACGCCATCCTCCTTCCTACTGAAATTTCGGTGTATTTTACAATATCCATGTTCTGTATGTATAGCCTTTCATGGTAGCCACTTGTGACTGTCAGTACTTGAGGAGTATCAAAATTAATTGGGTGGTCTGCCGGACGCTAAACGTTTGCACAAATTCTGATCTATCAACCTCTCCCCTTCTACAGTTACAGATGTGTTTTTCTAATCGGTTTTTGATCGTTCCTTTTGTAGTACCCACGTACACCTTCCCACATCTACACGGAATCCTGTAAATGCCTGCTTTTTCCAGCTATTATCCAGCTATTTGTTTCTTTTTCCAGCTCCGGGTGAGTGTGTAGATTGCCGCGATGTTCCATTTTGTCAGGATTTTTCTTATGAGGGCAGTAACGTCCTTACTGAAAGGCAGGAAAATTTTCAATTTCACAGACTTTTCTGCATCGCCACGATTTTCATGCAGTGGTCTTATAAGGATATTTTTCCCCCTCAGTGGACGAATAACTATCCTTGAGCAGTGCATTGGTGAGGTGTTTTAATTCCGCATCAAGCAGCTCCTGGTCGCAGATATTCCTTTCTCCATCCTCTAACTTTTTACGACGTTTCGCCTTTATTGTGGGTAGTGACTCGAAACCTTGTGTAGCTAACGGTCTGTGTGCATGTGTTTTCGGTAAACAGTGTGACATAAGCTACCATCTTCTTTCTTGAAAACCATCACTACAAATAAAATTAATCTTCGGCCTACCTCCTCCTACACGGCAAACGAAGTCTTCGGATTAATCCCATTGAGATGCTTGTGAAAACGACTTAGTTCCTCTCGGCCATACCTACACATAAAAATTGTCATCTACGTAGCAAATGTAACATCTACGTAGCGAAACTAAAAAAAAACAGAGAAATGGTCAAAGATCTTGCGGTTGCATAGTAAGCATTTTTTGAACCAGGGGCAGATCCCATTTCTTTCTTTTAGTATGTTGGGTGTGACATCTAACATTCTGCTGAAATTGTGATACATTAGTTTTGATGAGTTTTGTCACCTAAGGTATTTGCTTGACTGACAAGGGACAGCTAAAACAACAAACTCCTGGAAGAAGCTACTGCAAAGGGTCTTTGGGTGAACATCACGTATTATTCTCGCTACTTGTTTTTTTTTTTCATTCAATTCTATGACCTGCTTCAGAAAATGAAGATAGTCAATAGAGATATGTAATGTGTGTTAAAATTTTGATTTGTTTGTTTCCAAAATGTTGCTGAAATTAGCCGTTTGAGTAGTTCAGTAATACGATTATTATAATTCAAATTTTCGTCACAATAGGTAGGCTCGAAACGTTGGATCTATACCTTATATGTCACAGAAATTTTCTGATACATGAAAGATTCTACCGCTCTTTTAATAAGAGAGAGTACACGCAGAGAACGAATTTAATAATTCTTTGAGCTACATTATTAACAATATAATTTGTTGTGACACATACAACTTTCCAGATGCATCGATTGTTTCGTTAAATTCCGACTTCTGAATGTTCATAACTCCCTGCCACGAATCGTCTGATCAGGTTCAGAGGTAAATTTCGAAAATACACAGAGATTCTCTTAGTGCCGCTGGTGCATTCGTGGTGTATTTACTGTGCAAGTGAGTAGGTTGTTCCTTGCAACATTCGTGGTGAAGAGTCATCTTTCCGCTATTAGATCATCCCGGTTAGTTGATCAATCTGAAAAGCGCGGGTTACGTAACGGATGAAGTTTCCTAATGACAGAATGCCAGGTGATATCGCGTGTTTGTGTGTTAGTGGGTCATGGGGCCATGTGATATCCACGTGGAAAGGAACAACCCGATTGATGAGGACTTTTCACAGACCATTACGATGGCTTCTCGTTTTAACGTAGCCCATCGAATTATCCATACAAATTACGTGTTCTGCAATAGCGGATGAAGGTACTTGAAGGAGGCGAATATGGCGCCACTGCTCTACAACGCGCAGCTGTATGACTCTTGAATTATTCGTTTTATGTGACGCTTACCACAATCACAGAAGAACTTATAAATTCTTTGTTTATGTACCGTTACGTTCAGAGCACAAAAGCCCCGAGGCTTTAGCTGGAGGACAAGAGATCACTTTCGGTTTCCTCAACATTCTAATTACGAGAGTGTGCTGAAATGTGTTGTCACCGATTTTTTTTTAATTCAGAACTCTTAAGGCTTTTTAAATAAAATTCCGTCTACACATTTATTTCTCAAGCATAGTAACGCTTGTGACGAACACAATTCTCCCAACGAGAGAACAGTTTGTTGATATCGTAACTGTAGAATGTTTGATTTTGTTGATAGAGCCACAGCCTCACTTCTGCGTGCACCGTTTCATCACTATCAAAGTGAAATCCTCGATGGTGTTCTTTAAGTTTTGGATTCAGATGTATATCGGATGGGGCCAGCTCGGGACTGTATGGAGGACGATCGATGCCAGTGAACACAAGGTGTCGGAGTGTTACATACGACCCAGTGCTCGCTTATGGTCTGGCGTTGTCATGCTGAAAAAGACGGTGGTCTATGTGTGTAGCATCTCTACAGTTTCGAAACTCCATTACAGTAAGTGTTTCTCACGCACCGACATACTTACTTTCCACACCGTCTTGTTACACGCAACAGTTCGGAACGCTCAAATGGCAGAGGGATACAAATATATAGGTACGAAGAATAACGCTGTAGAATGTTTCGAGAGTGAGATTTTCACTCTGCAGCGCAGTGTGCGCTGATATGAAACTTCCTGGCAGAGCTTCTGTGAAGTTTGAAAAGTAGGAGACGAGGTACTGGCGGAGGTGAAGCTGTGAGGACGGGGCGTGAGTCGTGCTTGGGTATCCCAGATGGTAGAACAGTTGTCTGTGCAAGGCAAAGGTCCCGAGTTCGATTCTCCGTCCGGCATGCAGTTTTAATCTGCCAGGAAGTTTCATGTAGAATGTTAATAACGGTTTTTTCTCAATTTGATAAACTTTAAGTGGTTTCTTATAAAAACATTCGGAGGCATTACTTTTCAGCATGCCCTCCCATTCCAGCGAATTATACGCAACTTATAATCGATAATATATCGTCTTGTAACTTTCATCGTCTTGCTCGTTCTTCTTTTCATGTCGTTGTAAGGTCTTCCGTATCTGACATATGTATATCAGTTTCTCACAGTTTCAATTTCCAGAACGCCAACGTCGATTGTTCTGCAAATTCACTTACCTCGACAAACACGAGGGTGATTCAATCAATCTACTAAATTTCCATGAAAGAATGAAACATTTTTGTTGCACCTTCATGGTTGACAAGCTTGATTATTCCAAGGATCGTATAAATAATTTCAATAATGCCAGCATATAATTCATTGTTGACAGCTATCTGAATTGGTCAGTTTATCGAGTGCGATTGAAAATGGGGAAAATGGAGTTTCGGACTTTTACTAAACATTTTCATTTTAAGTGTTGGACTGCCGCACAAATCAAAGCGAAATTTAATGATGTCCATGCGATGTCTGCACTATCATCGAAGACCATTTCCTTTTAGATTAATGAACATTAAAGTGGTCGGACAAACACCGATAACTAAGTGCGTTCCAGCAATCCAACTGAGGTCACCACAAAGGAAACGATTCACGAAATCCATGATATGATGATGAAAGACATCCGAGTACAAATTCGTGAGATTTCTGAGGCTGTAGGCATCTCAACTGAACGAGTGCATAATATCCTGCACAGAGAAGAGTGTTCACAGTCGACCAAAGGAGCATCTGGCACAACATTTCAACACATTATGAGAACGAAGTCTTTCGTGAGTATTCTGTTGTATAAAACATTCTCGGACTTTTTGTCGCGTCCGTTGAGGGCAAGACCTCGAGCTTTTAACGATTACCTCGATCGTCTTCGTCAGGAGCAACTAACTGCCAAAACTGCTGCTGTGGTGACGTTATACAGTCCAAGACGGCTTATGATTGGTCAGCAAATACCCAGTGCTGTCGCAACTAGTGTAAATGTCTGTGCTGGTTGCATCACCGCAGCTGTCGTAGCGTAAACATTGTGACGAATATCTCTGACTCCTCTCTGCATCGAGAACTCGCTTCCAGGCACCGCTAAGATTATATCCGCTGTAGCGGTTGAAGTTATTCTCGCACATTCTTCTGTTTCATCAAACAATATTTTCTATTTGTTTGTGAGGCTGTGCTCAGTAACTGCATATTTCTCCAGTTCTCGATTTTTAATATGCCGTTGATGTTCTGCACAGCGTTCGGAAACAATACGGACGGACTGACCGCTATAACTTCTTCCGCACTCGCAAGGGATGTTAGAAACCCCAGAAATCCTGAGTCCGACACTGTGTTTGACAGGCCGTAGCATTTCTTTTATCTTCTTAGGAGATCGAAAATAGATCTTACACATCGTCTTCCCAGGAATCACTTTTGTTGGATGTAGCGCCGGAGAAAGGAAAGAATGCAATCGGTGACTCATCACGAGAATGTTAAACATGTTCTAGGAGAACAATGACTTCATGTCACGTGAGCAATAGCCGTCCCTTATGAATTGTATCGTATTGTATGTTAACCGGGGAGTTCACAACTGCACGACGACTACCGCAGTCCACTTCAACCCTCCACCGCCCCACACCGAACCCAGAGTTATTGTGCGGTTCGGCCCCCGGTGGACCCCCCAGGGAACGTCTCACACCAGACGAGTGTAACCCATATGTTTGGGTGGTAGAGTAATGGTGGTGTACGCGTACGTGGAGAACTTGTTTGCGCAGCAATCGCCGAGATAGTGTAACTGAGGCGGAATCAGGGGAACCAGCCCGCATTCGACGAGGCAGATGGAAAACCGCCTAAACACCATCCACAGACTGGCCGGTACACCGGACCTCGACACAAATCCGCCGGGCGGATTCGTGCCGGAGACCAGGCGCTCCTACCCGCCCGGAAAGCCGTGCGTTAGACCTCACGGCCAACCGGGCGGCCCCCTTATGAATACTTACTTCAGCTGACAAATTTCTTGATCCAAGTGTCCTTCGTCAGACACAGTTGTTCTTCTGGGTAAAAAATGTGGCGATGTTTAATTGGAATCCAGAAACTCTTCCTGCTCCGATTTGTACTGTTGATGAGACTTTGATTCATAATTGGACACTAGAATGAACACTGCTGTCGAAACAATGGACAAAGGCTTGTAAAAGTGCACCGAAGATGGCAAAGACCATTTTGTCAGCTGGTAAGGTGATGGCCTTTGTTTATTTGCGACTCCCAAGGAATAATCTTCACAGGTTGCTTCGAAGAAGGCAGAACCGTAACTGAATCATATTATGCTTCATTGTTGGATCGTTTGAAACTTAAGTTGGTTGAAGAAAGACTAAGGTTGGCACGCAAAGAAAGTGCTCTCTCACAGAATAATGCACCATACCACACATCAGTGACAATTATAAAGATCCATGAATTGGGCTTTGAACTTGTTCTTCGTCGACTCTGTTCACCAGACTTAACCCCAAGTGAATTCTTCCTGTTCCCTAACTTGAAACTTTGGCTTGCTGGCTCGAAATTTTCACCAAATCAGGAAGTGTTAGTTGCAGTCAACGAGTATTTTGCTAATCTGACAGAACCTATTTTTGTGATATGATGAAAAAACTGGAGGATCGCTGGACAAAGTGTACATCCCACAGCGGAGACTATGTCGAGAAGAAAGGAGAGTTGTATGCGAAACAAACATTTTTTCTTACTTTTCTACCAGACCTATAAAGCCACCATTATACCTAGGTTGACTAGAACACAAAACCTCTACATACGTACAGACTGCAGTAGCCAGTTGCAGTAACGGCATCAGAGGATCTGAATTAGTCAGCCAATATAATTTTGCAACTTTGTAAGGTTTTATTTTCAGTTCGTACGCGGCTCTGTGACGATATGCTGCTGACACACCAATCTGAAGCTGTAAATGGTCCGACTGTTTTCCTGGACTTCTTTCTAATGCTGCTTGGCTGGGTTAAACCAATACCCCATCTGGCGATATCCGAGGGACTGACCGGAGTATACGCGAAGAACGGAATCTCACTCGCTAGGATCGGTTACCGATCAACTCTGGACACAGCTCATTCGTTGCACTTGAAACAACCTACGCTATACAGTGGAAGATGAATACAGATGTAGATAAAAACCGGTGACCCCAGAGTGGCACTGTGGCATTCCTCGGAGAGAAGGCTTAAACTAAAATTTATAAAATTTACTCAAAAATATTAAATAATCGCAGATGGATAACGGAGAAAAAAAAACAAAAAAAAGTATTTAGGAAGGGAGACTCTGCAAACAATAAATCACAAGGACTTAGGTTGCAGTCTTAACGACACGTTGTTTCCATCGATTTACTGCTTTACTTCGACACGGTTACGTGTACCCTTGCAGTTCTAGAAAGTATTTTAGTTGATACCTGGGTATCTGTTGAGAGGCCAGACAAACGTGTGGTTCCTGAAGAGGGGCAGCAGCCTTTTCAGTAGTTGCAAGGGCAACAGTCTGCATGATTGACTGATCTGGCCTTGTAACACTAACCAAAATGGCCTTGCTGTGCTGGTACTGCGAACGGTTGAAAGCAAGGGGAAACTACAGCCGTAATTTTTCCCGAGGGCATGCAGCTTTACTGTGTGGTTAATGATGATGGCGTCCTCTTGGGTAAAATATTCCGGTGGTAAAATAGTCCCCCATTCGGATCTCCGGGTGGGGACTACTCAAGAGAACGTCGTTATCAGGAGAAAGAAAACTGGCGTTCTACGGATCGGAGCGTGGAATGTCAGATCCCTTAATCGGTCAGGTAGGTTAGAAAATTTAAAAAGGGAAATGGATAGGTTAAAGTTAGATATAGTGGGAATTAGTGAAGTTCGATGGCAGGAGGAACAAGACTTTTGGTCAGGCGAATACAGGGTTATAAATACAAAGTCAAATAGGGGTAATGCAGGAGTAGGTTTAATAATGAATAAAAAAATAGAAATGCGGGTAAGCTACTACAAACAGCATAGTGAACGCATTATTATGGCCAAGATAGACACGAAGCCCACGCCTACTACAGTAGTACAAGTTTATATGCCAGCTATCTCTACAGATGACGAATAAACTGAAGAAATGTATGACGAAATAAAAGAAATTATTCAGATAGTGAAGGGAGACGAAAATTTGATAGTCAGGGGTGACTGGAATTCGGTAGTAGGAAAAGGGAGAGAAGGAAACTTAGTAGGTGAATATGGATTGAGGGTAAGAACTGAAAGAGGAAGCCGACTGGTAGAATTTTGCACTGAGCATAACTTAATCAAAGCTAACACTCGGTTCAAGAATCATAAAAGGAGGTTGTATACATGGGAGAAGCCTGGAAATACTGACAGATTTCAGATAGATTATATAATGGTAAGACAGAGATTTAGGAACCAGGTTTTAAATTGTGAGACATTTCCAGGGGCAGATGTGGACTCTGACCACAATCTATTGGTTATGAACTGTAGATTAAAACTAAAGAAACTGCAAAAAGGTGGGAATTTAAGGAGATGGGATCTGGATAAACTGACTAAACCAGAGGTTGTACAGAGTTTCAGGGAGAGCGTAAGGGAACAAATGGCAGGAATGGGTGAAAGAAACACAGTAGAAGAAGAATGGGTAGCTTTGAGGGATGAAGTAGTGAAGGCAGCAGAGGATAAAGTAGGTAAAAAGACGAGGGCTAATAGAAATCCTTGGGTAACAGAAGAAATATTGAATTTAATTGATGAAAGGAGAAAATATAAAAATGCAGTAAATGAAGCAGGCAAAAGGGAATACAAACGTCTCAAAAATGAGATCGACAGAAAGTGCAAAATGGCTAAGCAAGGATGGCTAGAGGACAAATGTAAGGATGTAGAGGCTTGTCTCACTAGGGGTAAGATAGATACTGCCTACAGGAAAATTAAAGAGACCTTTGGAGAGAAGAGAACCACTTGTATGAATATCAAGAGCTCAGATGGCAACCCAGTTCTAACCAAAGAAGGGAAGGCAGAAAGGTGGAAGGAGTATATAGAGGGTTTATACATGGGCGATGTACTTGAGGACAGTATCATGGAAATGGAAGAGGATGTAGATGAAGATGAAATGGGAGATAAGATACTGCGTGAAGAGTTTGACAGAGCACTGAAAGACCTGAGTCGAAACAAGGCCCCGGGAGTAGACAACATTCCATTAGAACTACTGATGGCCTTGGGAGAGCCAGTCATGACAAAACTCTACCATCTGGTGAACAAGATGTATGAGATAGGCGAAATACCCACAGACTTCAAGAAGAATATAATAATTCCAATACCAAAGAAAGCAGGTGTTAACGGATGTGAAAATTACCGAACTATCAGTTTAATAAGTCACAGCTGCAAAATACTAACGCGAATTCTTTACAGACGAATGGAAAAACTGGTAGAAGCGGACCTCGGGGAAGATCAGTTTGGATTCCGTAGAAATGTTGGAACACGTGAGGCAATACTAACCTTACGACTTATCTTAGAAGAAAGATTAAGTAAAGGCAAACCTACGTTTCTAGCATTTGTAGACTTAGAGAAAGCTTTTGACAATGTTGCATACTCTCTTCCAAATTCTGAAGGTGGCAGGGGTAAAATACAGGGAGCGAAAGGCTATTTACAATTTGTATAGAAACCAAATGGCAGTTATAAGAGTTGAGGGGCATGAAAGGGAAGCAGTGGTTGGGAAGGGAGTGAGACAGGGTTCTAGCCTCTCCCCGATGTTATTCAATCTGTATATTGAGCAAGCAGTGAAGGAAACAAAAGAAAAACTCCGAGTAGGTATTAAAATCCATGGAGAAGAAATAAAAACTTTGAGGTTCGCCGATGACACTGTAATTCTGTCAGAGACAGCAAAGGACTTGAAGGAGCAGTTGAATGGAATTGATAGTGTCTTGAAAGGAGGATATAAGATGAACATCAACAAAAGCAAAACGAGGATAATGGAATGTAGTCAAATTAAATCGGGTGATGCTGAGGGAATTAGATTAGGAAATGAGACACTTAAAGTAGTAAAGAAGTTTTGCTATTTGGGGAGCAACATAACTGATGATGGTCAAAGTAGAGAAGATATAAAATGTAGACTGGCAATGGCAGGCACAGCGTTCCCGAAGAAGAGAAATTTGTGAACATCGAGTATAGATTTAAGTGTCAGGAAGTCGTTTCTGAAAGTATTTGTATGGAGTGTAGCCATGTATGGAAGTGAAACATGGACGATAAATAGTTTAGACAAGAAGAGAATAGAAGCTTTCGAAATGTGGTGCTACAGAAGAATGCTGAAGATTAGATGGGTAGATCACGTAACTAATGAGGAGGTGTTGAAGAGGATGGGGGAGAAGAGAAGTTTGTGGCACAACTTGTCTAGAAGAAGGGACCGGTTGGTAGGACATGTTCTGAGGCATCAAGGGATCACAAATTTAGCATTGGAGGGCAGCGTGGAGAGTAAAAACCGTAGAGGGAGACCAAGAGATGAATACACCAAGCACATCCAGAAGATGTAGGTTGCAGTAGGTACTGGGAGATGAAGAAGCTTGCACAGGATAGAGTAGCATGGAGAGCTGCATCAAACCAGTCTCAGGACTGAAGACCATAACAACAACAACAACCTGCTACAAAAAATTTTATAACTGTATACCAGTTACAACATTTTTTATTAAAATTACATATTTTTGCTTGCAATTACTAATGATATACGAATTCTGTTCTAGATCAGATTTTAGGTTCTATCTGTTACAAAAATTTTGTAATTGTATACCACTTACCAAAATTTTATTAAAATTACATATGTATATTAGCAGTTGATAATGACATGAATACACAAGCGCCATTTATAGCTCTAACTGGGCGCTTGTATTAACGTTTACCGATGTTTGTATAATAGTAATTCACTCTTTGTATTATAACTGTGGCATTGCACACTGTTTTTCATAATTTAATATGCTTTTCATTTCATTTACTCTATTCACATATCAGATGATGGTAACTCTGTTTACCGAAATCTTTCATTGTAAATAAAGGTTTTACTAATACGATCTCGGGTGTCAAATTGTATTCCTTCAACTTTAATATTTACAGATTGTCAGTTATCAGTCAGGTAAACAGTAGCTTAATTTAGTTATTTGTTGAATGCCTGTAATACACTGCATCTGCCAACCACCAGTTCCACTGTAAATGCTGTTCTCTATCACGGGATGAGCTGGTCGTCGTTCGTAAGCAGCTGGAAATCGTCCTGTCTGCTGTCAATCGATTGGCAGCTGCTGCGAATCAGTGAGTTGGAAGAGCTCCCGATGGTCGTTTACCTGTGATACCGGTACCAGAAGTACCTCAAATGCTATACTCCCCTGTGGGTCCTGTCTCCTCTGCGGAAAGTATATGATCTATAGTTACTCGTCCTTGACTGCGAGTGGTGTGTCAATGGTAGATCTAGGCGTCCTGTAGGGGGTGGACGGGGACCAGTGAGGACCCAGGGTATTGTACCGGTGCCCCTAACCACTGTTTCTTTCACTGACACTGAAACTGAATCAGTGGGACTCACTTCACCTGTTTTGGGAAAACCTGTTTCGTCCGGTGTCAAGAGGAGGCAAATGCAAAACGGTACCGGTCTATTGTCGTTGGCACTTCATATACACACATCAAAAAGAGTTATGCATCACCCCATTCCCAGAACTCCTGAAGATAGACGTTGGCTGTGGATATTGTATCACAGACACAGTCCCTTTGACTGTTCAGAGATGTCACAAAACCCAACCAAATATGTAAACAACCGTGCATGAGCAGCGCCTATTAGACGGACGGGGTCCGACAGCCGATCAGTTCCAGTCATTCCAACAGGAAGGAGGTACACATCTCGTTTTTTCTGTAGTTCAAACATGCCTAGACGGTCAATAACGGGTTCGATCCTGTCCGTATTGTTACTTTGTGCCAGGGAAGTGTCCAGACGTCTCGGAGTGAACCAAAGCGATATTGTTCGGACATGGAGGAGATACAGAGAGACAGGAACTGTCGATGACATGCCTCGCTTAAGCCGCCCAAGGGCTACCTACGGATTACGGCTCGGAGGAACCTTTACAGCAACGCCGTCATGTTGAATAATGCTTTTCATTCAGTCACAGGACGTCGTGTTACGACTCAAACCGTGCGCAATAGGTTGCACGATGCGCAACTTCACTCCCGACGTCCATAGCGAGTTCCATCTTCGCAACCACGACACCATGCGGCACTGTATAGATGGGCTGCTCAGCATTGGCATCACCTTCTCTTCACCGACGAGTGTCGCTTATGCCTTCAACCAGACAATCGTCGGAGACCTGTCTGGAGGCAACCGCGGTCACTCTGAACGCCTTAGACACACTGTCCAGCGAATGCAGCAAGGTGGAGGTTCCCTGCTGTTTTGAGGTGGCATTATGTGGGGCCGACGTACGCCGCTGGTGATCTTGGAAAGCGCCATAACGACGGCCGCTGGTGGCCGAGCGGTTCTGGCGCTACAGTCTGGAACCGCGCGACCGCTCCGGTCGCAGGTTCGAATCCTGCCTCGGGCATGGATGTGTGTGTTGTCCTTAGGTTAGTTAGGTTTAAGTAGTTCTAAGTTCTAGGGGACTTATGACCCCAGCAGTTGAGTCCCATAGTGCTCAGAGCCATTTCAACCATTTGAAGCGCCATAACGGCTGTACGATACGTGAATACCATCCTCCGACAGATAGTGCAGCCATATCTGCAGCATATTGGCTAGAAATTCGTCTTCATGGACAACAATTCGCGCCCCCATCGTGCACATCTTGTGAATGACTTCCTTCAGGATTATGACATCGCTCGACTAGAGTGGCCAGCATGTTCTCTAAACATAAACACTATCGAAAATGCCTGGGATGGATTGAAAAGGGCTGTTTATGGACGACATGACCCACCAACCATTCTGAGGAATCCACGCCGAATCGCCGTTGAGGAGAGGGACAATCTGGACGAACAGTGCCTTGATGAACTTGCGGATTGTATGCCACGTCGAATACAGGCATGCATCAATGCAAGAGGACGTGCTACTGGGTATTAGAGGTACCGGTGTGTACAGCAATCTGGACCACCGCCTCTGAAGGTCTCGCTGTATCTTGATACAACATGCAATGCATGGTTTTCATGAGCAATAAAAAGGGCGGAAATGATGTTTACGTTGATCTCTGTTCCAATTATCTATACAGGTTCTTAAACTCTCGGAACCAAGGTGATGCAAAACTTTTTTTTTGATGTGTGTATATCCCTAGGGAAATGGCAGCAAGGGACGGGGAAGGACACCAACTGCACTCAGTGTGTGTACTCGGGGTCTCATTCAGCATGTTGATTAGGCTATTCTAACAGCCATTGCGGGAACAGCGTGCAACCAGCTCCAGATTGTGGCGCACGTTTCAACAAATGATGCCTGTCGTCTGGGCTCCGAGGCCATACTTTGCTCATTGAAGTGACTGACAGAGAGTTGGGAAGGTCACCCTTGCGTGTTCATTGTAAATAAAGGTTTTACTAATACGATCTCGGGTGTCAAATTGTATTCCTTCAACTTTAATATTTACAGATTGTCAATTATCAGTCAGAAAGAGCAAGTTGAATGAAGAACAAAGATGTATACTCTTGATAACGTTTGTTTTACTTAAAAAGCCTTACAGAGTTTTCACATAAAAATTTCAGACATTAGTTTTCAGCACATCCTCGTAAATCGTTGGAGAATTCAACTATGATAAACACTGGAAAGTAAAGTGTCCGTTTTGGGAGGTTAGAGAGAGACGTCAGGTTCCAGGACTTCCTGCAGAAGCGCCAACCAGTGTAGCAGAGTGAGCGGGGTGGAGTGAGGCGTGGCGGCGGCAGATAAGGCCCGCACTCGGCCGACCAGCTGTCAGAGCCAGGCCTCCGTCACCCCGTGACTTGGCAAAGGTTGCTGATAGCCAGAGCGCGTACTGTACCTACCGTTTCACGTTCCTAATTACACTCCCCTCAATGTGTCGCCATCTACATCTGATTCACTTCAGTCTGAATTAGGATGGGGCGTCCACAGCTTCACCCGGTTTTAATGAAATTTCACAATTCCTTACATAGAGAGTAAAGGGAATTTTCCGTAACTACTGTCAAATGTTCATATATAAACATTCGGCCATTAAAAAAGCAACGCAGATTTCTTTGGATATACAAATGATTAGCAATTTAGCAGTGCCACGTTGGGGACGCACCACTGTCATACAAGTATGGAACCAATGCGTTCAGGAAGGACATATTTAAGCCCCATGTTGGATCTCAAATCCTCTGCGTGACTAGCGCCCGAGAGGACCGATAAATTTTCTTCTCAGTAGTGCAATTCGTACAGCACTTCACGTAACTTGTGTCAGGAAAGGGGCTTGTCTTCAGCGAGACAAATTACCACACGGAAAGCTCGATAACATTTGGAGCATCACAGACTGTCGGCACGGTGACCATTGTTGATGATTCTCTTAACGCAGCAGCAGAGAGAGGCGCTACGAGAGTGGCGCAACCAACAACAACGCTGGTCTCTGGAGCGCCACCACGTCGCCTTTTCGGGAGATTCCCAGTTCTGCGTACAGCAGCACAATGGAGTTATCCGTGGACAGAGGCACTGAGGAGAAAGAACATTGTATACACGCAGACTACATCTACATATGTACTTCGCAAGCCACCGTACCGTGCTTGGCGCGGGGTACCCTGTACCACAATTCGTCGTTTCCTTTCCTGTTCCACTCGCACACAAAGCGAAGGAAAACAACTATCTATAGGACACCGATGAGCCCTAATTTCTTGTATATTATCTCCGTGGTCCCTACGCGAAATGTGTGTTGGTGGCAGTAGGATGGTTCTGTAATCAGCTTCAAATGCCGGTTCTCTAAACTTTCTCAGTAATGTTCTTCGAAATGAATTTCTTTTTCCCTCCAGAGATGTCCACTTGAGCTCCCGAAACATATACGTAACGCATTATGATCGAAGATACCGGTAACAAATCTAGCAGTTCGCTTTTGAATTGCTTAGATACGAATATCTTCTTTCAATCCGACCTGGTGCGGTTGTCAAACACTTGAGCGGCAGTCAAGAATAGGTCCCACCAGCGTCCTACAGATGAACCACACCTTCCTAAGATTCTCCCAATAAACCGAAGCCGACCATTCGCCTTGCCTACCACAATCCTCAAATGCTCGTTCCATTTTATATCGCTTCTCAACGTTGCGCCCAGATATGTAAGCTACGTGACTATTTCAAGCAGGACACTACTAATGCTGCGTCCGAACCTTACGGATTTGCTTTTGCTACTCATCCACATTAACTTACACTTTTCTACATTAAGACCCAGCTGTCATTCATCACACCAACTAGAAATTTTGTCTAGGTAACCTTGTATCAAACAACAGTCACTTATCTTCGACACTTTACCGTACACCACAGTATCAACAGCGAACAATCGCAGACTGCTGCCTACACTGTCTGCTGGATCATTTAAGAATACAGGAAGTAGCAACGGTTCTGTCACACTTCTCTGGGACACTCCTGATGTTATCCCTGTCTCCGATGAACATTCGCCGTGGTTTCTATTACTTAAGAAATATTCGAGCCAATCACATATCTGCGACCTATTCCACATGTACCTTCGTTAACTTTCTGCAGTGTGGTACCGTTTCGAATCCTTCTATGAAATCTAGAAATATGGAATCAGTCTGTTGCCCATTATCCATAGTTCTTAGTGTATCACGTGAGAAAAAAGCAAACTGGGTTTCGCACGAGCGATGTTTTGTCAAGCCGTGCTGGTTTGCGGGTATGAGCTATTCAGTCCCTAGGAAATTTATTATATTCGAATGCGAAATATGCTCTAGAATTCTGCAGCAAACCAATGTTAAGGAGTTACCTGCGCTTTTTTCCAATCGCTTGGCATTTTGCGCTGGTAGAGAGATTCGCGATGAATGCAAACTAAGTAAGGGGTCAATGACGTAGAGTACTCTTTGTAATACCCAACTGGGGTTCCATCCGGACGTGGCGCCTTGTTTGTTACCAGTTCTTTCAGTTGTATCTCTATGCCAATGATGGTTATTACTACGTCATCCATACGATACTCTGTGCGATGGTCAAACGTCGGTAACTTCGTACGATTCTCCGGCGTGAACGATTTCTTAAACGTGGATTTTAAAACATCGGCTTTCCTTTTGCTGTCTTCTCCTGCCAAACCATACTTGTTAACGAGTGACTGAAATTTTTTTGGAAATTTGTGGTATGTTCCTATGGGACCAAGCTGCTGAGGTTATCGATCCCTAGGCTTACACACTACTTAATCTAACTTAAACTAACTTACGCCGAGGACAACACACACACCCATGCCCAAGGGAGGACTCGAACCTCCGACGGCAGAAGCCGCGCAAACCGTGGCAAGGCGCCTAGACCGTACGGCTACCCCTCGCGGCCGAGTGACTGAACGGAAGCCTTAGAACCGGTTAGCGATTTTATAGAGATACGAATGAAAATTTGCACAAGGATGGGATTCGAATGTAGGTCTCCTGCTCACTAGGCAGATGCAATAACCACTGTGCCACCCTGGCACAGGCACTTTGCACAGTTGCAAGGACTGTCCCACCACTAAAAAATTTTGTTCGTCGCTTCAGTCTGCATATATACGTCACAGATATTTGATACTTGCAGAGGTCTCTGGAACCATATGGTTTCATTTGATTAAAAGACTGCATTTGCAGTCGTCATAAGGGGCCACGCGGTGATATGAGATACCACTGGGTGCGTGACATGATCACTTCTAGCTCGCGTAGCTGGTAATTTGAGCAACAGCCATTATGTTAATGAAGTGGAAGTGTTCCACCCATCCATCACTTTACCTAGCCTGTTGTTGCGATTTTAGTTGCCATCGGTGTGGTATGAAATGACGAGATATTTGAATGTGGAATGAAATACGTCTGTGGAAGGTCTTGAAAATGATTCAAAAGAAACTGAGCATGAACAACTGAGGAGTAAAGAGATCTATACAGAATCATTCCAGAACAGAAAACTATATGACAGAAGAAAAAGCGCAACACCAAGAAGGACTTGCGCGGTATAAACGAAACTTGGTAGGAGTGTTTCTACATCTGAAAGGTGATGTTTATTCAAATTTCGCACCAGTCGCGTAAGAGTGGCACTAGTAGCGCCACTATGAGAATGAGAATCAGGTTTGCTTTAAATACACTCTATAAAGGAAGTGAGCATTACTTACCTTTGAAATTGGATGTGATGATTTGATGTTAGTCAAGAATGCCCTTAAGGCGAGAAAGACGCCACTATCAGTACCTCACTGAGCTTGAATAGGACTACAAGAAGCTGAAGGTGTCTTCGGCGATATCGCAAAAATACTTTGCGCGAATGTAGCCACTATACACGATTGCTTGCAGCGGTGTCACGAAAGTATACGGTCGCAAGAAGGCAAGGCTCCGGACTGCCTCGCACCTCTACCAAGAGAGAAGACCACTTGGTTCGGTGTACGGCTCGAATGCCGGACATTTGCCACGCCGGACATTTGCCGCGCCGGACATTTGCCACACTTGCCCCTTCGCCAGGTAGCTTGAGCAGCGATCCCTCAGGTAAGGGACGCCCTTCCCCGCACTACCTCTGTCCGCTTTCAAACCGCCGTCTCCACACCTTACTCGATACAACCAGTACGTAAGGGACCTTCTTCTTCGACATCTTGGCCAAATATAAAACTTCTTTTCCGAAATCGAAATATTTATAACTTTTTGGAAACGAAAGCAATACCGACGATTATGTCAGTATGTAATTAGTTCTGCCAAGTATAAATATAGATTCCTCTGTCTGTACGGTAGCTTCCTTTCACGCTTACTGATTGCGACAGAAACAGTCCATCTGCATGGGAGCAACAAGAAAGGAACGATGTAACGAGAATGCGAATGTACGCTAATCATTTCTTTTTGACCACTGCATTTGTGCCTACTTTAATTACTACAACTGCATACCCAAAAGACAATAGGGAAAGAATAAATTGGTTTGTGAATGTTTGAAAAGAAGGACGTACTCCATATTAATTTACTCTCTAAAAACATTAGTTAATATAGTGTAGCGGGACAATGTTCCCGGCCGGAGTGGCCGTGCGGTTCTAGGCGCTGCAGTCTGGAACCGAGCGACCGCTACGGTCGCAGGTTCGAATCCTGCCTCGGGTATGGATGTGTGTCATGTCCTTAGGTTATTTAGGATTAATTAGTTCTAAGTTCTAAGCGACTGATGACCTCAGAAGTTAAGTCGCTTAGTGCTCAGAGCCATTTGGGACAGTGTTCAAAACATAACTGAAAACACGTTCGCTAAATAGAGATAAGAACATCTGTGATTGACACGTCATCTACACTCGACTTAGAATTTTAAAATGTTAGAAATAAGGAAATGAAGTAATACAGAATGCTACGCTTGTAACGCACGGCCGGTCGGTGTGGCCGAGCGGTTCTAGGCGCTTCAGTCTGGAACCACGCGACCGCTACGGTCGCAGGTTCGAATCCTGCCTCGGGCATGGATGTGCGTGATGTCCTTAGGTTCTAGGGGACTGATGACCTCAGATGTTAAGTCCCATAGTGCTCAGAGCCATTTGAACCATTTTTTGTAACGTACGTTGTCGTTCTACATTGTTTAGTTCTGGTATTTACAGTGTCACAGAGAAAGCATCTTAGGTTTTGGAGGGAAAAGCCGTAATTGTAATTATCTGCACTACAACAGAAACAAGAAGGACAACTTAAGGAAAAATAATGTAAGCTCACAATCGACTTTGAAGCAGATAGTTCCTGTGAGTATGGGCAGAGGTTATATTCGACAACCGGAATAAATTAATAACTGGCTCCTTTTACCGACCCCCTGTCTCAGATGAAACAGTTGCTGAACAGTTCAAAGAAAAGAAAACTTGAGTCTCATCACAAATAGGTACCCTACTCATACAATTATAGATGGCAGTTACTTCAATCTACCTTCCGCATGTTGACAAAAATACATTTTCATACCCTTTTGTAAATAGAAAACAACTTGTTCTAAATGCTTTTTTTTAAATTATTTTTAACAATTAGTTGACGAGGCCATTCAAATTGTAAATGGTTACGAAAACACACTTGACCTCTTAGCCACAAATAATCGTGAGCATCACGACTGATACAGGGATTAGTGAACACGCAGTCGTAGAGAGGCTCACTTCCGTAACAAAGAAATTCATCAAAACTAAACGCGAAATATATCTGTTTATAAAAGCAGCTAAAAATTCGGGTGACGTCTTTCTAAGAGAGAGTCTCCAATCCTTCCAAACTATGTAAATGAAGAACATATGTAGCTTAAGTTCAAAGAAATAGTATCAACAGCACTCGAGATATTCATACCAAATAAATTAATAAGAGACTGAACTGATCCCCCAGGGTACACAAAACACGGCAGAAAGCTGTTGCAGGAGCACCGCAAAAGGCACGTATAATTTAGACGAACGCAAAATCTCCAAGATTGGTGAAGTTTTACTGAGGCTCGAAATTTGCTGCGGATTTCAATGCGAGATGCATTTAATAGTTTCCACAACGAAACTCGCTCTAGAAATGTGGCGGAAAATCCAAAGAGATACTGGTCCCATGTTAAATAAACCAGCGGAAAGGCTCAGTAAGTACCTTTAGTGCGCGACAGCGACGGTAATGTTACTGATGACAGTGCCACTAAAGTGGAGTTAGTAAATGCATTTTCCGAAATTCCTCCAGCAAAGAAGACGAAGTAAATATTCCATAATTCGAAATGAGAACAGCTGCAAACATAATTCAGAAGTAGATATCCCTGGTGTTGCAAAGCAACTGAAATTACACTGTCAGTAACAGAGGAAATGATCAAATATCTTTTCAAAAAGTCTCTAACGTATAAGAAAAGTAGGTCTAATACATTCTTTTCTGATGTTCTTTAGTAACAATTAATTTTCAGTAGTAAGCTCCCCGCTTTTACTGACCTGTTTAAAGATAATCAACAATTTAGTAAGAAATTTTAATTTTTAAAGGACTATATCTAAATGTACTTAAGTAGATTTACATCTACTATAAATGTTTGCAGCTAAACTTAAATAAAAAATATTTGAGGTGCCAAAATTGTCAACCTTAGCATCAGATCGGTTTCGGGATGTCAATTTTAGGTGCAATTCAAAGGTTCAGTTCCCATTTTCTTTTACGAAAGCGCATACTATCAGTTTAACAAACCATGATATTTTAGGTACTAATTGCGATTCTGAAACTTCAGAATATTATTTTAGAACTCACAATTATTTAATAGTATGGCCATAACATTGGAAGGTATTGCACAGGCTTTGGACCGTGAAAATGATAAATGACCATCTACCATTCTGGCGTGTGTAAAATCAGCCTAAACACGCTGAACTAATGTACACTCTATTTACAATTACAACTCAATATTAGCTCCGATAATGCTGCTTGAATGTTTTAATAATTTTATCTCAGTAACCTGCGAGGACTCAGTGGTCTCCATGGTTTTTAATACATTATTTTTAACGTATTTTAGTCCAGTTTCTGAATATGGGCAATAGCTTTCAAGCAAGGCCTAATGTTGCCAGTCTCTTTATAATTCTTTACGATTCTCTCTATCCTGTCGTCCAGGTTCAAGTACTTCTTCTTCCTCTTCTTACCTTCAAGACTCATTTCCAATTTCATGTACATGCAGTTTGTGCGCTCTGCTTCCTTTTTCAAGCACTCCACCAAATAGTTGATTTTAGGGTGAGGGTTTCCAATAATACTATTTATTTTGTTGTGCCATCCTTCAACAGCATTCGTCGTTCGGTGCCTTTTTCCGTAACATTTTTCCCACATTTCTATTGCGATATCCTCATTCTCTAGCCAGTTATCCAGAAAGTAGTCAAAAAATTGAGAGAACCTTCCGTTATCAGGAGCTTCTGCATGAATCTCAATCCATCCATTGCTTACTTCCTCCGGTTTTACAACTGCCAGCGCTGCACACATGCTGACGTGAAGTCTTAAATCCTTGTTCTAGGGGTACTCCTCAGTTAGACCGAGAACTCGAATTCTCGTCCATAAACTCTTCTTCATATGGAAATAGAATCCATTTATTTCAGTTGTGGGAAAAACTTGACGAATGGCCGATATCGCAGCTGCCTCAAAGTCCACCATTAATTGTTTAGGACATCACTCAGAGACTGCCTGTTTTATCAGACGAAACAGACGAACATATGTGTCTTTCGTCTTCTTAGGGAGCAGTGCAAATACAGTGGCAAGAATGTTTGTTTCTTTAATCGGGCCTCCTAAGTCTGCGTGTATGGTGTGGTTCTGTGCAAACTGCTTGCTGCATCTCTTAAATGTTCCATCCATAAAAAAATGGGAACATGGTTTTAAACTTTCTTTTCCTTTGCTTCCACTAAAAATCATTATTCTCACCTCTAATCTATCGTCTTCCAGAAGAAAACTACTGCCATCTCCCATTTTTAATAGATCTTCATGAAGATCAATTTCATAAGAGTTCTTAGGCTCTTGTTGGTTCCGCCACTCTTGACTCCATCGACGATGCATGGTTCCCTTCATAGATTCTGAATTAAGCATCACTGTAACAAAGTCATAAACTTTATTATGTAGATTTCCCATTTCATCCAAGTATATCTCCGATAACTGTGTAGTTTCTTCTCGAGACCTTCTCTTGGCTCTTTCCACTTGCTTTCTCACTTTCAGAGCTGCATCGTCAGGTGGTCCACAGAGATGTTCTAATACGCTCAACACTTCTCCGTTCCTCGAAAGCAGCTTTCCCTTGCAATGATCCGTTTTTCGGCGTAAGCACATCCATGTAACAACACCTTCTTTAGAATCCGTCTGTTTAAGATACGCGTAACCTTTCTAATGAGCAGGAGGCCTGCCTTTGTTCGTTGTAATAACTTCCATACTGATGGTCACGTTAGGAACTTCGAAAGCAAACTGGGCGGTCGGGTGAGGAGGAGGAGGAGGAGTAGGAGGGGGGGTGAGGTACCGAACTCTTCGGAGCAGGTAAAACCGTGGCAAATGTCCGGACACCGTACGGCTGTGGCACATCATACTGCGCCTGCAGCAACAATTTAAACAGCGATTGGCACCACAGTGACACAACGAACTGTTACAAATCGGTTACTTCAAGGATAGCTCCGAGCCCGACACCCTGTAGCGTGCATTCCACTGACCCCAAACCACCGCTATTTACGGCTTCAGTGGTGTCAAGCGGGAGCTCATTGGAGGAAAAGGTGCAGGTCTGTTACGTTTGCAGGTGAAATCTGGTTCTTCACCGGTTGGGGTTGGGTTGTTTGGGGAAGGAGACCAGACAGCGAGGTCATAGGTCTCATCGGATTAGGGAAGGACGGGGAAGTAAGTTGGCCGTGCCCTTTCAAAGGAACCATTCCGGCATTTGCCTGGAGCGATTTAGGGAAATCACGGAAAACCTAAATCAGGATGGCCGGACGCGGGATTGAACCGTCGTCCTCCCGATCTACACCGATGCCAGTGGGTGTGTCGTTTGGTTAGATGGAGGCTAGTTCAGGACCTGCAGCCAACATATCTGCGTGCTAGACGCGCTGGAGCTATGGTTTGGGGTGCGATACCGTATGGCAGCAGGAACACTCTCGTGATTATCGCACGCACCCTGACTGCAGATTTGTACGTCAACCTGATGATTCGACGTTTTGTGTTACCATTTATGAATAACATACCAGGGGGTGTTTTCCAATAGGATAACGCTCGCCCATATGCCGCTGTTGTAAGCCAACATGCTCTACGGATTGTCGACATTTTGCGCTGGCTGCTCGATCACCAGATCTGTCTCCAGTCGAGCTCATATGGGACATCATCTTGGGTCATGTGCAACCAGCATTAACCGCTCTTGTACCGACCGACCAAATGCAACAGTCAGGAACTCCACCCCACAAAACGACATTCGGCACCTGTACAACACATTTTATGCACATCTGCATGCCTACATTCGCCATTGTGGCGGTTACAGTGGTTATTAATGTACCAGCATTTCATATTTGCAATGGCAGAACTCGCGCTTCCATTAACCTGTGATCCTACAATGTCGATCACTTAAATATAACACCTAGACAAATGTATTCGGGGAATTTCATTACTCTACATTAATTACTTTTTGGTGTTGCGTTTTTTCCTGTGAATTTGTATTTAAGATATAAGACACCACGAGATAAGAAAAGATGGAGAACAGTATCAAATCAGGCGAAAGACTGGCAGCAGAAGAAGAAGAAACAAGTGGTACTTCGTCTTCAGACCTTATGGTTTCTAAATATTTATTCATTCCCCAGTCGCCAGTCTTTCTACGATAATATGCTATTCATAGGATTTTATGTTATTACAGCTTTCCCACTGAAATTGCAATCGGTAAATCACACAGTAGCAGTGATGTACGTAATTCCATATTTCCTTTAGATTATTCCAGATTAAAATTCCGCACATCGTAAAAGTACACACTCATAAATAAGAATATAAATAAATGAAAAGACAAATAAGCTAATTCCATAATTAAATAAAAGTTTTATTTCATCTAATTTTTAATTAGAGAGCCTGAATGCTGCACTCGAGAGCCTGAATGCAGAACTTAGCTGTCAGATAAGTAGACCCCAAACATAGCGTTCTAGACCATCAGGGAAGTAGCTCAGCCACAGGCTAGATGTTGTTACCAGAATGAGTCTTTCACTCTGAAGTGGGGCGTTTGTTGTTTTGAAATTCCTGACAGGTTAAAAATAAGTGCCGGATCTGGATCGTACCAGCATCTCGAACATTGAACGGGGACTTCACAAAACAGCGCAGACAAAAATATCATTCTGAAAACAACTCCCATGCTGTGGCTAGGCTCTTTCCCAATGAAAGCCAGGTGTGCTAGTCCACCGAGGTAAGAAGAAAGCGTCGCGAAAGGCAAGCTCGCGATACCGGGTTGGCCTCAAATGCAGGTTTAATCTGCCACAAAGTTTCTAAACAGCCTATACTTCACAGAGGACTGAAAGAGCCACTCTGCGTTCTGTTCGGTTTCACGATTCTCTAGCGTATTAGAGAATGTTATAGCATTTTAATTACTTAAAACGCTTTCTACGCATAAAGATACACTCTACTAACAACATAATCCATACGTAAGGACTACTGCCACTCTTGTTAATAGTGTCACACCACTGTATGAAAGGTAATACTGTCATATACCACGTCATAACGGCAGCTTTCATGTTCGTAATATCTGCAGAATCCGAACTACAGCTCCTGAAAGCAAAAGAAGTCAGGGAAGACAAACGTGAGTGGCATATGAAAGGTTTATGAAAAGCTAAGCATTCCTCTTCGACAGACACCGGGATAAATTGTGCAGTAATGAAGAGAACATAGTTCACCTGACTGTTTACAAACGAAAGCACCGGAGAGAGTAGGCAGGCCTCCTTAATACTTTGAATTCCGATGATCAGTACACCTAGTAGACTAGTTCTGAATTAGCGATTTTGACCGATATACACTCCAGCTGCACTGTTAGTCTTCGACATTCCGGTATATAGCTGTGCACAGAAACAGATGAGTGAAAAATCCATGCCTTACGCACGTGTATTTATATATGAAAGCCGACTTTCGAATTTTCCTTTGCGTGAGACCGCGTGTACAAGATGCGTGTGCCAATTTGGAGATCTAGATTCGCATGTTTTACTATTGTCATCGCTTCTGCATAATCTTTTATTGATTTTATCAATACCCCTTTGTACTGCGATATATTATGAAATTTCGAACATTCGTCAGTCCTGCGATAAACACGTACAAGCTTAAAATTAATTGCGCTCTTTAAAAAGTTTTGAGAATAGTAGACGTGTATTCGTTCAAAGTAATCACTCTCTAATTTTAGAGTACGTTTACGTGAGAAACAGCTTAGATTTGACAATTTTTGGACGCTTACAAAGTTATATTTTCGTAAGTTACCGGTATGAGTGTGTTGGATATATAGCTCATTTCGTAGCAAATCAGCGTTTGTGGTTCACAGTTCTGCCAAAGAATACATCACCCCTGAATGTCACTGTACATCAACGAAAATAAACGTGCATTTTTGAGTTTTCGGAAGCTACCATGGTCCTTGGCATAATCTAAGAGTAATTTGCAGTAAATCGGCGTTTGTGTTTTAGCTACTGCAGCTGATATTCTAACTAACATATTGTATTACATCTACTTTTCCCTTAAAGAGGATAAGAAGCCCTACATATTATCTACACATATACTAAATTAACTCTGTTTTCAATTTTGCTGACAATAATCAACCTTAAAATGTTTTAGGAAACTAGTACAAATACCACAGGTATTTTTGTTGCCTTAATAGAAATCTCGTTTTGTGTATTTTCTTCAATTCTTATAGGGAATTAGCAACTTTTTACCTCAACAGATTAAAAGGTAAACAGTGGCTTAATTTATACTTGTTCAATGCCACTAATATACTGCATCTGCCAAAAACCAGATCCACTGTGAATGCTGTTCTCTATCACGGGATGAGCTGGTCGTCGTTCGTAAGCAGCAGGAAATCGTCCTGTCTGCTGTCAAACGATTGGCAGCTGCTGCGAATCAGTGAGTCGGAAGATCTCCCGATGGTCGTTTACCTGTGATAGCGGTACCAGAAGTACCTCAAATGCTATACTCTCCTGTGGGTCCCGTCTCCTCTGCGGAAAGTATATGATCTATAGTTACTCGTCCTTGACTGCGAGTGGTGTGTCAATGGTAGATCTAGGCGTCCTGTAGGGGGTGGACGGGGACCAGTGAGGACCCAGGGTATTGTACCGGTGCCCCTAACCACTGTTCCTTTCACTGACACTGAAACTGAGTCAGTGGGACTCACTTCACCTGTTTTGGGAAAACCTGTTTCGTCCGCTGTCAAGAGAAGGCAAACGCAAAACGGTAGCGGTCTATTGTCGTTGGTACTTTATACAGGGTGGTCCATTGATAGTGACCGGGCCAAATATCTCACGAAATAAGCATCAAACGAAAAAACTACAAAGAATGAAACTCGTCTACGTGGAAGGGGGAAACCAGATGGCGCTATGGTTGGCCCGCTAGATGGCGCTGCCATAGATCAAAAGGATATCAACTGCGTTTTTATAAATAGGAACCCCCATTTTTTATTACATATTCGTGTAGTAAGTAAAGAAATATGAGTGTTTTTGTTGGACCACTTTTTTCGCTTTGTGATAGATGGCCCTGTAATAGTCACAAACTTTTAAGTACGTGGTATCACGCAACATTCTGCCAGTGTGGACGGTATTTGCTTCGTGATAGATTACCCGTGTTAAAATGGACCGTTTACCAATTGCGGACTAGGTAGATATCGTGTTGATGTATGGCTATTGTGATCAAAATGCCCAACGGGCGTGTGCTATGTATGCTGCTCGGTATCCTGGACGACATCGTCCAAGAGTCCGGACCGTTCGCCGGATAGTTACCTTATTTAAGGAAACAGGAAGTTTTCAGCCACATGTGAAACGTCAACCACGACCTGCTATAAATGATGATGCCCAAGTATGTGTTTTAGCTGCTGTCGTGGCTAATCCGCACATCAGTAGCAGACAAACTGCGCGAGAATCGGGAATCTTAAAAACGTCGGTCTTGAGAATGCTACATCAACATCGATTGCACCCGTACCATATTTCTCTGCACCAGGAATTGCATGGCGACGACTTTGAACGTCGTGTACAGTTCTGACACTGGGCACAAGAGAAATTACGGGACGATGACAGATTTTTTGCACGCGTTCTATTTAGCGACGAAGCGTCATTCACCAACAGCGGTAACGTAAACCGGCATAATATGCGCTATTGGGCAACGGAAAATCCATGACGGCTGCGACAAGTGGAACATCACCAACCTTCGCGGGTTATGTATGGTGCGGCATTATGGGAGGAAGGATAATTGGCCCCCATTTTATCGATGGCAATCTAAATGGTTCAGTGTATCCTGATTTAGTAGGTAATGTTTTACCGATGATACTACAAGATGTTTCACTGCATAACAGAATGGCGATGTACTTCCAACATGATGGATATCCGGCATGTAGCTCGCGTGCAGTTGAAGCGTCATTGGATAGCATATTTCATGGCAGGTGGATTGGTCGTCGAAGCACCATACCATGGCCCGCACGTTCACCGGATCTGATGTCCCCGGATTTCTGTCTGTGGGGAAAGTTGAAGGATATTTGCTATCGTCATCCACCGACAACGCCTGACAACTTGCGTCAGCGCATTGTCAATGCATGTGCGAACATTACGGAAGGCGAACTACTCTCTGTTGAGAGGAATGTCGCACGTATTGCCAAATGCATTGAGGTTGACAGACATCATTTTGAGCATTTATTGCATTAATGTATTTACAGGTAATCACGCTGAAACAGCATGCGTTCTCATAAATGATAAGTTCACAAAGGTACATGTATCACACTGGAACAACCGAAGTAAAATGTTCAAACGTACCTACGATCTGTATTTTAATTTAAAAACCTACCTGTTACCAACTGTTCGTCTAAAATTGTGAGCAATATGTTTGTGACTATTATAGCGCCATCTATCACAAAGCGAAAAAAGTGGTCCATCTAAAACATTCATATTACTTTACGTACTATACGAATATGTAATAAAAAATGGAGGTTTCTATTTAAAAAAACAGTTGATATCCGGTTGACCTATGGCAGCATCATCTAACGGGCCAACCCTAGCGCAATCTGGTTTCCCCCTTCAAACTAGACAAGTTTCGTTCTTTGTAGTTGTTTCGTTTGACGCTTATTTCGTGAGACATTGGCCTGGTCACGATCAATGGACAACCCTGTATACACACATCAAAAAATGTTTTGCATCACTCCGGTTCCCAGAACTCCTGAAGACAGACGTTGGCTGTGGATATTGTCTCACAGACACAGTCCCTTTGTCTGTTCAGAGTCACTAAACCCACGCAAAGATGTAAACAACCATCCATGAGCAACGCGTATTATACGGAGAGGGTCCGAGAGCCGATGAGTTCCAGTCATTCCACCAGGAAGGAGGTACACGGCTCGTGTTGTCTGTAGTTCAACCATGCCTAGACGGTCAATACCGCTGTTCAATCGCGTCCGCATTGTTACCTTGTGCCAGGAAGGGCTCTCAACAAGGGAAGTGTCCAGGCGTCTCGGAGTGAACCAAAGCGATATTGGTCGGACATGGAAGAGATACAGAGAGACAGGAACTGACGATGACATGCCTCGTTCAGACTGCCCAAGGGCTACTTCTGCAGTGGATGACCACTACCTACGGATTATGGCTCGGAGGAATCCTGACAGCAACGCCACCTTGTTGAATAGTGCTTTTCGTGCAGTCGCAGGACGTCGTGTTACGACTCAAACTGTGAGCAATAGGCTGCACGATGCGCAACTTCACTCTCGACGTCCATGGCGAGATCCACCTTTACAACCACGACACCATGCGGCGCTTGTAGATGGTCCCAACAACATTCCGAATGGACTGCTCAGCATTAGCATCACGTTCTCTTCACTGATGAGTGTCGCATATACCTTCAACCTGACAATCGTCAGAGACGTGTTTGGAGGCAACCGCGGTCACTCTGAACGCCTTAGACACACTGTCCAGCGAGTGGAGCAAGGTGTAGGTTCCCTAAAGTTTTGGGGTGGCATTATGTGAGCCCGGATACGCCGCTGGTGGTCATGGAAGGCGCCGTAACGGCTGTGTGATACGTGAATGCCATCGTCCGACCGATAGTACAACCATATCGGCAACATATTGGCGAGGGATTCGTCTTCATGGACGACAATTCGCGCCCCCATCGTGTATATCTTGTGAATGACTTCCTTCAGGATAACGATATCGCTCGACTAGAGTGGCCAGCATGTTCTCTAGACATAAACACTATCAAACATGCATGGTATGGATTGAAAAGGGCTGGTTATGGACGACGTGACCCACCAACCACTCTGATGGATGTACGCCGGATCGCCGCTAAGGAGAGGGACAATCTGGACAGACAGTGCCTTGATGCACTTGTGGATAGTATGCCCAGTCGAATACAGGCATGCATCAATGCAAGAGGATGTGCTACTGGGTATTAGAGGTACTTGTGTGTACCAGTACAGCAATCTGGACCACCACCTCTGAGGGTCTCGCTGTATGGTGATGCAACATACAATGTGTGGTTTTCATGAGCAATAAAAAGGATGGAAAAGATGTTTATGTTGACCTCTATTCCAATTTTCTGTACAGGTTCCGAAACTCTCGGAACCGAGGTGATGCAAACCCTATTTTGATGTGTGTATATCCCTAGGGAAATGGCAGCAAGGGACGGGGAAGGACACCAGCTGCACTCAGTGTGTGTACTCGGTTCCTCATTCAGCATGTTGATTAGGCTACTCTAACAGCCATTGCGGGAACAGCGTGCAACCAGCTCCAGATTGTGGCGCACGTTTCAACAAATGATGCCTGTCGTCTGGGCTCCAAGGCCATACTTTGGTCATTGAAGCGACAGACAGAGAAAGTTGGGGAAACCAGCCCTGCGTGTGGAGTTTCAACGCATCTCACAATTTGCACCATTGTCTCCAGAACTGATAGTGACCCTTTGGTTCTGAGTCGAGTGAACCAAAGACTTCGAAAGTTCTATAACAAGCTAGGCTGCGACTTTCTGGGCTTGCGCAATAGGGCTGAGAACTGTAAAGTTCCCCTAAATGGGTCACATGTGCACTATTTATCAGAGGCTGCTACTCAGGTAGCTGACTGGGGTGCATACACTTGATTTTAAGATTAGGCGAGTCTCCATCCAGTTCAGATAACGATAGCTTCAGGAAACCCAGAAGTATCAGTTTAAGATCGAAATAAATACCTCGCACAGGTGAGGGTATTAAAATCCTAATGGTAAACTACCGAAGCATTAGCAATAAAGTGCCAGAGTTTGAACGCTCATAAAAAGCAGTGAAGCTCACATAATACTAGGGGCAGAAAGCTGATTGAAACCTGAAACTGAAGAGGTGAGATTTTCGGGGAAAATTTGAGTGTATATTGAAAGACTAGGTAAATAGGAAATGGAGGTACTGTATTTGTTGCAGTGACAAGAAACTCAAATCCTTAGAGATACATATTTGTAGCTGTACGTAAGATTGTTTGGGCAAGACCCAGTATCAGGGGCGGACGTAAAATGACAACTGAATCCTAATGTCGCCCACCAAACTCATCTCCTGATGTAACCGAAAACTGTAGAGAAAACCTTAGTTCACTTGTATATGAGTTCCCCAATCACGCTGTAATCATCATAAGAGACCTTAATCGTCCAACAGTTAATTACGAAAATCACAGTTTTGTTGGTGGTGAGTGTGATGAGACATTCTGTGAAACATAAATAAATGCCTTCTTTGAAAACTACCTAGAACAGATAGCTAGGAACCCCGCTCATTACGGAAATATATTGGATCTAATGCCCACAAGCAGACCTGACTTCTTTGAGAATGTTCACGTAGAAATTGGTATCAGTGACCATGATTCGGTTGTGGGAACAATGATTACCAAAGTACAAATGACAACTAAAACAAGCAGAAAGATACATATGTTCGGTAGAGTTGATAAACAATGAATAGTGTCATATCTCAATCAGGAACTACAAACTTCATCACACAAAAAGAACTTGTAGAGGAACTATGAATCAAGTTTAAAATAATAGTTGACTTTGCGCTGGATAGCCATGTACCCTGCAGAACAGTTCATAATGAGAGGGAATCTCCATGGTACACTCTAAAGAAACTTCTGAAGGAACAGAGATTACTGAAGGAACAGAGATTACTGCATAATAGATGTAAAACATAGCATAGGGCTAAGGATAGAGAGATGGTGAATGAAACGCTTTTGGCTTTCAAGATAGCAATTCCTGGTGCCTTTAACAACCACCATAACATAATATTGTTAAATGTCATGAAACTCAAAGAAATTGTGGTCGTTTGTAAAGGCTGTTAGTGTCCAGTTCCTAGCCAATGAGACAGGAACTAACATTGAGAGTAGCAAAGCAAAAGTTGAAACTCTCAACTTCGTTTTCAAATGTTCCTTTACAAAGGAAAGCACAGGTGAATTGCCCTAATTTAATCCTAGTGATACTTAGAAGATAAATGAAACAAGTAATTGTATGAGTGGTTTCGAGAAGTAGCTGACATTGTTAAAACTGAACGAAGCTCCAAGCCTCAGTGATGGAATCCCTGTCAGAGTCTACAGTGAATTTGAAGCTAAGCTAGCCCCTCTTGTAACTGTAATCTATCGTAGAGCTCTCGAACAAAAAACCGTGCCCAGTTCTTGGAAAAAGGTACAGATCATACCCGTTTAAAAGAAGAGTAGTAGTAATCCACAAAACTACTGTCCAATATCCTTGAAGTCGATTTGTTGCAGAATCTTAGAACATATACTGAATTCAAACATAATGAGGTATCTTGAACAGAATGACGTTCTCAGTTCCACCCAGCATGGATTCAGAAAACTTCGATCATTTGAAACCCATATATCTCTTTCCTCACATAACACATTGAAAGGTTTGGATCAGAGCAGTCAGGTATATACAGTATTTCTTGATTTCCGAAAAACGTTTGACTCAGTACCACACCTGCGCTTATAAATACGATCGTATGGGGTATCAAGTGAAATTTGTCACTGTATCGACTTTTTGTAGGGGCAATGCAGCATGTTATCTTGGATGGAGATTAATCGTCAGATGTACGTAGAAGTAACTTCAGGTATGCGCCAGGGAAGTGTGTTGCAACCCTTGCTGTTCATGTTGTATATTAATGATCTCGCACACAACATTAATAGCAACAAGTTTTTACAGATGATGCAGTTATTCACTGTATAATAAGTGCTATGTGAAAGAAGCTGCATAAATATTCAGTCAGATCTTGAGAAAATTTCAAAGTGGTGCAAATGCTGGTAACTTGCTTTAAATTTTCACTTCACACAATGAAAAAAAAAGCATATCCTATGAGTATAATATTAATGAGTCACTGTTTGAATTGGCCAACGCATACAGATTCGGGATGTAATACATCATTAAATGATGACATAGACCCAACCGTGTGCCAAGAAGGTGCTAGACTTCGGTTTATTGGTAGAATACTGGGGAATACTGGGGGGTTGCTATCAGCATTCAAATGAGACTGCTTACAAATCATTCGTCCGACCGGTTATAGAACATTGCTCAAGTGTGTGGGACCCGTACCTAATAGGACTAACAGAGGATGTTGAACGTATACAGAGAATGGCAGCACGAATGGTTACATGATTGTTTTATCCGTGGGAAAGTGTTACAGAAATACTGAAGGAACTGAAGACTCTTGAAGATAATTTACATCTATCCTGAGAAAGTCTGTTAACAGGGTTTCAAGAACCGGCTGTAATTGATGACTCTTGGAATATACTACAATCCCCCATGTATCGCTCAAATAGTGATCGTAAGGATAAGATTAGAATAATTACTGCAAGCACAGACGTATTCGGTCATTCTTCCCGCGCTACAAACGTGAATGGAGTCGGAAGAAAACCCTAGTACCTGAAACAATGGGACGTACTCTCAGCCATACAGTTCACGGTCGACTGCAGAGTGTAAATGTAGATGCAGATGTGGATGTAGATGTTCTGTAAGGGAACCCAGGCAGCTCTTAGATTTCGTCACTCGCATATACATTTCTTGTTGCAATCGTTTCCGTCTAGGAGCACTATGTTTAAGGCACGTTTAAATTTAGTTTCTTAGACTTCTTGACAGACATCAACGCAAATCAAACTCAAAAGCTCAACCCGCCAGTACCTCTCGCCTGAAGCAGAGCAGCTTTATTACCCATTTGGCCTAATAAGAGTCTCCCGCATGTGTAGAGAGCTGACAAGGGCATCACCGATTTCGTTCAGATTTATGGTATATGTTGTGCTTGGCAAGAAATGAAAGTGACATATGACCCAGCTTTTAAAAAAGGTAGGGTTTTCTGGCGCGTGTCAGGCGAGGCATGAGTGATTTATGTTAGCGTAGTTACAGGCAGCGGTTGGCGCAGCGGGAAGAGTACAGAACGGTCTCAGTATGTTGCAGTTATCGATGTTTTCATGAATGAATTCCGTATTATTAGCTATAGTTGTCCCCAAATTGCTAGATACGTAGGATCAGTTGACCTTCAGTCATAATTATTGATCCTGTAATGAAATGGATGGACAAGGAACCGTATTTGATTCCAGAGAGAGTAAGAGATTTGAAGTTTAACGTAATGTTGACTCTGATTTGAGTAAAGAGATTTGCTTTGCATTTGTTCAGCTGGTACTCGGGGTCGTATTTGATGTTGTACAATCCATAATTCCAAAGGATCTGCCTCCAACTTTCAGTCTAGCAATACAGCAAGGTTAGGTTGGTTCAAAAATGGCTCTGAGCACTATGGGACTCAACTGCTGAGGTCATTAGTCCCCTAGAACTTAGAACTAGTTAAACCTAACTAACCTAAGGACATCACAAACATCCATGCCCGAGGCAGGATTCGAACCTGCGACCGTAGCGGTCCTGCGGTTCCAGACTGCAGCGCCTTTAACCGCACGGCCACTTCGGCCGGCGGTTAGGTTGGTTTCTTTGGAAGTATGTGTGGTTGTATATATGTGTCATTTGAATATCATGTAAATACTGTTGTTGGCAGAGTTAATTGGTCTATGATGTTGATAGTCAATAATTAAGTTGGTCGTTTTGACGAAGCAGGTGGTCAGGAAACCACCTGTCGGACTGTGTGTGGCAAAATTTTGCTTCTTGCTGTTTCTCTACCTAACTTAAGAGTACAGTGAATAGCGGATGTTATGAAATACGTCAGGCGACTTTGCATGCCTTTTTCATTTAATTTAATAATGATTCAGTCATTGAAGGATGGTAAGAGAATAGAATCTAACAGCAAAGTTTTCATTAATGTATCCTGGATTACAGTGACTGTTCACACTGAGCTCTTTGGAGCTTCATTTCCTTTCATTTAACATGATGCTGGACTCTCATGTTTTCTGGATGATTTCTCTATGAGAAGGCACAGGGTTCTGTATTTGTGGAAGGTAGGGCATGAACGTAGCGCAAAAAGCGGCCTTCTTGCCGTCAGTCCTGGATGGAGCCCCAGGTGTTCGTTCTGATGGGAGTCGGGACACATGAGTCAGACGATGGGGGTACGGTAAAACCATTGTGCGTTTTACAACAGGGGCCTGTCCAGCGGCTAGACTGACGATGGGAGGCGACTGTAGCAGTACGAGAGCGACGCTTTTTCACGCTTTGCCGAGAGCCTGTTGAAGGTAAGCATCTTACGATTTTCGAAAGAAACTGTAACAACTTTAACGGCTTCTGATACCAAATGTAACAGTTGTGAAACTAAATGTGGCACTTCTGTCACTAAATGTAACTGGGTTTTCTCTTTTGATGCAAGTCAATTGTCAGGATGAGCATTTTAAAGCATTCTGTCAGGGTGAAAATATTAAATAAATTAACTTTTCTCTCTTAACAACATGTGGGCAGGGTGGGTTCTTCCTTGGCTCGGGTATGAGGTCGAATGAAACATCATTTTTACATAAGAATAACTTTTATTGAAGATTTGTACAACTGTATCTTACGGGATGTTCTGGTTCGGAGAGCGGCAGCTGTGTCGTTTGTGACGTCTTCTGCTGCGGCAGCGGCGGCGGCGGCGGCGGCGGCGTCTGATTACGCGTAGCGGTGTGTATCTCGTGTCGCTGTCTCGCCCAGCTGACGGGAGACGCTCAGCGCGAGGTGGCCGGTTTAATTATTGCGAGCGAAGTCGTGCGTCGGATGATACCTTGGGAGTGGCGTCCCAGTGTTTCTCTTCTCTATGCGGCCGCGTGTGTTGGGCGTCGACCAGCGGAGCGGCGCGGCGGGGGAAGGCCAGTGTCCCGGACTCGAACCACGGACTCCCGCTTGCCAGTCTTCGGCTGTCAGGTCTTCATCCCAGCTCACAGGTGACTACTGATGTGAGGCCGTCTCCTTCCCGTCCTCACGAGTCACCCGGGTATGTAAAAACCAGACTTCAAATACCTTTTAACTTCTGTCTTCTGGCGCTACGGCGGCTGCTGCTATTCCATTACAGCGGCGGACTTGGTTCGTCTGTGCATGATGCAGACTCTTCTTGCATGACGGTCTTCAGCACCGAAACTGACTGAAAACTACTGCTACTCTTCTTTTCTTCCTTCGTCTCTCGTCTTCGTCTTCGTCTTCGACTCCGTCTTCATCTGTCTTCATCTGACTTCCTCTGACTTCATCTGTCTGGCCCACTGCGTCTCGCGTATTTATTCACTTCAGTTTACTGGAGGTGAACGACTTCACGGTCATTGCCTCGTCTGTCACGTTGAAAAGCTTCTCGAAGAATCTTCTTAACGTCGGTCGTTGGCTCTTGGAATGTAGGTGAGGGCCTTTGATCACATGTGACGACTGAGAAACACGTGAGCCGGTCATTGCCTCTTCTGTCACGTTGAATAGCTTCTCGAAGAATCTTCTTTACGTCGGTCATTGGCTCTTGGGATGTAGGCGAGGGCCTTTGCTCACATACGACAACTGAGAAACACGTGAGCCGGTCGGGCGATGCCCTGACGGCTGAATCGACAGCGCCCGCTTATGTGGAATTTGCTGACTTCAGGGTCATTGTGTCCTCTGTTCCGCCGTTCGGCCCGCTGTTTGCGAGTATGTAACTCTCTAAACTAAACCAAGTTTTTCATTTATATCCTAATTTCTAGTTCACTTTGATTTCACTAATTTATTTACTTAAGTACCACTCAACATTCCTCCACCCTTCGGAGAAATTCGCCCTCGAATTTACCACTCAACATTCCTCCACTCTTCACACGGCAAAAGCACTAACATAAACAATGAAAACTCTCGACTTAGAAAATTACACACGCTTCACATTAAGTATGTTGAAAATACTTTAGCACTTTACTAAAGCACTGTACGGTCATGAATCACATAGTTCACACATAAATGGTTATAATAAGTGTAACAAATCTTTATGACAATGAATAAACAAAAATAGATTATTCACTTAGAAAGTTACATAGCAACACCTGTTTAATCAACCCTATATGAATGCAAGAATATCTATTCTACAGAATTGTTTATTTTAACATGAGACTGTTTAATAAAGAATGAAGTACAATAAACAAAATTAATACACTAGTGCTGAAAAGTAACTACTGAAGTACACCAGTTAAGAGTGTGGTATCCAAGTAACAGGGATTTGATGAAGTGGTATATTATTATTTGGCTTCTTTTTTGTCTTAGATAAAAGAAAACTGTACAAAGTAGAAACACCAACACAAAGGTTCCAGACATACCCGTTCCTAAATTTATATTTTTACTTTTGTTTTCACTTTTTAACATTAAAACATGTAGCATCATAACATTGCCATCAATTTTGCCTTGCTGTGAGTTTATGAACATATCTAATGACTTCAGAAGGGAACTGTCAAGGGAGTCATTGAGGTAGGACAGGTTTTGTATAGGAAATGCTTGCATGGCGTTTTCTGAAAAAAGCAAACAACATGATTATGAACCCACCAATCTCGTAAAAACAAAAACAAAGAAATGAAGGAATACATTGTTAACTACAAGATCTACATGTTTCTACGTTCAACTTTTCTTTCTTAAAAAATAAACCATTATCATTTATTGATTATTTACATATGTATACTACAGTCTACTAAGATTCAACTAGGACATTCGTACTCTTGGTCGAAGATTGTATGGTGCCATGTCTGTATGTTGTGCTGGCGTGGCCACTCTTTTTCCTTTTCGGGTACTTCCTCCACCCTTCGGAGAAGCAGACACTATTGTGGAAGGAATTACATCTGGAGCGCCCTTAAAAGGTTTTAAACGACTTGCATGGACAATGGTAGTTCGGGTGGGCAGTTGCAATTTAACGTTGACTGGTGACGTGATCTCAATAATTTGGTAAGGACCTCTGTAGTTTGTTACAAATTTCTTCGTTTTTCCTTTAGCAATGTAAGGAGTTGAAACCATAACCCACTGACCTATTTTGTAATTTGGATATTTAGCTTGGGTATTACCTAATCTTTCCTGTCGTTCCAAAGCCTTTGTATTAGATTTTTGAACCTTTTTCCATACATCCTTCATCATTCGACTGAAATCTCTTACTGTTTCTCCGACTTTTCCGTTTTTCTGCCTGATTACATCAAAAGGGGACGGCATTTTTCTGCCATAGACCACTTCATAGGGTGACATGCCAGTTGCTTCATGCGTTTTAGCGTTGTATACCGACACGATTATTGGTAAATACGTATCCCAATTAGAATGTTGTTCGTTAATATAATAACTAAGCATCTTGCCAATTGTCCGATGAACTCTTTCTGTGCGGCCGTTGCACTGAGGGTGTAACGGAGTTGTGCGTAATTTACGTATTTTTAGTAAGTGGCATAGCTGTTTCATTAGCTCAGACATAAAATTAGATCCCTGATCTGTGATAATAGCTTCAGGTACGCCAAATTTAAGTATCCAGTTGTTAACTAAAGCTTGGGCAACTGTACTTGCTTGCTGATCTGGGAGACTCACCATAGCTAGATAGCGTGAAAAGTGATCTATAATTGTAAGGACATACTTATTACCAGCAGGTGTTTTATGAAATGGCCCGTAGAGATCGATTCCACAGATTTGATATGGACATGAAGCCTCAGGGAGCCTCTGTAAGGGTATTTTTGAACGAGAAAGTTCAGCTCGTTGTGCGCACGCAATACAATTGCGAACGTACTGCGCAACATCCTGCTTTCTGGTTTGCCACCAAAATCGCTCTGCTACACGTCTTTCGGTTGTCCGCTGTCCACCGTGTCCTGCAAGGATATGATCGTGGGCCTCTGCCATTATTTCTTGTCTAAGGTGTAGAGGAACAACAATTCGCGGTCCAAGTTTTGTTTTACGGCATAATACACCATCTTCAAAGCAAAATTGTTTTTCAGTTGCGTATTTTTTGCATTCTGTATCCTCATCTTGTGCCTTTCTCCAGTCCTCAGTATCTCGGCCTGTTGCTTCCAAAAGTGCTATTTTCCGACTTAGACAATCTGCATTTGTGTGTTTTTTGCCTGGTTTATGGATAACTTCGAAATCCATTTCGGAAAGACATAGGGCCCAACGGGTAAGACGACTAGATGGATCCTTTAATCCAAGCAACCATTTTAAAGCTGCGTGGTCTGTAATGACCTTGAATTTCCTACCATACAAGTAGCATTTAAAGTATTTGATGCCATAAATAACACTTAACAATTCTTTCTCCGTCGTGGAATAATTTCTTTCTGCTGTTGTTAGTTGTCTCGAAGCGTAGGCTATGGGGTGTTCCGCGCCATTAATATTCTGACTCAAAACAACTCCTACTGAATGACCACTTGCGTCACAGGACAAAATAAATTCTTTATTATAATCTGGGTAGGCTAATACTGGACTGTGTGTTAACTTATCTTTAAGGGTTTGAAATGCTGATTCACAATCTTCAGACCAATGAAATTTTGCACCCTTTTTCAATAATTGGGTTAAGGGTCGGGCAATTTCAGCGAAATTTTGAACATATTTCCGGTAGTACGATGCGAGACCAATGAAACTTTGTACTTCCTTAACGCGTTGTGGTGTTGGGAAGTCCTTAACCGCCGAAATTAATCGAGGATCTGTTTTAATTCCTTTTTCACTAATGACATGCCCTAGGTATGTAACCTCTGTCAATGCAAAAGTGCATTTTTCCATATTTAATGTTAATTTAGCTTTTCTAAGTCTCTGAAAAACATTACGCAGACGCACAGCATGTTCATTAATGTCTTTGGAGAATACAATAATATCGTCTAGATATACACAACATTGCTGAGTTTTGAGTCCTCGCAATACTCCATCGAGTAGTCTTTGAAAAGTTGCTGGTGCATTTTTCAAACCGAAAGACATTCTTTTAAATTGCCAGTGGCCTCCAGGGGTAGAAAATGCTGTTTTATGCCTATCTTCAGGTGCAACTTCCAATTGATGATATCCGCTACGTAGATCGATTGTTGAAAAGTATTTACTGTTACCCAAACTGTCAATGATATCTGTAATGTTTGGAAGAGGATAAACATCTGAGATAGTTTGTTTGTTAAGGTGTCTGTAGTCACAACAAAATCTATATCGTTTCGTACCGTCGGGAGACTTTTTTGGAATAATTACAATATTTGAATTATAAGGAGAATCAAAATATTCTATAATTCCATCTTTTAGATGCTGTTCTAAAAATTCATCCAGTACTGGCTGTAAGTGATGCGGAACTCTATAAGGCTTCCTATAAACTGGGGGGCTATTTCCTGTTGGGATCCTATGCTGTGTGATATCTGTTGCTGGCAGTGGACCTTCTGCATTAAATAAATCTTGAAACTCAACTAAAACTGCTTCTATCGTGTCTCTATCATTTCCTTTCAAATGCTCAATCTTCTGGCGTAATGCGGTTTTATAGGCGTCTGGTTTCTGACCATCATTAATATCTGACCAAATGAAATCTTCTTCTTCAAAAGTACTGACTGTAGCTACTAATATTCCCTTATGCAACTCTTTGTCCTCCACTCCGAAATTGTCAATATGTACCGGTACTTTTCTTTCTCCTTCAACGTCTTGAACCCGTACAACACTTCTACGTACAAAACAATGTGATACATCTAATTCCTCATTTTCCTCTAAAGGCTCTATTAGACACACTGTATCTGTAGGTACTTCGGAGTCAACGGTCATCCAGAAAAGTTTTCCTGAGCCAGACGGTATCTGATCCCGCGAATCAACCTTCAAGGACGTTGCACGCAGTATAGTTGATTTCGCCTTCCGGTTAGGGAAATCTTGCGGCAGAGGGCCCTTTGCAGCGGTGTCACCTAGCTGAAACACTATTCCGCTAAGTTCTACAGTTTGCTGTCTGAGGTCGATTTTAGCGTGATGTTTATTCAGGAAATCCAGTCCTAGGATCGCGTCGTACCCGTCAGTTACCTTTGTTACCACTTCTACATCTTCTTGAAATTGTACACCCTCAATAGATAAAATCAGTGATGTACATCCTAATGACTTCACTGTACCTCCTCCTACTCCACTCAATCTATACCTTGGAGGGTCATATTTCTTTTCTCCAATACATTTATTACTCACTATTGATACGTTTGCGCCTGTATCCACTAGTATCCTTGCCTCTTTATCCTGTATGGTAGCAGATAACCAGCATTCCGCCTTCACATTAGCCTTAATGGCATGAAATTTTATTGGGAACGCCTGGCGGCGGTTCCGACATTCCCGTTGGAGTTTAACTGATTTCTATTTCCAAAAACTTTCTTAGACCTGCATTCCTTGAATGTGTGACCTATTCTTTGACAATTAGTGCATTGAGGTTGTCTGCAGTTTTTTGCTATATGGCCCTGTCGATCGCACCTAAAGCATCGTACTCCTGCAGAAAATACATTTCGCTTCTCCTTGTATCTGGTGGCAATGTCTATTTCTTCGAAAGCTGTCGCCACAGATACAGCTTCTGCTAAATTTTTAGGAAACTCTGCCCTGACACGACGGGACGTTTCAGGAGGTAACCCACGTAAAAATGTATCCAGAGCTCTATCTTCTGCCTCTTGTAAAATAACTTTATTTGCTTCATCACTAGTTGTCAACTGATAGGTGTTAATATTAACTTTTCTAATCCTATCTACAAAACTTTCTAACGACTCGTTTTGCCTCTGAGTGATAGTGTTTAACTGTTCCCTATAAAATCTACAGCTGTTCTGTTTTTGAAAACGTTTAAGCAATCCTTTCTTCAATTCCTCAAATGTTGGAGCATTCCGTAATTCTTCATGGTATAAGACGTGTGCTTTAGCTTCTCCTGTCAATCGTAACTTTGTCATTTGTAAGAGCTGTTCATCTGACCATGATCCTAACTTTGCAGCTGCTACTAAATCATCAAAAAAGGCTGTTATGTCCTCGCCAGGTTTACCTGAAAAAGGAGTTACTAAGGCTGCTGCTGAGGAATCTAGGGTGGGAGGGATTGAACTGGTTTGCCTAACCTCACTCAACTGTTTAAATAATGCATTATTATCACTTTTAAGCTGTTCTATTTGATTAACTAAGCTCTGAATAGCTTCATCAGTAGAAACCGCTTGTGGTGCTGACTCTGACTTTGTACGATTTCGTGTCATCATTTTACAAACTATTAGTTACACAATATTACCACACTGAATGAAAAAGATGTTTAAATATTTTCGACAAACTCTTAAAATTATGAGAGAGAATACACTTCTAAATACAGAAAATATTACGAATGCTATGCGCACCTGTATCCTTTCATACATTAAACAATACTAACTGTGGACCTTTAGTGACTGTCATTCACACCTCATATTGAGCCAAGGGTTTTTTCTCTGACACCAAATGTAACAACTTTAACGGCTTCTGATACCAAATGTAACAGTTGTGAAACTAAATGTGGCACTTCTGTCACTAAATGTAACTGGGTTTTCTCTTTTGATGCAAGTCAATTGTCAGGATGAGCATTTTAAAGCATTCTGTCAGGGTGAAAATATTAAATAAATTAACTTTTCTCTCTTAACAACATGTGGGCAGGGTGGGTTCTTCCTTGGCTCGGGTATGAGGTCGAATGAAACATCATTTTTACATAAGAATAACTTTTATTGAAGATTTGTACAACTGTATCTTACGGGATGTTCTGGTTCGGAGAGCGGCAGCTGTGTCGTTTGTGACGTCTTCTGCTGCGGCAGCGGCGGCGGCGGCGGCGGCGGCGTCTGATTACGCGTAGCGGTGTGTATCTCGTGTCGCTGTCTCGCCCAGCTGACGGGAGACGCTCAGCGCGAGGTGGCCGGTTTAATTATTGCGAGCGAAGTCGTGCGTCGGATGATACCTTGGGAGTGGCGTCCCAGTGTTTCTCTTCTCTATGCGGCCGCGTGTGTTGGGCGTCGACCAGCGGAGCGGCGCGGCGGGGGAAGGCCAGTGTCCCGGACTCGAACCACGGACTCCCGCTTGCCAGTCTTCGGCTGTCAGGTCTTCATCCCAGCTCACAGGTGACTACTGATGTGAGGCCGTCTCCTTCCCGTCCTCACGAGTCACCCGGGTATGTAAAAACCAGACTTCAAATACCTTTTAACTTCTGTCTTCTGGCGCTACGGCGGCTGCTGCTATTCCATTACAGCGGCGGACTTGGTTCGTCTGTGCATGATGCAGACTCTTCTTGCATGACGGTCTTCAGCACCGAAACTGACTGAAAACTACTGCTACTCTTCTTTTCTTCCTTCGTCTCTCGTCTTCGTCTTCGTCTTCGACTCCGTCTTCATCTGTCTTCATCTGACTTCCTCTGACTTCATCTGTCTGGCCCACTGCGTCTCGCGTATTTATTCACTTCAGTTTACTGGAGGTGAACGACTTCACGGTCATTGCCTCGTCTGTCACGTTGAAAAGCTTCTCGAAGAATCTTCTTAACGTCGGTCGTTGGCTCTTGGAATGTAGGTGAGGGCCTTTGATCACATGTGACGACTGAGAAACACGTGAGCCGGTCATTGCCTCTTCTGTCACGTTGAATAGCTTCTCGAAGAATCTTCTTTACGTCGGTCATTGGCTCTTGGGATGTAGGCGAGGGCCTTTGCTCACATACGACAACTGAGAAACACGTGAGCCGGTCGGGCGATGCCCTGACGGCTGAATCGACAGCGCCCGCTTATGTGGAATTTGCTGACTTCAGGGTCATTGTGTCCTCTGTTCCGCCGTTCGGCCCGCTGTTTGCGAGTATGTAACTCTCTAAACTAAACCAAGTTTTTCATTTATATCCTAATTTCTAGTTCACTTTGATTTCACTAATTTATTTACTTAAGTACCACTCAACAAAACATGATTTCCTGAAAACAACAGCCTAGCCTCATGAGTAGGTTTCTTATTCCAGAGGACTTCTGATGCAAGGCTAGTTGCTGGACGTGAAAAGGCGTGTTTTGTAAATTTGTCAGTGACTCACGGAGACGGAGCAGAAACGGCAGCTTTTTAGATGTAGAAGAGCGTTGTGCACTGTGATTGGCATTTTAAAGTGACGTGCTGTCTTGGTGGGATCTCGATTGCTTGAAGGAACGCCGCTACTGGGAGGCCATGTATGCATTTTCCGCTATTGGCGGGAACTTACGGTTCGGTGGGAACAAATAGCAAAGTGTAGATACTGTAAAAATATTAAAATGTCGGTGCCTAGACGGGAAAGAGAGCGGATAAGAATCGGTGACCTGACGGGCTAGTGACAGGATCTCTAGAGTTCGTCCGGAGACGTGGAGCTGTGTGCATCGTGAGTATAGCAGCCACGTATGCTGGAGACGGGCGGCGGCGCACGCCTTAGCAGCCGAGCGAGGAGCAGAGTTGTTCCGACACGGTGCGACCCTCGGCCACTACTGCAGAAGCGTTCGCACGACAGTGGCGTCCCGTGTGGGTGTCGGTGAATAAGTAGCAGCGCCGGCGTGATACGGCACTTCCTTGCTCCGCACCTGCGGGAAAAGGTACAATCAGCTGTCTCAGGTCCAGCATTGCTGTGATTGTGTGACTCAACTAGTATATGGTTAACAGTCACCGTTTTTCGATTGGCACTAAGAGGATTTGAGTGTAAATTTCCCACCGACATTAGTTTCAGAAAGACATTTTCTTGTTGGTTCAAGTAACGCTGCAAATTAACACACCCATTAGTTAGAGTTTGCATAACGTGTTTCTAAAACATTTTACATTCCATTCATGAACTCTGTGAATAATTTAGATTTGTTGAAGAAATTACTATCTTAATCGAGACATTGTTTCTGTTGCCACCCGCCATTCATATTAAATAATTTATCTGTGCGAACTTCTACTTTAGGATCTATAGCTACGGCCTGTAAAAATTTGTGTCATCCACTAAAACTGTGGACACAAATTTGTACCTTGGAACTTAAAAAGCCGTGTCTGGGTCTTAATTGGCTTTCTGGGTCACAGTAACATTAAAAACGCATGAAATTTCACAGACAAACGAAGCAGTATTCATGTGAAGCAATCGATTCGAATGAAATCGATCTTTCGCAATCGATCTCGGATTTCTGAAATTTGTGGTGGGTTGAATAGAATTATATCATACCAGCATATGAATTGAGTATCGGAACGGTACAAGGTTTGGCTTCTGTTACAAAACCCACACACTTGCTGTCAGAGCAAATACTGAAAACTTTTGGTTTTATATCAGTTAGTGAACACGGAATTCAAACTGTGAGAAGTGACCCGCCACACTCTCACTTTAACAACGATGTCAGATTTTTTTTTGTCTTCTGACTGGTTTGAAGCGGTTCTCCACGAGCTCCGCCTTAATCTCGCTAGCTGCCCAAAACCGGAGAGAATCTCCTCCAATCCAAAGCGACATTCGTCATTGGTACCGACATTAGCCACCACCTGCAGCTGGCTGCACCTTGTACTCTTCAAGGAATCCAGAAGCAACCTTTCCACATCCAGAATGACTCCCTCTGGTACGCACACGGAGTGCACACTGGCTTCCTTCCCCTCCCTGGCAGCCATGTTCCTAAGGGGCCCCATTACACGCCTAATGTTGGAGCTCCCAACTACCAGCAAACCCACCCTCTGTGAACGCCTAGACCTTGCAGGCCGAGAAGGTTCCTTTGGAACAAGGTGGATGACTGCATCCATCTCAGAGACATCGTCAGCCACAGATAACCCCCGAAACCTGTTCGTCAAATGAACTGGTGAGGCCCTACAATCGGCCCCTCGGAAAGTTTTTCGGTGCCTGCCAGACTTTGGAATGATCTCCCACTGGACCACAGTTGAGGGGTCAACCTCAGTGCAGGCAGTGCTCGGGGCGGTCACAGCAGTGGACAAAACAGGAGAGACTTGGGACGTGCTCGAGGTCTCTTGCATCCCCGCATCCAACCCCCCACAGTGATGCCCCTTGGCAGTAGCGTCAAGCTGTGTGACGGAAGCCAACGCAGCCTGGAGTAGTGAGCGAAGGATTGCTAACTAAGCTCTCTCCCGTTTGAAGCTCATATAAATATACCATAAACGAACGGTGTACTCAGCTTATTAGCAGCAGGTATTCGAAGTGCTCTCTCACTCAGGATCGCAATGTCATCAGTGAATCTTATCATTGATATTCCTTCACTCTGAATTTGCAGTTCACTCCTGAAACTTTCTTTTATTTGGATCATTGGTTTTTCGATGTACAGATTGAAAAATAGAGATGAAAGACTACAACCTAGTGTTACACTCTTTTTAATCCGAGCACTTCGTACTTGACCATCCACTCTTATTTTTCCCTCTTGCCTATTGTACATACTGTATATTACCTGTCTCTCCCTATAGCTTACCCCTATTTTTCTCAGAATTTCGAACATCTTGCACCATTTTACATTGTCGAAAGCTTTTTCCAGGACGACAAATCCTATGAGCATGTCTTGATTTTACTTTATTCTTGCTGCTATTATCAACTGCATCGTGAGAATTGCCTCTCTCGTTCCTTTATCTTTCCTAAAGCCTCATTGATTCTCATCAAGCACATCCTCAATTTTCTTTTCCATTCTTCAGTATATTATTCTTGTCAGCAACTTGGATGCATGAGCTGTTAAGCTGATTGTGCGATAATTGTCGCACTTGTCAGCTCTTGCATTCTTCGGAACTGTATGGATGATATTTTTCCAAAAGTCAGATGGTATGTCGCCAGACTCATATATTCTACGCTCCAACGTGAACAGTCGTTTTGTTGCCACTCCCCCCAATGATTTTAGAAATTCTGATGGAATGTTATCTATTCATTCTGCTTTATTTAATCTTAAGTCCTCCAAAGCTCTCTTAAATTGTGATTCTCTTCTAAATCGATTCCTGTTTCTTCTCCTATCACATCAGATAAATTTTCCCCCTCATAGAGGCCTTCAATGTATTCTTTCTGCCTATCCTCTCTATCCACTACGTTTAACAGTGGAATTCCCGTTCTACTCTTAATGTTACAGTTCATGCTTTTAATTCCACTGAAGGTTGTTTTGACTTCCCTATATGCTGAGTTGGTCCTTCTAAAAATCATTTCCCCTTCGATTTCTTCACATTTTTCATGCAGCCATTTCGTCTTAGCTTCCCTGCACTTCCTGTTTATTTCATTCCTGAGCGACTTGTACTCTGTATTCCTGAATTTCCCTGAACATTTTTGTACTTCCTTCTTTCTTCGATCAACTGAAGTATTTCTACTGTGAACCATGATGTCTTAGCAGTTATCGTCTTTTCTTTGTACTTATGTTTTTCTTTCCAACTTCTGTGATTATCCTTTTAGAGATGTCCATTCCTATTCAACCGTACTACCTAATGAGCAGTTCCATGTTGCTGTATCTATAGCCTTAGAGAACTTCAAGCGTATTTAATTATTCCCTAGTACTTCCGTATCCCACATCTCTGTGTATTGTTTCTTCCTGACTAATATCTTTAACTTCAGCCTACTCTTCATCACTGCTACATTGTGATGTGAGTCTATCTGCTCCTAGGTACGCCTTACAAAACAGTATCTGATTTTGGAATCTCTACCCGACCATGATGTAATCTAATTGAAATCTTCCCATACCACTTGGCCTTTTCCAACTACACCTCCTCGTCTTGTGATTCTTGAACACAGTATTCTCAATTACTAGCTGCAATTTATTAGAGAACTCAATTAGACTTTCTCCTCACTCATGCGCTATTACTAGCTGAAATTTATTGCAGACTCAGTCTTCCTCCTCTCATTGCTTGTCTCACTCCCATATTCTCCTGTAGGCTTTTCTTCTACTTCTTCCCCTACAACTGCGTGCCAGTCACCAATGGCTATTAGATTTCCATCTTCCTTCATTTACTGTATTACCCTTTCGACATCATCATAATCTTTCTCTACCTTTTCATCTTCAGCTCGCGAGTCGGCATGTATACCTGAACTATCGTTGTCGGTGTCGGTTTGCTCTCGACTGTGATAAGAACAAACCTATTACTTAACTGTAACACACTCTCTGCGCTACCTTCCCATTGATAATGAATCCTACTCCCGTTATACCACTTTCTGCTGCTGTTTATAGTATCATACACTCATCTGACCAGAAATCCTTGTCATCGTTCCATTTCACTTCACTGACCGCTACTTTAGATTGAGACTTTGCATTTACCTTTTCAGACTGTCTATCTTCACTACCGCGTTCGGGCTTTTGACATTCCACACTCCAGCACGTAGAACGTTATCCTTTCGTTGATTATTCAATCTTTTTCTAATGCTCACCTCCCCTTTGGTAGTCCCCTCCCGGAGTACTGAATGGGGGCTGCTCCGGAATATTTTGCCAATGGAGAGATCATCATGACACTTTTTTCAATTACAGGCCATGTTTCCTGTGGATACATACGTGTTTTAATGTAGTGGTTCCCATTGCCTTCTGCACCCTCAGGCCGTTGATCATTGCTGACTTCCGCCTTTAGGGGCAGTTACCCACCCAAAGGACAAGAGAGGGCCTGAATCTCTGCCCACTCCTCCGCCCTCTTTGACAAGACCATCGGCAGAAATAGGGTGACTCCTTGTGCCAGAAGTCTTCGGCCGCCAATACTGGTTGTTAATCAAATTTTAAGCAGCGGTGGGTTTCGAACCCGGGGCCAATGACGTTTTGATTACTAATTGAAGACGCTACTCCTAGACGATGAGTACATCCTAGATTACAGGTACATCAGCCAGATTAATATTCATATTTTAGGTCATGATCTCGGTGTTCCCCAGTACTACATTTTGTATGTCTGGTTTATGACTTTTTTACACGAGGAAATTGTGGGAAGAGTGTTCATATAACTGCATGTATAGACGGTAGAGCACTAGTAACCGAGAGCCCATAGTGGATGCGATGGAGAACAGGGGGAGTGATGGATTGCATGCAACAAGTGCTGAGTGAAGTGACCTGGCGGAGCGATTGATTCTGGGAAGCAGCTCTCTGTGGACTGTAACTTCAAAGGGGCTTCGGTCCATGGCACTCCCCTCTTCCCACTCAGGATCAGAGCAGGAAGGCGCTATTCTGCAAACCATTTTACCTGGGCCAGTTGGTGGATAGTGGGTGAAGGAAGCAATTTAAGAGAGACTGCTGTAATCTGAGCTTTTGTGCAAATGGTGGGCAGGTCATAAAACATCGAGCATTCTCATATTAGAAGCTAGGACAATACAGACAGAGTGGCTGGTGCACATATTTAGAGGAGGCAAGACTGAAACTCCTCTGACTCCAGGAAGTCGCCAAGTTCTTTCAGCGAGCGGTATATATATATATATATATATATATATATATATATATATATATATATATATATATATATATATATATATATATATATGACTGAGAAGTTTAACAGCCTGCTTTGAGAAGTTTAACAGCCCGCTTTCAGCAATTGGAAATGGTCGGCTTGGTAAGATTAGATCTCTCTGGCTAGGTAGACGTTTGTTGCCAAAACGTGGCCATGCTTACCACGACAATGATGTCTCCTTAGACTAAAATCTTCCTTTTTCAGACAAGATAGATTTTCAGTCGCTGATTTGCTGCTCTCGGGATATGTAAAGCAGAGGCTTGCTTCCCCAGTGTGGGAACACCAGTGCTGTGTCTGTATTGGCTACCAGGCCAAATGTTAAGATGGGAGTTTCGATGAAGATAGCTCGATACTTTATTTTTAATTCGGCTGCCGTACCAAGGCTTGGTGGAAAGTGTTTGTGATTCTTTGTCTTATTCACCTTCTGATCCACCTCTGGAGGACAACTTCAGGTTTTCCTTAGTAGATGAGACTTGTGGTGAACTAAGAGCCAATGGCAGTTTCCAACTGTACTGACAGTGGAACTGCATATTATCTTTGGCATATCGTGTGTCATGAGAGTCGACTTAGTCGTGTTGAATCGGCCGTCTGACGTTTGAGGATTCCAGCACGCACCGGCGTGCCTTTGAGTCAAATTGGTTTGGGCAGACCACCTATCTGATGAACCTCACACTGAAATCTGCTGGGATTTCAGGGATCTGATATGTAATTTTCCTGCATACAAATAATCAGAACACCAGAGAGCGTAGTTTAAAAGTTTTCGTGGACACATCAGAACATTACACCTGCCACAGCCCACAGCGCACCAATTTCTGCTGCCGCCTGAATTACGGTGAAATGGTAAAGTGTTGCTGCACCGGCATAGGGTTGTTAAATGATAATCACAGCTCCCTGTTCCCCGGTGAACCATAATTTGTGGTGTACTTGGTTGTAGTTGATTCCATTTAAATAGAATTGGGCTTTAGAGTGGATTTACGTATACAAAGTCAGAGGGATTAATTCAGGAAGGAATTTTTATAGCTTCCACCTCAATGAATGCTTTGCCAATCAAGCACCATCCCTTTTCTGATTTGTGTTTGTCATTTTTTGTAAGATTTATCAGCTCATTGTAGTTACAAATGGATTAATAGAAAGTGTCATTATTTTTTTAAACGTAAATACGCCATTGTTCTCATTCGTACTCCCTCAACTATTCACTGTTTTTGTCTTAATGTGGTGGTACATGAGTATACCAGCAATTCAAGGTTCAGTCTTATTAAATTAGTTAATTTGAGTTTTGATAGTGACTGCATGTATAGGCAACAAAAGTCCCATAAGTAAATTTACTAATTTCATATATAAATATTAAAGGTGTAGCTCACGATTTGAAGGTTATTGAGAAGATAATACTTTTCTTTTTAAACAGACTTGAACATATAGCATCAATCGAATACGTATCTATGATCAACGCATGCGACGGCTTGTAGTTGGCGTCCCTTGCACAGGATCTCGATTAATGGCACTTTTGTGAGGTAGTTAATGTGTTTTCTTCTTTTTTTTTTTCAAAATGAGACTATGGTGCACTGAGAATATTTAGATTTGGTTTTGGCGCTATGCGTTGTGTCTCAGTAATTTGTACTATGTTGTAGTCATTTTATTTCAGTGTATGAATTGTTCGTGTCATTGATTTTTTTGTTTGTTTCTCTTTGTCTTGTCAGTGACTTCTGCGTCACTTCTTGTCTGATGTTACGTCCTTGCTAACAGCGTTGTGCAGGCTTTTGTGGAACTAATTTGTTCATGGGAATGTGTAGGCATTTTAGAGTAAGTTTTTTTTCATGGGCTTAGGCATAAACAAAAAAATGGTTCAAATGGCTCTGAGCACTATGGGACTCAACTGCTGTGGTCATAAGTCCCCTAGAACTTAGAACTACTTAAACCTAACTAACCTAAGGACAGCACACAACACCCAGCCATCACGAGGCAGAGAAAATCCCTGACCCCGCCGGGAATCGAACCCGGGAACCCGGGCGTGGGAAGCGAGAACGCTACCGCACGACCACGAGATGCGGGCAGGCATAAACATCTGAATTATTTGAAAGAAGATCAGACGAGAGTTTTGGTGCGCGAGCCATTAAAGTCGGAAACTTGCGGAAGTAGCAATTTATTTAAATGCTTACGAGAAGCAATGCTCGTGTGTGTAGTGAGAAACACTGTGCATAATGTCGTCCAAAATGGAACATGGGCCAGCCATTGATGCTGAACAAGACAGAACGGTGGAAGAAGTTCATTTAAATCACTCTGCAAACATGGCACAAATGTCAAATGCTAGAACACGCCGATGATTACGGTTCAGCTCACTCAGAAAAGGAAAGTGAAAACAGTGTCGAGGTGGCAGGTGATTTAGGTTCTGTAAATACGGAAAGAGGTACAGTAAGGGAAAGTACCAGTGCCATTTCGAGGGCAAAGCGTCTTAAGCAGTTCAATCGCGTACGTCTTGTCCTGGGTACGTTACTGCAAGTGTGCAATTACAATCGATGATTCAGTTTATGCAAGACGCAGAGAAGAGACGATAGAAATGGGAAGAAAAGAGGCGGTAGGAAGAAGACCAGAGGCAGGAGGTTCCCATTAATGTAATTAGGTTAATTCTGAGGCGACAAGATAAGCAGGAAAAGAGACGGGATGAAACAATGAAAGAAATTAAGGAAATACAAAGGAGGGCTGATGAGTTTGTCGAAGACGTAAATCAGGCCAGGAATGGAGTTAAGGGTGTGAAAGCAGAGGTTGAAGACATTAGAAGGACGTCAGATGAGACGCGAGAAGTAGCGGTACAGTCAGGACGTGAGGCTAAAAGAGCCAGATTTGTAGCGCGAGACGCGCGGGAAAATGTAATACATGGCATGAGAACAGGCAGCGCTGGCAAAGAGCGAAATGAGCGCAACCAAAATGGCTATTTCACTCTTAAAAAACAGGGACAGAGAGTAACTGAATAGACACAGGAAGAAATGTTAGAAATCAAAGACGATCAAACACGTCTCACTACCCAGCAGAATGCACTGACAGATGAGATGAGACAAATGTACGAACGAGTCGCCCGCGTAGAAATTCAGCCAGAAGCAACAGCACGTCACCGTGAGTTCGTTGGTCACCAGGTATGTCGAAGCTAAAATTCTGCAACCCAACCTGGAGCTACATTCACGGCACAGGCCTATAAACGGCAGGAGCGCCCGCTTAACGATGTGCGACGCTCGGCCGAGCGCACGCTGTCAGTGGCGCGTAATACAGGAAATGCCGAGCCGGAGAACAATTTCGCACGACTCAGACGCACGCTACATGACTCTGATGATACAAGAATACAAGACGAGGGTGCAATAGCATTCATGGATCGGTAGACCGTGAAAACTTGGGCGAACGAGAGCCAGAATTTAGAGAAAACCAGACGGGCAAAAATACGAATATTTCGGCATAAAACATTTTTTTCTTAATATAAAATTTTCAGATTTACGAAGAGAGCCACAGTCTTTAAAGTCAGTACCACCATTAGACTGTTTTTTATTTGCAGTGTTACATTTACACGATCGTGATTTCGGCTTTAAAGTGTCATTATCAAGTGTTTTCTGAAAGCATATTAGACAATAACAGTGAAATACATAACAAGTGATATAGCCATGAGAATCCATATTTATAATGCTTACTTACAATGTTATACAGTGCCTAAGATGGTATACTGTCCTATTTAAAATACACTATTAGACACATTGTCTAAGAGTCAATATTTCTGGTAAAAGCCTACTGCTTTGTTTTATCACTGAGTATATCATCTTGACTGAATGACAGTTGGCTAAGGGTCCAGCTCTCTCGGTTAAAGAAATTCCTGTTACAAACAGGTGACTTTTTCTTTTAATCTTTGGACTCAGTGCCCCGTAGTATAGGAAAGGTTAGGAGCAATTTATTTTCTTTGGTAGTTGTTACATCTTTACAGTAGCTGTTTATCTTAGTGCACAATAAAGTTGTCGGCTCATAAGCATAAACAGTAACAAACCTCTCGATAATATTCGCTGTATCCATAAATATAACAGTCCAGCTACTCATCGACGTAGTCCGCCCCCGGTAGCTGAGTGGTCAGCGCGACAGACTGTCAATCCAAAGGGCCCGGGTTCGATTCCCGGCTGGGTCGGAGATTTTCTCCGCTCAGGGACTGGGTGTTGTGTTGTCCTAATCATCATCATTTCATCCCCATCGACGCGCAAGTCGCCGAAGTGGCGTCAAAGCGAAAGACTTGCACCAGGCGAACGGTCTACCCGACGGGAGGCCCTCGTCACACGACATTTCATTTCATTACTCATCGACGTTGTTTAAAGCACATTTTAGTAGGTAAATATACAGTTTTATACGTGAGATTAACAGATTGCCAACTCTAAGTTGTGTAATTTTGCCTCAATTCAGAATTAATATAATACAATGCAATTACTTACTCTACTCACTCATGAATTAACCATTGAGGTTTGAGGCGATATTTATGATGTACGTATCATCAGGCATGTAAATCCTGTTATATGTGGTAACACATTACTTTGGAATAACACACGTATGTGAACCATGTCTTGTACATACAATCATTTAAGCAAATAAAAGAATCAAACGATTTCATGTTAAACAGCATATTTAAATATAACATAATATAAAGAGGAGAGACATCCTAGTATTTGTTAATGGTTGATAAGATACAATTACAAATGTGAGGGCACCGTGGTATTGATACATAAGGCCACAATCTTGGAGCTATAAATCTTATTTACATATTTTAGTAGTGGTATCTTACTTATATGATTTGAAGATGACATAGTAATGTTAACATCTTAATTAGCTACCACATACGAAATCCCCAAGTGGGTTAATTCCTATTTCTTAACAACAAAGGTAAATGTAACATTATTGATCATAGTTACTTGTTAGAGAGAACACTATGAATCAATCATTGAAGACTGTAGGCATATGGAGTGTAAGTGTAAGGGTGGGGGAGGGGGTCTGTAGAAGTATGGATGGGGGGTTATAAAATGACTAATAAAAAGAGGAAGGAGCTATTATAGCGGGGGGGGGGGGGGGGGGACAAAAGGGCAACTAATAAAGGGATAAGAATAGACACGTAATGTATGACAACTTTATTTTAATGTTAAAGCTAGGACCAAATATAGCATATGTTAGGGCATTGTGTGGAAATAATGTGTCCAAAGTGAAGGTATGGCTTAAGAGTGTATCAGTATATTCTCTGTGTGGATTCATATATCCTAATTTTATGTATTAAATAGTTGTGACACTAAAATTTATTCTGTACATTTACTAAAATAAAAGGTTTTATTGAGACTTACTCAGTTTGTTTTTTGGTTAGTGATAGAAGTTTGGGAAGAGGTATGAAGAGGGATACTGAATCCGCATGACAGTAGAATGTCTAAAAGGAGCAAAGGGTTAGTGGTTAACAATCTTCCCTGAGGGGGTGATGGGCATGTTAACAATACATCCAGAGAAGGGGGATGCGGAAGAATAGAGGAATTATACATAACCATGTGAATAAAATCGTAATAAAGTAGACACTAAGCAGGAGAGAATATTATTAAAAGCAAAAGGGGGAGAAAAGACAAACATTTCACATTGTGAACTATCAAAGGAATGTCCACAAATAGAATATATTGATCTCAAAGTATAAATTTGGTGTCCAGGGTATATAAAAGGTGTAAAGACTAAAACATAAATTCACAATGTAGAAGCAATATGTAATCACATAGATATATTAAAATAAAGATGGGAGGGGAAGGAAAAAGTTGGGTGGAAGGGGGCGAGGGGGGATTTTTTAAAATTGGTATATTCAAATCATACCTAGTCAAAATAAAATACTAACACATAATAATATGTAGTGATCTAGGTAATTGGTTAAGGATCACCCTGCCCCCTCCCCAACTCCCACACTCCTTTTCTTCATTTACCTAGATCACTACATATTATTATGTGTTAGTATTTTATTTTGACTAGGTATGATTTGAATATACCAGTTTAAAAAATCCCCCCTCCCCCTTCCTCCCAACTTTTTCCTTCCCCTCCCATCTTTATTTTAATATATCTATGTGATTACATATTTCTTCTAGATTGTGAATTTATGTTTTAGTCTTTACATCTTTTATATACCCTCAGTGGAATGATAGAAGCACACAGGGGACGTATGGCGGCGACTTTCACGAAAATGGAAATAGCAACAGGAGGGAAATGCGAAATTCTGACCACTCCGTGCAGCCGGTCTGGAACTCAGGGCAAACAAGGAATAATGGAGAGATTGCCATACGAAGCCTGCAATGTCATCACCAGAACAACATAGTGGAAATCATACCACCTAACCCCTCAAACAGAAATCGCAGCAGAAGTCCCCTTAATATCTGAAGGCCGCTGCGGCCTCAGAACAAAAAAAGAAGCCGCACATATTGCCGATACGGGGAACATTAATTTATTAGAGCGTAGGGCATAGAACGATTTTTGAGTGAGAAAAAAGAGGTGATTAGCAGACAGGATTTACATCCCATCATTCATGTAACCGTAGGTGACGTCGGTCTCACCCCAATTATCGACAGTGGGAGCCACATCACGGCCATATGAGAGAGTGCATACAATAGATGCGTTGAAAAGTACCATGACCTGCACACAAAATCACTAAAACAAGAATAAAAGATGTTTTGAGGGGCTGACACTGAGGTGCAGTTTCAATTTCGACTGATGGTTTACTGTCAAGGGCAAGCGATAGATACAAACTTCCCGATCGTCCCCCCGCTCTGTCCCTCGATATAGTATTTGGAATGGGATTCTTAAGTGAACAACAGGCAGTTCTGAATGTACGACGAGGTGAACTAACCCTGCAGAATATTTTTGTGTTGTTTCCGGGATCGTGGTGGAAAGTCAATTACCTCACGAATCAGGTTACTGGGCTGTCCATTTTCTAGCACCGCCACTGGTGCCATTCTTTTGACTCCTTGCGTCAGCTCATTCACTACGACCTGGATATCATGCAAGAAGGTGTCCCCGGTGGAGTGCCTTTTCCCGTAGTAGATGCGGCAGAGTTTCCCGAGGCTTTTCATTACGCTCTCCGCCGGCGACGATTCGGGATGCATTATGGATGCATAGATTGGTCTTACCTTATGCCGTCTCAAGGTGGCCTTCCATTTGTTTGATCTAAAGAGGAGTCCATTGTCGGAGACGATTCTGTCCACATGTCCTACTTGCGGCAGGAAATCTCTGCAAAACGATTTTCTCGCCGTTTGCGCGTTAGCCTTCTACAGTAGCGTCTGTGTCACGAATTTAGACATTAGCTCAACGACAACTATTATGTGGCAATGTCCCCTACTCGTGCGTGGGAGAGGTCCCATGAGATCTGTGGCGGCCATTTGCTTTAATTCCGTCGGAATGATAGGCGCCTACACTGTGACTGTTGTATGTTTCGATTTATGACATACCTTACACACCGCCAGTACTCTCCTTATCGTCCTTTGCATATCTTCAAAATAACACAGTGTGGGTAGCTTCAAATAGCACTTTCTGGCACTGAAGTGCGCCTAACTCATATGTGTGTGTGTGTGTGTGCCACATCACTTTATTTATGAGTTCATCAGGGGTGCAGACGCGCCACAATGTATCTTTCCCTTCGCCACGGTAGAAAAGCACCCCTTTACGTAACGGATAGAATTACCTAATCTTTGCTTTTGCGCTGTTCTTGACTCTCCCCGTCAAGACGACAGATGTGGTTCTTTCTCCTGTTCTCTCCCGATGTCTTTCAAGCTCGCGGTCACATAATTTTCAAATGCTACATTTTTATATAGTACACATTGTAATGCTCCTCCTACAGTGGATTCACATTATTTCTCTCTAGTCCTACAGGTGATCGTGACAACGCATCAGCACTGATATTCTCTTGCCCAAGTATGTGTGTGATTGTAAAATGAAATTCTTGTAATCCAAGAACACATCTTGTCAGTCTTTTATTGCGGAGTTTTGCTGTGTGATGAACTGTTAACTCCTTGTGGTTGGTGTATATTCTCGTTTTTCGTCCATACCAGAAGAATCAGAATTTCTGGAAGCGCCAGACGACCGCCAGTGCTTCCAAGTGGGCGACCGAATAATTTTTTTTTTCGCTTTTTCTCAGGACAAGGCTTTCGAAATCTGTGTTTTGTGTAACATATTATACCATGTCAACACCTTCTTTGTACCTCTGGAAGATCATAACCCTCAGACCATAAAAGAAGATCTCAAAGACCATACAAAATTCCTCTTCTAGATTGGGATGAGGCACGATTGGCGCATTAACGAGCACGTTTGTGAGTGTTTGACACTCATCTTCAGCCACGTCCTCCCATACTCATTTAGACTTCTTTCCAGTGAGTTGACAATGCCGTGGTGTTCCCAGCTGTTTTATGTGTGTAAACCTCTTGTAGAAATTGAAATAGCAAGAAACCCACGGAGTTGCCTTTTTATTCTTGGGATAGGACATTTCGCTGTTGCTTCTACTTTTTTTTGGATGTGGCGAGATTCCCTCTGCTCTAATGATGTGGTCTAGGAATTTTTGACTTTGGTCTCCCGATACATGATTTGATAAAATTTTCTGTTACACAACACTCTCTGAAGGTACGGAGGATTTCTCCTAACGTCATGTTGTGGTGCCTCAACGTCGGCTCCGCAATCCGTAGACCGTCCACATAGCTGCTGATCCTTCACTTAATAGAGTCACTAAGGATTCTCTAATGAAAGCAGTCGGAGAGACATTCAAGTCGAATGGTAACCCTTTGAATTGATAGTATTTACTGAATGCAAGAAATTCCGTGTACTTCAGTGGTCAGGTCGGAGTATTATTTTCCAGAAGTTTGATCTTAAATCGATCGTGGAGAAAACAGTGACTCCATGGAAATTTTGTAGCAGCTCTTCTATCTTTTCCGATCGGTCCGTTTCCTGTTCAATTATCATGTTAATTTGGTGCGAATCTAGCACAAAGCGAATCGAGCCGTCTCGATTCTTAACCACAGCGATTGGATTATTTATTGTACGTGGACGTCGTTGGTTCATAGTCCAACATTTTCTTAATCTCCAAGTAGACTTTCTGCCGGTATACCAACGGTATCGTGTAGAGAGGCACAAAAAATTTGTTGTGCTCTGGTACCTGTAAAGCGTTTCGAAATCTCTAATTGCACCTGTCTTTGGCAAGCATACATCGGCGTTCTCTCTTATCAGACTCTCCTAATCCTCCTTCTCGCGCGTTGGAATATTGTCTAGGTTGCTCGACGTGCAATCTGTTGCATTGTGCATCTCTTGCAGAATTTCTGTCGCCTATTGTGCTGCCGGTCTACTTCCGAATCGACGCGTTGGTCCTACGTCTCCTCCCACATTGGTAGTGTATCTCAGGTCTTAACACTCTACGGGGATCTGTGCTCGTACTGCGCGATCTGCAAATGATAATCTGACCACGCCCTCTTTCTGCAGGACTAGTTCACCTCGTCCTACATTCAGAGCGGCCAGCTGTTCACTTAAGAAGCCCATTCGAAACACTATCTCGAGAGACAGAAAGGGGACGACCAGGAAGTTTGTCTCTATCATATGCCCTTGACAGTTAACCACCAGTCGAGTATGAAACTGCAGCTCTGTGTGATTCTCCGTCAAGGCATCTTTTATTCTTGTTTTAGTGATTTCGAGCGCAGGCTGTGGTGCTTTTAAATGCATCTATTGTATGCTCTCTCTGACGTATGCGTGTGTCATGTGCGAAGAGAAAGGGTGTATGGGACAGGGAATCTTGGAAACGAGAGTTTCAGGTTGAACAAAAAGTCCTCGTCAGAAGCTTCCGATTATCGAATAAGCAAAAGCATCTGGGCCACAAATTTTGCTCAACCTATATCCGACCTGTTCGGGTTCATCCAAACACGGTGGGACTCGAAACATTGCAATCCGAAAAAGTCATTATGGATTCATCACATCTGCCATGAAAAACCCTTGATAGAATAGAACTTCTGCAGTTAAATCATTAAGTTAGTGTTTAAGATCCATTTGTTACCGATTCATTTATGTAGGTCGCTTAGTGTACTGTTATTTATTTGCTTGCATGTACACTTTTTGGAGTACATATTATTATAATTATCTGATTAATGAGTTTGGCGTTCGTAGTTTCCTGTCCGGTATTTTCACTTTGATAATTTACCACAAATTAGTGACGTCCTGGAATCCTCTCATACTTGACAGATAGAAATTTATTTCTTGCATAGGAATGCGCCGATTTCTTGGAAGAAATATCTCAGGTTTATGGAGAAACTGGTTGGTTCAACACTTGAATATTGCTTGTCAGGCCACAGCAAAGATATACGTCGGAACAACGTGAAAATCGCATTTCTGGTTCAGAAATAATTCCAAAAGTCTTGCAGACTCAGTTCCTCTCAGAATTCATCTTGGAATGAATGGGTTGATTTCTTCCATTGACAATGTGTGCATTGCCAGTGGGGCATATGCACGGTCTGTTCCACCTTCGAAGTGAGGAGGCGATGCCGGCCGAAGTGGCCGTGCGGTTCTAGGCGCTGCAGTCTGGAACCGCGAGCCGGCTACGGTCGCAGGTTCGAATCCTGCCTCGGGCATGGATGTGTCTGATGTCCTTTGGTTAGTTAGGTTTAACTAGTTCTAAGTTCTAGGGGACTAATGACCTCAGGAGTTGAGTCCCATAGTGCTCAGAGCCATTTGAACCATTTTTGAGGAGGCGATATTGGTGCCACAAAAGTTGATTTGTGATTCGACAGTGGATCTGGGAGTGATTTGGATTACGCCACAGATTCCGATGGGGGTTTCTTGCGAGATGTACATGGGTTGTCTACGCCAGAGGCATGTTGACGTTTTAGTACGGATATTTTTCTCTCTGTGGTTCGATTAATGTTACCGCCAGTGCAGAGATGCAGAGATGTGTTCTCGTTGGTGGTTTTCGAGTGTGGTTACACTTAGGGATAATCGCCTAAGGTGCGAAATTTTTCGCTGGTGCTAGTTTTTCGTCGCTGGCTATCGCATATGGATTATCGCCAGTAGTGCGATGATGTTTGCCTCTTGGTATTTCGATTCTGGATCGCCAGCACCAGTGTTGCGACATAGGCAAATATTTTTATTACGTGGCGTGAGCACGTGGAGTGCGAGCCAAGGTAGTACGTTTTTAGATGGATACGAAGGAAATGGCGAATGGAACCAGATGAAAACGGGAGGTGCAAATCCTTCTGCACTATAAAAATTATTAAAAAGACCTGGTATTTTTATGACACTGCAACAGCTGTTAATTGATAATACCTGTACATCGATTTTTGAGAGTTACTGGTCGGTTTCAGGAGGGAAAGGTGGATTCGTGCCGATGTCTGATCTGTGTTGACAGCACAGAGAGGAGTGAACAGATGGTGGTGAGCAGTATAAGACCCAGATTCTGGGCCAGATATCCACGCCGGCGTCACCATCCAGAAAGCTGACATCAGTCCAGATTAGCGTACAGTGGAAAGAGTTAGAGGTAGGTGAACTGGGTAATGGGTTGAATAATTAGAAGTAAACTTTGCATGGTGTGAGAGTCCTTCAAGTATGAATGTGCAGACTGTGCCGGCTTAGCCGACTGGGGTGCATGAGTCCTATTGGGAAACTAATGTAACACTGACATGCACAACAGCTACACGGCTTCACAACTGACAAATCATTAGTTTATGTCTTTCAGGTTAGCGATTCATTATTGACGATTGGTACATTATTTAAATTATAGAAAACAGTAAGGTATTTTTTCCCATTAATAATATTGTAACTTTTAATGACCATCAGGTCATATTATTGTTATGACTTTCTATGTCTGTGTTTTGTAAACATTCATTGTAAAAACAGGGCACTAAAACAAGCGCTAAGGATTGTACAGAGGACTAAGACATAACGGCGAGCGAGAAGCAGACCATGGCTGGACATGGCGTAGGGCAGGCACCCACATCGCAATGTGGCTGGTGGAGCTGCCTGGTGTCGTAGCACGACCTTCAGGGTAGCTGCCGGAATGTCATCACAGCAGGAATGACGTTCCCAGGCGACAGACCAGCTGATGTGACGAGACCGCATGGCTATATCGACAACTGTCAGCTGTCCGCCGCACCCTGAGGTGACAGGACAGGCAGCTGTCAGACATGATCATACTGGGGCGGCTCAAGGGCGATGGTGGCATGGACGTCCCTTTCACTCAGGCTAATGGAGAGTGGAATCATCTGCAGGGGTGCCTTGCCTGCAGACTGCAAGTAACAGAGGCTTGCCCTGGATGTCGGGCGATCACCCTCGACCATCACTGTCTGACAAAAGAGGCTCGAGGGACCTGGCGTGAATGTAACGCCGATGTCGACCAGAAAGGATTGGAGGGACTGGAGAGGCCTGGACCAAGCAATTGACGTCTCTGGACACTTACCACAAGACTCACAACTGCTGATGGAGGGCTGTCTTCAATTGTTTGTCATCTACTTGATCCAAAGAAGAGCGGCGCGTTTCGTCACAGGTTTTTTGGTAACCGTGATAGCGTTACGGAGATGTTTAGCAAACGCAAGTGGCAGACTCTGCAAGAGAGGCGCTCTGCATCGCGGTGTAGCTTGCTGTCCAGGTTTCGAGAGGGTGCGTTTCTGGATGAGGTATCGAATATATTGCTCCCCCCTACTTATACCTCCAGAGGAGATCACGAATGTAAAATTAGAGAGATTCGAGCGCGCACGGAGGCTTTCCGGCAGTCGTTCTTCCCGCGAACCATACGCGACTGGAACAGAAAAGGGAGGTAATGACAGTGGCACGTAAAGTGCCCTCCGCCACACACCGTTGGGTGGCTTGCGGAGTGTGAATGTAGATGTAGATGTATATCTCTGGTCTGTCAGTGTTCTAGATGCCTACACGTTGCTGCCTTAGACTGGAGACAGGTCCTGCCCCCAACACTACTGCCACCACTAACGATGTTAAGTAAATAGGTAACACTTTTCTTAGCACAAACTCATCCACTATACCTATCACGTCCAATCCATTACATACCTTTTCAGTGTGGTGGTGTGCTTATTTGCCTGTCTAATGTTAAAGTTAATTTCTGCAGTCCCTAAAGATCCTTGAGAAGGGAGCAATAGGGGATTTAATATATCTTTAATTCTTATTTTTGTGTGCCTTGCTGTATTTACATTGTTAGGAACTGGGGTATGAGGTCACTCTCATCTAAAATCTAAGATAGACAAAACATCACACACAACAAATACGCTAATACTCAAACCACCTTCTGAAATTCACTCAGTTTTTATTATATCTTTGTCATTTGTGTAAAGTCTCACTATATTACACATGCCATTTAAATTTTGTTTATTTTTCACTATTTACTCTGTTGTACGTAATCATCTCTCACCTCAGCGTCGGTGTGAATGGGATACTTAAATGTCTTCATGACCTCTTAACCATTCAGTCACTACATTTCCGGTCAGGGGTGTATATCAAAGACCTGAGGGTCCCCAGGAACAATTCTGACACCCAGAGAATCACAAAGATTTTGCAGGTATACAGAGTGAGTTTGTGTATGACCCGTGGTTGAATGACGTCGAGACAGGGTGTGGTTTCCTTTTTTTGTTTCTGGTTGCAAAGCTATCATGGTCTGGCAAGTCACTTTGAAAGACGCAGTTACAGTGTCACAATTTTTTCTTCGCCGTGTCCCACTAACCCCTTTATTGAAATGTGTCACTCCCTATGCAGCAATTATTGGATAATGGGCAGCTAGTGAGAGGTTGCACGCCACTCTCTCAATTTAACAACACTGCCAGTTAGATTAATATTCGTATTTTAGGTCATAGTCTCGGTGTTCCCCTGTACTACATTTCGTATGTCTCGTTCATGACTTTTTTACATGAGAAAATTGTGGGCAGAATGTTGATATAACTGCATGTGTAGCCTGTAGAGAACTTGTATCTGAGGGGTCATAGTGAAGCTGATGGAGAACAGGGGGAGTGACGGATTGTGGGCCACAAATGCTGAGTCCAGCGACCTGGCTGTGCGAGTGATTCTGGGAAGCAGCGCTCTGTAGATTGTACTTGCAGAAGGACCTCCCGTCTTTCCACTTAGTCTCAGAGCAGGAGAGCGTAGGTTTGCAAAACATTTTACCTGGGCCACACGACAGTCCATTGGAAAAGGTAGCCATTTGATGGGAAGTGGGTGGAGAAAGCCATTTAAGAGAGACTGCTGTAATCTGAGCTTTTGTGCAAATGGTGGGCAGATCGTAAAACACCGAGCATTCTCATGTTACAAATTGACACAATTCGGACAGAGTGGCTGGTGCAAGTGCTTAGTGAAGTCAAGCCAGGAAGGCTCCAGATTCTTTTAGCGAGCAACAAAATCATAGATTTCATGAGCACGACTGTCTGGAAAGCTTAACAGCCTTCTTTCAGAAATTGGAAATGGTCGGCCTGGAAAGATTAGGTCTCTCTGTAAATGAGGGACTGGTCGTAGTCGATTTCTGCCGAAATATGGCCATACAAAGACCACGGCGCCTCCCTAGTTTGAAATCTTCTTTTTGCAGGTAAGAGATATTTTGAGTCGCTGATTGGCTTCTCTTAGGATACGCAAAGCAGAGGCTTGCTTCCCCAGCCTGGGATCCCCAGTGCTGTATCTGCACAGGTTACCAGGCCAATAGGTCAAGAGGGAAGATTCAATGAGTGGAAGATAGTTCGATTGGTCTCTACAATGTGCAAATGTGCAGACTTCTACTATTGTGTGTCACGAAGCTCAACTTATTCCTCCTGAGTGGCCGTCTGACGTTCGACATTTCCAGCATGCGCCATTGTGCCTGTGAGTCAAATTGGTTCCGGCAGGCCAGCGAACGGATGCACCTCACACTGAAATCTGCGGTGATTTCAGGGCTCTGATAAGAAAGTTTACCGCGTTCTAATAATCCAAACTCCAATCCGTGAAAATTTTTGTGGATGTGTCAGAACATTACAGCTGCTGCGGCGCGCCATGCCACCCCTCGCACACAGTGCGCCAATGGAATGGTGCGCCATGAACGTCAGCGATGAAAGCACCCAAGTGATGGTCGTTTGCGTGCACAACATAGACCTGGTGAGTGCTGTGTCGCAGAGAGGGCGTTCGTCCAAGACACACTCGCCCCATACCAGTCCTTATAGTCTATGGTGCGATAAGCTGCAACTACTTTGACATCTTGGTGGCAGTAAGGTGTTGTGCTCCATGGCAGCTTAAAACTGTGAGCCAGAGCGGGACTCGATACTGCTCTTACCGAATGAGCTAACCGGAAGCGAATCTCGCATGCGTACGAGCATTGTCCACGAAAGGCATGCTTCCACGTTGGGGTCCCAGGCCGGCACACAATTTTAATCTGTCAAGAACTTTCCGGTCACAGTTTATGTCGGGTGCGGCATTGACGGAGAGATTGGCGCAATAAGCAAATATGAACAACAATTACATATCGGGATAAAAGACTAATGACTTAAAAAATTAATGAACAGGAGTGTTTTTCAATTTTTCATTGATCTGCACTCTTCGTTAATGTGGTCCGTAGGCACCTCATCAATAGATATACCCATCGTTGGATTGGACTGCCAGCGCTACCGCCGGATATACTTCTTCTATGGCGGTACATGAAATCGTTGAGGTACAAAACCCAACAGAAAGTGAAGAAAAACTATTTTATGGGTCGTTTCTGCCTCTGCAGTACAACAAGGGTGCGATTTGTGCTTCTAACAGGGGGGGGGGGAGGGGGGGGGATGTCTTAGGGGGTTAGTAGAATTATACGCATGGTTAAACAGCTATTTATAAATAAATGTTAATGCCGAAACTCACTATTGACGCGTATGCACTATCAGAAAGGCCATCCCTTGTTATATCTTTAAAAGTATATTACAGGTAAAGCTTATTTACAAAATCATCTACATACGGATACAGATATACGAGAGGAATTCAAAACATTGAGGCACATTTGTGAAAAGTTGTACTTATTCTGATGATAGGAAACTGAAACATATTAATAGTGTTAATAGTAAGACTTATTAAAAACTTTCAGTGTTCGGCTCTACAAATTTACGTTATATGTAAAGTTTTACTCCAGTGTGTGGGAAATAAACATCCCAGGTTGGGATGCATATACTAAAACCAGAGGAGGGGATGGTCTGATGCAGAGGGGGGAAATCCCCCCCATCCCCCCCTGCAAATCGCACACTGAGTACAACAGACCACATGGACATCTGCGAGAGAGCAGTAAAACTTCACGACCACTATAATACACCCACTGTGCCTGGCGGTCGCCACTTCGCACAGTTTTATGTGAACCCGCGTTGTTGTTTATGTGAATAAAAAACTCGTTTTCAACCATTTATTCCTTACGTCAAAGTACTCTGTTCAAGGTGCCTACCACCTGTATTATTTTGACCCTAAAAATTTGGGGCGCACTGCTGTGTCTGAAGCGAACATCACAACTGATAAAGGACGAAGCAACTGTCGAATAGTGTCGAGAACTGCAAGTTCTAGAAGGGCTTAGGTAGGACAAAAAGATACGTATTTAAATGCTATTGTAATGCCAAAACTGGAAATAGTTCATTGCTGGCAGGCAATCCAGTTAAGCACAGTTCTAATGCATGGGAGGAGATAGAGTAAAATACTGACTTTTTTTATTTCTTCAAGGAAGCTTTATTTGATATGGTGGAGACAAAATGACATGATGGAGAGATATTCTAACAGCTTACGCTACATAGTGTCCAGCTGCTAGCCGTCACTTGCTTTAATCATAAATATGTGTCCGAGTGATGCTAAATTTTATTATCTTTACATAAAGAAAGGTACTATCTTCTCAATAACCTTCAAATGGCAAGACACGCCCTTAATTTTTATAGATGAAATTAGTGAATTTAGTCATGGCTGTTTTGTTGCCTATGTATACGCTCACTTTCAGAACTCAAAGTAATAATCAAATTAACTAATTCAATAAGATTTAAACTTGAATTGCTGGTGTACCGGTGTACTGCAAAAACAGTGCATAGTTGAGGAGGTACAGTTGAGAACAGTGCTGTATTTAAGTTTACAAAAGTAATAATAAGTTTTAATTAATCCTTTTATAACCACAACAAGCTGATAAATTACAAACACAAATCAGAAAAGGGATGGTGTTTGATTGGGAAAGCGTTAGTTGGGGTGGAAACTATACAAGTCTCTCCTGAATTAATCCCTTTTACGGCACAATCTGATTATGTTTACACGAATCCACTATGAGCACCAATTCTATTTAAGTGGAACCAACTACGACCAAGTACACCACGAACTATGGTTCACCGAACAGGGAGCTGTGAATATCATTTAACAACCCTATTCCGGTGGAGCAACATTCTACACTTTCACCTTAATTCAGGCGGCAGCAGAAGTCGGCGCGATGTGAGCGAGGAGCGGCGCTCTGCGGCAGCGCTCACAAGCCCTCGCATCCCTGCTGTGGTAGCTGTACGACCTGCCACTGCTGCCCTTACAACACAACTGTCCTGGAAGGCATCTGTGCTGCGTGGACGTTATGAACCTCGTTTACGGATGTGAGACTGTTCACGTGACCATTGACACCAGCACTGTTGCATTACTGCCGCAGTACTTCCACATTGGGTGTAACTTCTTGCAGAGGAAAATCTTGCCACTCAGAAGGCCACAATTCGACCTCTTTCGAACTCGTTCATTTGGCTGTAGAAAGCGCGAGTGCGTCTCCGTGGCATGGTTGTCTGCTTGCTTCACACGTTTGCACCACACTGAACGTTCTGGCTGTGAGCATTCCCTATTAAAGGTTGGGCACAGATGTGCAACTACGCTATTTGTTTGTGAACTACGTTGAAACCATTATCTGTATATCTACTGTACCCCAAGTGGCATACGCCGTCATCGTATCAAAATCGACGTCGACTTTCCAAGTGTACTTTTTTCCGTCAGTGTATTTCCTTCTCTCTTACTCCTGAGTACAAAGTGGGAAAAATGAACACCTGAGTCTTTCCATCCGAACTCTAACTTCTCTCATTTTATAAGGATGATTGTTTTTCTCTATACCAGTGGGAGGAAGGAAAAGTTGCTGACTGAAATTACTCGAAAAGATCTCGCCTTTGTTTTAACGGTTTCTATCCAAACTCGCTTATCACGTTCGTGACAGCCTCTGCTCTCTCTTTTCGATGTCCTCCTTCATTCCTATCTCGGTAAGGATCCTATACTACGCAGGAATATTCAGGAAGAGGACAAGCAAGTGTATAATCCTCTTACTGCCAATAAAGCTGGTTCAAATGGCTCTGAGCACTATGGGACTTAACATCTGAGGTCATCAGTCCCCTAGACTTAGAACTACTTAAAACTAACTAACCTAAGGACATCACACACATCCATGCCCGAGACAGGATTCAAACCTGCGACCATAGCAGCAGCGCGGTTCCACACTGAAGCGCCTAGAACCGCTCGGCCACAACGGCCAGCAAGCCAATAAAGTGCAGTTTTTCATTCACTTTCCTCACAACATTTCGTTTATTATGTAGGTCAATTCTTACAAAGAAGAAAACAGCAACCAGCCACTATTAATACTGCTATTTATTTAGGTAATTAGCGCCGTTACCGGTTTCGAAGTGGCAAGTTCATCATCAGACGGCTGTTCACATGATTTTCAAGATACACTTTACATTATCGTCCGTTTAAGATTTTTGTTATTCCAATGTGGTTCAAAATGGCTCTGAGCACTATGGGACTCAACTGCTGAGGTCATTAGTCCCCAAGAACTTAGAACTAGTTAAACCTAACTAACCTAAGGACATCACACTCATCCATGCCCAAGGCAGGATTCGAACCTGCGACCGTAGCGGTCTCGCGGTTCCAGACTGCAGCGCCAGAACCGCGCGGCCACTTCGGCCGGCATTCCAATGTGGCAAAGTATTTTTCGTGTGTTGTTGCCCTACGGTAGAAAAAACAGTGTTACAAGCGCCTAACCTCCAAACGATGAAATACAGCGTAAATAAATATGTGAGGTTAAGTGGTAATGATACCTACGTCGAAAATTACGCGCGATTTTGTTGCGAGGTTGCAGCATTGTATTTTTCGCATATTCCTAAATATATCCAGCACTTACGTAGCTTGTACATCACCATATTGTGCAAAGCACCAGATACACACACACCAAAAAGAATTTGCCACATGTGAAGTTATCACAGAAATTGAAGACTTACAAACACAACAGTGTCAGAGACGTTCTCTCTCAGAGACATCACAATATACAGGTTGCTTTGATTTCACAGAATGACTGTTTTGAAAGACTAACATAACTTAATGAAAATTAAAACACAAAGATAAACCTTACATTATGAGCGTATAATATTACACATGAAGCTGACAGATGTAGTAACCAGCTTGTGTGAATGCTACTTACATGGTATTATGTAAATACTGTGCTATATACAAGGAGCAACATAGAGGTGAGATAAAATGAATAATATGGCAGTAGCGATTGTATTAACATCTGCCGGCCGCGGTGGTCTCGCGGTTCTAGGCGCGCAGTCAGGAACCGTGCGACTGCTACTGTCGCAGGTTCGAATCCTGCCTCGGGCATGGATGCGTGTGATGTCCTTAGGTTAGTTAGGTTTAAGTAGTTCTAAGTTCTAGGGGACTGATGACCACAGCAGTTGAGTCCCATAGTGCTCAGAGCCATTTGAACCATTTTTTTTATTAACATCTATCTATGGTGCACTGAAATTTTGAATCAAGTATAGTAGCAGTAATATTTTTTCCCCATAAACAACGTAGAATTACAAGTACATCACAAGTATTTATATTACGAAGAATACCATATTCAATGAGCATTAATTACAAACAAATTGGGAAAATGTGATGGCCAGTTGTATGAATGTTACTTATATGGTATTGTGCAAATACAGTGCAATAAACAGGTGACAACATTTACATGAGATACATGAATAATGTGACAGTAGTAATAATATAAATGTAGTATGGTACACCACTTTTATTTTTAAATCAATTTTACAGTTGCAGTAATGTGTGATTGAGCAGGCAGCTATATTATGATGTATACATTTATATTACGGTTGCAGTGTAAGTCGTTCGTAACAGTAACTCGTAGGCATTTAAGTCTGTAAACATATGTGATTCATAGTGTAACCAAAATTTAACGAATTATGTTTTAGTACTCGTGTGGAGTAAATAGCCAATTGCCACTTTTCACATGATGTAGATACTTTCTCTAAATCATTTTGTAATTCATTTCCATCTTGCGATTATTAGACGGGAAACGGCGCCATAGTCATGCCGAAAACAAGAGGACGCAGTGAGGACGCTGAGGATTCAATCTCTTCTGAGATTTCGAGATCTTTTGTGTGACGCACTGCATCTTTTACAGTGGCTGGCTCGGGTGGTGCTGAGGCAGCGTGTGCCATAAGAAACAGCCGGTAGACGCCGCCCACGCCGGACTGCGAATGGTGGCGAACAAAAGCCGGCGGCTGTTTGCGGGGTCCGCATTGTGCGGCTTGAACCTAATTCAGCCCGCACAGCGGCGGTGGCGGCGGCGGCGGCGGCGGCGGTTCCCCCAGGGGAGGGCCGCGCTGCAGAATAAACCGGCCAAACGACGCGCACGGCGCTTTGTTGGCGCAGCGGCTGCCACTGTGCCACTGTGTGCCTACGCCGCGCACCCACGACCACTCTGCAAGCCCGCATTTTGTTCGTGCGTTTCGTCCCTGTTGTGAGTAGCGAACGGCTGCTTGGAACGTGCCAACATAGAAACATCGTTACAGTATTACGACCACCTGCAAACATTGCGACTACAGCACTGCCGCCTGCACACCCAGCTGTTACAGGAGCTAGTACAGGCCGAGACACCGGTTTTAATTCTTCCTCTCCCCCCTTTGTTGTTGTCGCTTCCTATCAGAGAGAGTTGCTGGCGACAATAATATACAGCCACTAACGATGCCGTTTTATAAAACTGGCAATGTTATAACTGGCCTTCGAAAACCACGAGCTAGATTTTCACGTTCTCTCGCTCACAACGCGCGAACTGTTAGTCTTTCAGAAAGAAGGAACGGAACATTTTTATAATAAATTTAATGTAGTTAAATTTTGTAGCAAGGTATGTTTTCCCTGCAGGCCTCGGTTTTCGAGACATTCAAGAAAAACGTACAAAAGTGACCTTCAAACACACTTCCACTCTCACATTCTTCCCCCACAAGTCAGGATTACTAGTATGTTGTTCGTCGCGCTCCCTTCAACCATTGTACAAAAATATCCGACAACACGAATTATTCTCGATATTCGACGCTATTTGGTCTCTACTGATTGGGCTGTTGTGCCACCAGTATAGTCGTGAGCCTAATGAAAGAGGGTGACCCCCGTGGAGAAAGGCGTTCTTAGCGCACACAGTGCTCTAGATTTAAATTCCTTTTTACTTCAGTCGCGCGTGATTATTTCAAAGAGACTGTGTCAACGACCTTGCCAAGTTACATATGCTAATTCCCATCAGAACACCAAAGTTACGGACCGTCGGATAACCATTTAAAGGCAGAGCCGATGTTCTCGTCAATTTCCAAACCTCTCGCCAGTGTCTGGTGAACTGAGAGTATGTGACACTACAGATGGTGATCTGTCCGTCGGACGGTCCGTTGGTGCTCTTCAACAGGAGTAGGCTATGTGCCGGCACAAGGTTTCATCCTCTCACTTCTCTCACCATATCCAACACGAAGATGACACTACACTACGCACATCCATCCCAGTGATCTACATTTAACAGATACACCTAAGCAAACAGCTTTCATACTTAGCGAAGAAAATGTGCCCGCCGGCGAGAAGGATAAGGATAAGCTTTACAGTTAGCGGTCTGAAACTGCCCTTCCGGGTCTCCCAGCCATTCATGCGAGTACCTTATATTACAAGTGATTGTAAATACGAGTGGTACACATTCCACAAGAATATTTTAGATACGTCTGAATACTCAATGCCAACAGTCAGTCACCCTATTAATCATTTGTAACGATCCTCTTTCCAGTCAAAGTAGGTGTTATCAACGGATGTATGGCAGTGCCATATTTTCTGCATCCACAAAAGACGCAAGTTGACACCCGAAGTTACTTTTATGTGTCAGAATCGCTCTCCGTTAAGAACGATGTGCCTCAATCTGTTAGAAACTCTTCTGTCTAGTCACAACACTCCTCTGATAAATAACTTGTCGCATGAGTGATCCGGTGCTATGTAGAAGTGTCAGCAGGTCTGTCTCACAGTATCTTGATTTCCCGCAAGGTAGGTTAAGCTTCTTGAGATACAGTGCTTGTAGTGAATGGTTATTTAAAGCTAGATCCTACAGAGAAGGAAGTGGGGAATAGGACTTCCCTGTTCGGAATATATGGGAATGGGGACTGGACCGATTTTTTGTTTGTTTTTGTTGAACATCAACAAAAGCAAAACGAGGATAATGGAATGTAGTCGAATTAAGACGGGTGATACTAAGGGAATTAGATTAGGAAATGAGACACTTAAAGTAGTAAAGGAGTTTTGCTATTTGGGGAGCAAAATAACTGATGATGGTCGAAGTAGACAAGATATAAAATATAGACTGGCAATGGCAAGGAAAGCGTTTATGAAGAAGAGAAATTTGTTAACATCGAGTATAGATTTAAGTGTTAGGAAGTCGTTTCTGAAAGTATTTGTATGGAGTGTAGCCATGTATGGAAGTGAAACGTGGACGATAAATAGTTTGGACAAGAAGAGAATAGAAGCTTTCGAAATGTGGTGCTACAGAAGAATGCTGAAGATTAGATGGGTAGATCACATAACTAATGAGGAGGTATTGAATAGAATTGGGGAGAAGAGGAGTTTGTGGCACAACTTGACAAGAAGAAGGGACCGGTTGGCAGGACATGTTCTGAGGCATCAAGGGATCACAAATTTAGCATTGGAGGGCAGCGTGGAGGGTAAAAATCGTAGAGGGAATCCAAGAGATGAATACACTAAGCAGATTCAGAAGAATGTAGGTTGCAGTAGGTACTGTGAGATGAAGAAGCTTGCACAAGATAGGGTAGCATGGAGAGCTGCATCAAAGCAGTCTCAGGACTGCTGACCACAACAACAACATGGCAACAAGGCCAAGCAGTAATATGAATCTCATGTTAGAAGACAAATCTAGTTTCACTCTGCCAAGGATAAAATCTTCAGGCATTCACCGTCCTGATGATACTTCAGGAACTAGTTAATACAGACAGAAAAAAGGGCGCACTACGAACGAATTATCCTGGTGACGGAAGTCGTTAGATGTGATGTGCGTTTACAGACAAATTATTGATTACACTTTTCGGAAAAATTCGATGATTTTTTTGAAGAGAAGGAGCTTCAGAAATTGAGCAAGTCAACAACGTGTTGATCCACCTTTGGCCCTTACGCAAGCAGTTAATCGCATTCATTGTTAGAGTTGTTGGATATCCTCCTGAGGCATATTGTGCCAAATTCTGTCCAACTGACATGATAGATCGTCAAAATTCCGAGCTCACTGGAAGACTCTGTCCACAATGCTCCAAACGTTCGCAATTTGGGAGAAGTCCGGTAATCTTACTGGCCAAGCTAGGCTTTGGCAAGCACGAAGATAGGCACCGGAAACTCTCGCAGTGTGCAGGTGGGCATTATCTTGCTGAAATGTAAGCGCAGGGTAGCTTGCCATAAAGTACAACAAAACGGGGCGTAGAATATCGACGACGTACCACTGAGCTGTAAGGGTGCTCCGCTGGACAACCAGAGTGGTCCTGCTGTGAAAAGAAATGGCACCGCAGATCATCGGGCCGTATGGCGGACGACACACGTTGGTATCCCACTGCTGACTGGGTCGTCTCCAGAAACGTCTTCGCTGGTCATCCGGGATCATTTCGAAGCGGGGCTGAAGACAATCCTACTCCAGTATATGAGTTTCCAGCCCGAAGACTTGCCTGGAGAAACCGCAGACAGTGGTGGGGTACCAACCTCACTGTCGCCCGCCATACGGCCCGACAACCTAAACTGATGGTTTGGTGAGCCGTTTCTTTTCACAGCAGGACCCCTTTGGTTGTCCACCACGGCACCCTTACAGCATAGCTGATGACAGGATTCCCTTCTTCCCGGATGAACGAGATAGCGCAGTGATGAGGCACTGGTCTCATATTCGGGAAGACTGCAGATTTAAGTTCTCAGTATTTACCACAAACTGATTGAGGCTAATGCCGGGAGGGTTCCTTTCAAAGAACACCCCTCCCCAGGAGTAGTATTGATCTGTTTAAGACGGGAAATTACGGGGGCGTGCTGAAAAGTAATGCCTCCGAATTTCTTTACGTGGACAGTCCTAAAGCTTTTTAAATAAAGGAAATGTTGTTAACACTCTACATCTTTATTCTTCATGTCTACATATTTGCAGCGCTCTGGTGTTAGAGGGCTCCGAGCAGTAGTGTGTAACATGCCGGTGTGTAACGTAACTGTGTTGGTGCGTGAGAAACAGCCTGCTGTAATCGAGTTTCGAATTCGAAGAGTTCGTCCACACATGAAGCACTGCCTCCTTCAGCATGACAATGCCAGACAACACACGAGTTCTGCAACATTTGCAACAATCCGACGCCTTGGGTTCACCGCCATCCATCATCCTCCTTACAGTCCCAACTTACACCCATGAGATATTCATCTGTTTCCACATATTTGACGACTTCACTTTGATTGTGATGAAGCGATATAAGCAGAGGTGAGGTTGTGGCTCCGTCAACAAAGTCAAACATTCCATAATTACGGATTCAACAAACTGTGCTCTCGTTGGGAGAAACTTCTTCGTCCCTGGGTGACTGAAGTTGAGAAATAAATACGCAGACATGAAGAATAAAGATGTCGAACGTTAATAATTTTTATTTTATTGAAAAAGCCTTAAGAGTATTCACGTACAAAATTCGGAGGAGTTATTTGTAGCACACCATCGAAAATTCTAATTATCATTTCTTCTGTCGTCCTTCGTAACCAGGAAGAAAGGAGCGAAATAAGGTTAAGTAGCTGAAACTCAGAAAAAGTGATATAGGACCAAAAAGAACTGGTAAACCACATACTACGCACTACCACAAGAATTCAAGGCCTTAGCATTCGAGCAGAGGTGACAAGCTGTGTCTTTTCCACCTACAGTGCGAGCACGTTCGCCTTCTTTACATCCTTCGGCCGACACTCACGTGACCCCATAGCGCAACAAGATCATGGCGCCTCAGTACCGAAAATCAACATTGAAATTCGCTTTAGATAACGATTTTGCTAGACCAAAAGAACTTAATGTCTAGCGACTTCTAAAGTAAGAGGCCAAGATCCCGTCTGCCGACGTCGACGGCGCCCACTTTTCGATCATAAGTAATTCAATCTATGTGAAACCTATTAACGACGCAACGTGGGGCTGGGTTCTTCGAGAGATGAAGCAAGTAATCCGCTTCTGCCACGCAGATGGTAATTTTGACAACGACAAGGCCGACCATGTCTGACTGGGATTGAGGACTATAGGCGTCTTCGAACTCCCCTTCGAAATCCCAGCGGCAGACGGCACAGTAAAACAATAGGTGGCACGAAAGTGGACCCAATATCAGAAATATCCAGGCCTCAACGGAGTACAACAGGTGTGCACTGAATTCCGACGACACATACCATAGTAGCTTCAAATAGGAGGCTGATGGACGGTATTTATTTATGACAGCCAGCCCAAAACGCATTCTGGATGCGGTAAAGTGGGTCACCTACGTTTAGAGTGCCTCCAACATCGTATCTTACGACTTCTACCACAGGACAGCCCGCCGCCCCGTCACGCAATCCTCCCTGTAACTTACACGGCAGCGCTCACGGCGTCTCCGTCCATCTTGGCGCAACAGACCGACGTTGCAGTACTGGAAAAACCCTCCACGGACTGACGCCTGGCCGATCAATCAGCCTGGCCAATGGCAGAACTCTGTAGAACGCCACTGATACCACCATACACTGCAGGCAACGCCGACTGTAGGAAGTAAATCGATACACTTATCGCGCTTGAGTCAGTGCCATCGTCTTCCAGGGCCGAAACGAAAACAGCACTCACCGAAATACTGAAAGCAACATCACAGGACCGACTCGGAGCGTGGCAGCTCTCACTAGCCGGAGGAAAAAGAACCGATCCTGCAGGACGTCGACAATGAGGCTGGCACCATTAACACTGATTCCATCCCTGCAGAACAGATGGCGGGGGGCGGGGGGAGGAGGGGCAGAGTCTGTCCACCCGTCCTCTGCAGTGAACAGTGGTCAGCAGGAAGGTTGTAGTGCAGGTGCGAAGCCGCTAAGCCCCTTTCTATCAGTCACAAGGACATTATGGAACATGAACAGACTTCTACACCCACATCGTGGGCCGAGGAAGTCGACACTGGGGATGGCACTGCTCCGGCGCCCATTGAGGTTGACCAACACCAAGAGGCCCACGGTCGGTGAGGTCTAACATTACTCGTGATGTCCACTCCCCACCACTACCAACATGTATAATCCTGTGAAACAACTGCACCTCCCAGCTTAACACTTGGTCATGATGAATATCAACATGATTAGTTCCCCTGTCAAGATGCAACTCCTGAGAGAAACAACGCAAGCAACAGGAGTACACTCTGCTTTCCTGCAAGAATTACTAATGAAAGTACTACCAGACTTTTATGGTTAAGTACGTGACGCACTTCGGTTTAGCGATTTTAATACACTCAGTATTGAAGCCACCGACATCAGGTACGTTCGCTATAGGGTTAACAGTCACTACATTCTACACCCGATTCGTTGGGCACCATCAAATGTCGTGATTTGGACACTTTGTATTCCACTGATATCGCCTCCGTTTTCATCCCATGAACCAAATTCCGTATTACACGTATGGCGATTCTCGATCTTCACTTATGCGACACATGGGAAAGATACCCGGCGACAGCTCTAGACACCTGCATGTTACCAGCCATTCGATGAGTCAAATGGATCGCATATATGTGTCACAAGGTCTTACGCAGGAAGTGGTGGCCGCCGAACAATGGTCTCTAGCCTTCTGTGATCACAGAGCCTATATCTGCACGATGTATCTCCATCCTCAATGTGTCTGGCATAATAACGGCCCTTGGGAGCTGCACGTAACACGCTTCCAGGACCTGGACTCCTGTCAGAAAGTTACCGCAGCGAGGACCAGCTGTGAACGACGTTACTCCTGATACCCCACAACCTCGGCGTGGTGGATCCTCTGGCCCAAACGGCAATCAGCACGTCACTTGTGCAGTTTCTCATGGACGCAGCTGCGTGGCAGCAACAGATACTGGGCTTTTACTATGCAGTGCTCAGGGATATCAATGCTCTAACCCTATCGCTAGATAGACAACGAGAACGACATCGAATCTAGGCTCACATACTATCGCTGACGAAGCGCCGAGTAGACACGTCGAATGGCCGCAGAGGTACCCATCATTCATCACATTGTGGTGGACATGTGCCGACACTGCCGACTGTTAAACACACGCCTTATGACGTGAGACGGTCGCTCCAGTGTGACCCAACCAACCATATTGAAAGTCATGGAGGATCAACTTTGTGTCCTCTGCATCTTTCGCGACGGTATACATGAATAAAACGTTATCGGTTTTTCAGCCGCGTCAATTCGAATAAAATGCTCAATCTTTCGATGGCCATCTCCGCCATCGTCCTGACGACGAAGGCCATAGAAAGCTCGAGCATTTTATTCGAATTGACATGGCTGGAAAACCGAGAACGTTTTATTCGAGGATCATCTTTACCAGGAAAGAACTGTACATTACAAGGCCATTATCGACACACCAATAATGATGTGTTACGCCAGATGGCCACTTGTTACGACTTCTGCAGTACTTGTTATGGCCGTTTGCTACTTGTTACGACTTCTGTAGTACTCGTTAGCAGAAGACACAGTAGCTGCGCCAAAGACTGAGACGGCGTGGAGTTTTACAATTATTTATTGAGCTTTCTTTACAATTTCTCCCTCGTCGTCGCTGCCCAGCCCTGTGGATCCTTCCGCCTGGCTGCTGCTGTGTAGATTCTCCGACAATGCGCGCAACGCGCTCCACCATTGCTCCGCTGAAGTCAGAATGCCCTGTGGTTGAGATGAACTCGTCGCCGCTCGGCAGCCCAGTATGGCACCCCCACGGAGCCGCGTCGCCGTGAGGTCAGCTGCCGCCGCCTACTGCACCGGCGGCTAGGAAGCCGTCAGTCGCGATGTCCGCGAGCTCCCGTCATGGACGGACCACGCGCCGCGGGGCCGGGTTGCCGTGGAGTCCGGGCGTCAGTCCCCAGCGGCGCCTGTGCCCGAGACCGCGCTGCGGCCGGTCCTGCTGGAAGTTCTCGCTGTAGTTAGTCAGCCATGGTGCCGACCGGACTCGGGCCGACCCCCAGAGCTGAAGTAGACATCTGGCGGCGAACGGATGACTCCTGCGAGCTGGAACAGTCTTCCGGAATCGTCACCTACGAAGATTGAACATTCGAACACGGACCACATCCGTCCTCAGATCCGAACTGCTTCCTAATGGCTCCTGTCCGTTGCTGCCTGCGCTCCACTATTTATATCCGGCAGGAGGACGTTTTTTACCCTCGGTGGCAGCTTCTTGTTATTACTCCCGCAGTATATTGCAGCGTAACTTAGCGTGCTGGCCTCACTTCCCTTACTCAGCACTCTCCAGGCTTCGCTCGGCGCACGGTCTGCGTGCGACCTTGCGTCAGCCGGTTGGTAGACTGCAACTGTCAGCAAGGCTACCTGTGCTGCACCTACTTCGTAATGCCGCGATCGTCAGCTGCCTGTGTTTTGCCATTCTCCACTGCGTGAAGCAAAGCTTACTACATGTGGCCGCAACAGATATCATTAATGGAGCAAGTCTCGCCTGAGGAGGTGGGGAACGCCTTGAATGAAGGTGTGTTCAATAAGGCTCCAGAGCCCAATGGATTACGAATCAAGTTTTACCGGACCTTCTGTGATATGATGCCACGCTGGATTACAATGTTCCGAGAATTCACGTCCTGTATTGCACTGTACTGTCCACTTTGGTCGATGGAATTCCCATACCGATAAACAAGCCAGCGGGAGGACAATTGGTCAGTGACGATTGGACACTTGCAACCTTGAAGGCCACCTGCAAGATCTTCGCCAGGCCTTTGGCGGGCAGCATTTAGAACACATTGCCGATGACCCGCGCCCCAGAACAGACGTCACAAGGGGGAGATGCCAACATACAAATGGCAGCTGGTGAGTGCAGAGGCTTAATGTCTATCGTCTCGGCCTGGGAGCGCCTCCGTTGATTTCAGTTGGGTCTTCGATAGATTACACCATAACTTTCTCCTACAGGTGATGGACCATTTGAGATTCATCCCAAGTCTGATTGAGACACTGTAATGCCTTCTGATGGCAACCAACTCTCAGGTCTAGGTCAATTGAGAGGTCTTCATGAACAAGGTTGCCACCTTTCTGCCAGCCTTTACACAATCACACTCAAGCCACTCCTCGGGGATTTCAACTAAAGGCAATCTGGCATCACCCTGTGGGACATCACCTTCCGTTATAGGGCATACGCCAATGATCTGATACTGCTGGGTCATTCCACTGATGAAATTTGCAGTGTAATAAACTGGATCAAGCAATACGAGCAAGCTGTAGGCAACATCAAGTGCACAGTGCTGGATATGGTGTGCAGTTTTGGGCCAGGCACTTTAGCCTTCCTCCCACCAGTTACTGAACTGAGATATTCGGGAGTCGCGTTTATGAAGGATGTGGGTTACTACAAATCATGTGTGATGATGCACCAGAACCTGTTTTCGACTTAAACCAGCAGAAATGTGTGGAATAGCTGAGCCTCTAAATGGTGTTAAAACTCAGTCATGTGGTACTGGTCCTCCCCCTAATGGAGGTGATAAGTGACAGACATATTTAAAGTACGTTATGACACTCTCATACTCCTCCTGCTTCATGAAGGGCAAGGACTGGTCAACGTCCGGGCATAGGAAGCTGCCCTTTATGTGAGCAATATGTGGAAACGATGGAACAGTCAACACACCTCCCCCATGTGTCACCTGTTGGAGGTTCTGATCCCAGTCTCTCACATCCCACTGGTGTAAGCAGTGGACATTATGATACATTCCTCCCAGGGTGTCGACATTTACTCTCGAATATAGCTGTGTGATCTTGGATTTCCACATGATGCACCCACCTATCGAATGAGATTTTTACAGCACCTTTCTAGGGGAGGTTCTGCATAACTTAATAGGAACCGAGGACCCAAATTTTCATGGGTGTGGGAATTGGGCATATAAAATCATATGCCCCCACTTTCTGCCAATCACCATGCGTGTGATGTGATATCAAGTCACCAACAAAAATATGCTACATGACACTGGCTGCACATTATCGGATTAAAGGACTCCCCCCCCATTTGCTCTGTCTGTTGCATTCTGGACTCCACTGAACATCACTTCACTTGTGTGTCCTTGTCTGTCGTTTGGCAACTGACACAGATCTTAGCTTGTTACCTCCGTGTCTCACTTGATGTGATTGAACCTCAGACCCTCCTGTTTCCAGATGACTATTACTTTCCCCTAGCAAAATGTCATGCACTTACTTCGTTCAAGGGACTAACCATCGACTACATCTTTGATGAAGGGGAGAAAGTGGAGCTTGATTACTAGTGGTACCTGCAAAACTTTCACAACGCTCTGGAATGCACACCAGTGTACAGTACGTTATTCATAAATTACATACGTAATGTTTCCGTTAACCCTCCCTCTAGTTGGGGAGTTCCAGGCTCAGTTTGACATTCTGCATGCCATAACATTGAAAACAGAATTACCTGAATTGTAAATGGCGAGAAAGGAAAGAAAGAGTGATTCATGAAAAGTTACATTCATTGAGGCATTAGCAAAGGCAGTAAGATATTTGAAATGGCATTGTTGGCGATAGAAAACGCCAATGGCAGTGGACATGAAGACTCCCTTTGCACCATTTCTTGAAAATTCTTTTAGCTGAAGTAGCACAAATATTATACAATTTTATTTTGGTTTATGCTTTGGATAACATTTTTGTAACATTATATTTTATAAAATTTTCATTTCACACATTTACTAACTATAATCACATAGTAAAAAATCAATAAATTAAAAATTAAGAAAGTAATAAAGAATATAGAACCATGGATCCTATCGTGGAGACTTTTTGAAATAATCAGGAGCAATGCCTGAAGAGGAATAGTTCATTTGTACTGTAGTACAAAAGTGATGGTGCAAGACAAGAGTATGCTATGGACATCTTCTGTAAGACCATAGCTATATTTAATAGAGAATTTTTTGTTAAGTGTAAAAATTTCTGAGCACATCGTTTGGCTTCCTGCTGATATGTTTGACTGTTCCTTGAGCTAACTTTTTTTTGTGTGTGTGAATTCTTAAGGAACCAAACTGCTGAGGTCGTCGCTCCCTACACTTACATACTACTTAAACTAAGTTAAACTAAGTTATGCTAAGAACAACACACCCAACAATGCCTGAGGGAGGACTCGAACCTCCGGCGGGAAGGGCAGCGCAATCCGTGACATGGCGCCTCAAACCACACGGCCAGTCCCCGTGGCTGAGTGAACTACAGGACGTACTGCTCAGCATATTTTATCAGCAGGAAGCTCGAAGACGTTGTCAGCAATGTTTTTACTTATGAAAAGAATTTTTCAATTAAGAATAGCTATGATCTTATAGAAGATATCAAACACATACCAATAACAGAGGGTGTCCTATTTACCTCAATGTGCATGATAAGCCATTACACCAACATACCTAATTATGACATAATCCGTATAATTAAGAACAACCTATTAAAACACAAAAAGGATGAGGTTATGAACACACTGAACTATAAAACTAATGCTGTCACAAAATTATTTAAGTTTTAACAACAAAATTTGGAAGAAAGGAGATTGTCTTGCAGCGGGCAGCAGTTTGGTAGGTATCCTTGCAGACATTTTTGTTAATCGCATAGAAAATCAATTCTACAAGTCAGAATGTCTATTCGAAGATAAAAAATTTTATTATAAAAGATATGTTGATGAAATAAAGTATTTTATTATGAAAGAAATGTTGATGATACCAATATCCCGTATAGTAGAACAACTAAAAAGATTGAAAAACTTGGAGATGCTTTCAGTAACGTGCACATTATCTTCACTGTAAAAAATAAAACAATCGTGTGGCGTTGTTGGCCAGGAGGCCCCATCCGGCCGCCGAGTGAGAGTCTTATTTCAGTCGACGCCACATTGGGCGACTTACTCGTCGGTGATGAGGATGAAGGATGATGACAACACAACACAGTCCACGAGCGGAGAAAATCTCTAACTCAACCGCGAATCGAACCCGGGACCACTGGATGGGAGGCAAGCACGTTACCACCCAGCTAAGCAGGCGGACACTTCACTGTAAAACATCATGTAGATAAAGCAATCAACTTTCTCGATCTTACAATCTCTAATGTAAACAATAAATATGCCTTTCTAATTTACTGAATATCCACCACCAGCGATGTCATAAACAACTCCATCTGTCACCCAGTGCAACACAAAATGGTATTCTTCAGTCTACACTTAATTGTATAAACAAACTCCCACTCAGTCCTCTTGGTGACCAAAGATAAATTAACATTCTCAGAGGAATTGCACACGGGAATGGATACGTTCCAGATATAATAGATAAACTTCACAACAAAATCAAAGAGAAACAATTCGCACCTCTTACATCAGATTCAGAAGAACAAATGCACACATTTGCACACATCCCATTTACAGGAAAAATTTCGTACCGTACCACATAGCTAACCTTTTTCGTAAAAGTGGTATTCAAATATCCTTCAGCACTAACAAAAAGCTACAACGGCTTATCATTCACTTCCACAAGACAAACAGCCAGTGTTACAGCAGATCTGTCATTTACAAGTTTTTATGTGACAGTTGTCTACAATTCTACATAGTCCAGACAGGATAGAGTTTCACTGTAAGATACTGTAAACTTATTAATGCCGTCATTTAAATAATTTTGCATTTGCAAACATATGAAATAACATTAACGACGATCTGTAGATACTGCCTACTGTCAGAAAAGGAAAGAAAATGCATCTTCTTGAAGAACTCAAAATTTGTACCATAGCTCAAAATCACCACACCTAATTGTCAATGAACAAGTAGATCTTGCAAACAAGTCATTTCTACAAGTATTTAATGAAATATTTTAAAAATCAGAAACTGTATCTTATGGCCCCCCTCACAAATAGCATTATTTGAGCAAAAAATGAAAAAAGACTATGTCTATTTAACATTATATAATTTGCCAGCAATCATTCTACATATTCTAAATGACAGTGCGGTTCCACAATCATGTAACAATTCGATTTTCAAAATTTGTAATATCTGTTATGTATCTGCAAGTATAATATCTCTCTACTTCTTTGACCTTCCCATTTTGACCGTAACCTCTGTTTTCGAATGAAAACACGTTGGATGTTGTGAGTACATGTGTTTATGTAGTTAATAACATCTAAAGTGCCACTACTTTATTAAAAACACATTATGTAAGCACCAACAATTAGCATGGCAACGAATATACATTAAAACGAAATATTTTGTAAAAAAGAAGTGTGGTAAATGTAAAGTGAAAGCTATATGGATACACCAGTTATATGTAAGTACTAAAATATTTACAGCACATGTCACATAGCCACTACCAAATTTTTCATTTGTGTCTATTTAGTCATCATCACATTATTTCCTCTTTATTTAAGGGGCTCCGGAACGCCCTATACTTGCAATGTTAAAATAACGCTTATAAATTACATCTTTCCTCACAAAGTATTTGAGGTAGGAAGTTGAACTTTTTACAGATTATTTATTGGAATATGGGCTACAACTTAACACAGGGATTTTACAAAATTTTAGTTCAGTTATTAAAGATGATTTTTTTTCAATTGTAATGAAAATTTACAACTCTTTTTGCAATTTTTTATTTATATATTCAAAAATACACAGTTTTTTGGAAAAAGGCTGTGTTAAATTATGCAGAAGGTACTTTGTAACATTTACTGAAAGTTTGAAACAAATATGTTTGGAAGATCCTTAGAAAACATGTAATGAGTATGAGAAAATAAAAGTTTTGGAAATCGAGCGACAAAGATTGGATTAACTTTTTAGTGCATTCCAGGTCCATAGGATGGATTATCTTCATCCACTGCAAACTCCTCCTCCAGCTTCCTCTTGTTCCTCCTCCTGTTTACTCTTGCTTGTATTTCTAGACTCTTTACAGCCCTGTCTGCAGCCCGAAGGCGTTCCTTGTCTAAAGCAAGCATCGCTCGTACCATGTTAGAACCTATCTACATTCCCATATTTCTAAATACCTTGCACCTTACAATGTTGCCATCATTGAAAGTCGCAACAGCATCATACACACCAAAGTGAAGTGTTTCTATTCCAACAAATACAGTCTTGGGGATTCTCGACCATATAACACTATTTACACTTTCATTGGGGTTTTGAGTTTTTCCGTGAATACACTTTTTCAACAGTTCAGGTGCTGCTAAGTCTCTGAAAATAGGTTTTATCACCTCCATTATTGCATGAGGCAGACTATGCTTATGAGTGTACACTTCACCAGTTAGCAATCCTTTGTTATATTTACACCAACTGTCTTCTTCTTTGGGACACAAGCTATGTTGGGGATTTTCATCGTCTTTATTGTTTACAGTAATAACACATACCTTTGGCTTTCCAACATTTCTCCTTTTCTTAAAAGCCTTCAGAGGATTTCTAATAACTTTACTTTTACTCATTATTATACTTCAACAAAACAGAGACTCAAGAAACAGAATTAATTACGAATATTTTCGAGATAACCACAGATTAAATAAACATGAAACAATCGACAATCACACCAGCGATATATATTGAACCATCACAGGTTAGCCACAACACATACTTTATCTCACATCACTAAAATGTACCTGATGAACACGGACGTTAATAATAACACCATTTGACAGCAGTTTAACAGCGCCACAGTAGGTCACGCTCATGTAGAACACATTTCAAAAAAAATTTAAAAATAGTTGTAGTCTTCGGAATTCAATAAATTATATATCTATTAAAAGGTAATAGTTTGCAGATTCAGAAAACGCAAAAAAGTAAAAATTGAACTTTTCATGATTTTGAGCCTTTCCGGAGCCCCTTAAATGTTGATCTCCTATACTGAATATCGAAATATGTACGTAAATGTAAACCATTTGAAGATGGACACAAGGCCGAAACTGGTCGTGTGTTAAGCAAAATAATCTTTTATTATGACTGATAGTGATTAGTATTCTACGTCCTATTTCTACGACTATTCAATCTCGCAAAGCAGTGCGTGATTCAGCTAGAGGAGTATTCAAAAGAAACTTTAGTGGCTTTGAAGTGAGATTAGTGACCATTGATGGTCTAGCATTGGTGTGAGCTCTATGTAGCAGCAGAAAATGTGTTTAAAAGACTGGAACAAGCTCATGATGATAAAAAAAATTGCAATCTGTTCTTCTCGGCTTTGTCCAGATGCTCATTCATAAATGAAAGGAATTTAGCAATCAGGTCTCTTCTATGCCTACCAAAAAATTTCCTGATATTAGGAAGCATGGACTGGAAAAGCATAGAGTCAGCATCATCAGTTGATGATTTCAGGTGTCTTTTCATCTTGATTAGTTCAGCTTGTAGCAGAAGGATATGAAAAACAGAAACACGAGGCAGCTTTACGCTTCACATAGCAGGCCGTAGCAGGTGGGAATAGCATCAAATGTGGTGCACAGTTGCCTGACTCATTGCAGACAACATCCAATATATCTCACATATTTTCCCAAGAAAACAATTTCGATATGTTAGCTATATTTCGTACACTGCATTCTATGGCCTAAAACTCACCAAACGTAAATTGCCTAGTGATCACATTGTGCCAGTAGTGTACTCATTTGCGAAGCACAGTATCACAGTCACTGTAGATAATAACTAAAAGAAAACCAGTGATGCCAGTTTTTTAGCGAATAGTTTAGTTAAAACGGAAGGAGGAAGACAGCACAGTGGAGTCTGCATCGGAATTCCAAAACAGTGTTTTTTTTATTTTTTTATGCAAAAGTAATAATTTTACTGAGAAAATACTGCAGGGACAGACGTAGCTTTCCTTCATCTACATAAAACAGTTTATTTTAGCCACACCACGTGAAGAAATATCCCAGAAACAAGTTGCATGGAGTGACCAGCATTCAATGTTGTGCAGGACTGTATGAGAGAGTTTGGAATGAAAGTAACCATCATTCTCATGGTGGTCAGGTAATGCTGCAGCATCGTGGCCTTTGATGTACGTGCAAAAAAGGCAAAAAGTCAAATTCAGTTATTCTCTAGTAATAGGTGTGGCGGCACAGGAGTGACTGCTTTCTGCTGACAACAGTACCCTGAGACCGCACCAGCAGTGCACTGCCGCAGTGAAAGAAACATAAAGCTTTTCTCCCAAGCACACAGGTCTACTTTTCACAAAATAATAACCATGAAATAGTGGCAGTGAGTGGAACAATATCACATAGCAATATGTGACACTAATTTCACGGTTGTTACGCTGTGGTTCTGTTATAATCCCGTACCTGGTGAACGCAACTACACAATGTGATCAAAAATATGCATAAACCTGTTAGTGGAGACTGATATGGAGTGCCATCTACAACTACATTTCAAGGAAGAATATATGTACAGATCTGCTGCCTGAACACATACTATTTGTTTAATCCTGCTGCCTTATATGAATATGAGTGTAAGTAAAGAAAGAAAACGCCTCATAGTGGGCATTGAAATAAATCAATGGGGAAAGTTGAGAATGTGCTGGACTGGGTTCGAGTCTCAGTCGGGCGCAAGTTTTCAATTTTCCCCTTTGATTTATTTCAGTGTCCACTAGCAGCTGTTGTCTGTCTTTCGTTCGATTCAAGAAAGGTAGCTAATTTTCCATAGTGAGCGTAGGGACTTGTTATAAAACATCTGCATCGCTTCTCTCCCAAGTGACACTTAATTTATTCACACTCTGAACCCCCTTTTAAAATCAACTAATGTAAAATTTAAGCACTATACTTTGTAAATCACTTGATTGCTGGAGTTCTTACTTCCAAACCGGCGGAAACAGGAAGACTTCAGGCTTTCAGTGCTGTTTATCTCACCATTGCTACTACTATTGATAATAACAATAACACTAATTATAATAATAATAATAATTTAGAGATGTAGTAGCGATTATGCAGTTACTATAGGATTTTGCTGTAAGTTAGTTTGTTTATTGTTAGAAGTGAATAATAAAGCAAATTACGGTCCATTGTGAAAACTACATACAACACGGAGAAATGTCTTTCATAAGATATTTAAACATGTCGGTTTGTTTCCCTTTACAAACAAAATTATTTTTAAAGCGAAATTTCACTAGCCTTATCGACAGAGCGGTCCCTAAGACCAGTGCGCTATTAGTTTTATTGATATGTGTGAACAGAGACAGTAAAACACGAAGAATAACCAGTAGTCCTGCAGCGACTGAGTAGCAGTGTCGCATGGCAGTAGCAGACAGCACGGGGCAGGGCATCATGCGATTCTTTGTTATTTTACTGGTTATTCTTCCTGTTTTACTGCGTTTGTCAATACACATCGATAAAACGAATATCGCACTAGATTAATTTGTGACCGTTCGATCAAATGGGAGTGTAACATACCACTTCCAAACACACAGCTCCAGTACTCACAAAGTAATAACCATGAAAGACATGATGAGCAGTATTTGTTTGGGATGACAGCAGCTATAAACTGCAAACACTAAATTGTAAATTTCTGCCAAAATACGAGAGAAAATGCGCCTGGCAACTCTCCGGAGAGGCACCTAGCATTTGAAGTCATTTACCTTGAAGTGTGAAGGTTATGTAAATGATATTTCAGTTTAAAATTTATGATTCTCTTGTTTTCCGTTTCTTTTTTGTTTAATGCTAACACATTTCATTATTCTTCGCTATTACACGTCCAACCCCAGTTTTTATCAGTATTACAGCATGTTACAGCAAATGATTAGTCCTGCAGTAGGCCTTCTATGTGACGTTTCTCTTAAAAGTAAGTATAATAATGTTTAGGCTCAAGGATGTGGAATATGCTAGCTTATAGGATATGAAGTACTGAAGGCAGCAGAGGATCAAGTAGGTAAAAGGACGAGGGCTAATAGAAATCCTTGGGTAACAGAAGAAATATTGAATTTAATTGATGAAAGGAGAAAATATAAAAATCCAGTAAATGAAGCAGGCAAAAAGGAATACAAACGTCTCAAAAATGAGATCGACAGAAAGTGCAAAATGGCTAAGCAGGGATGGCTAGAGGACAAATGTAAGGATGTAGAGGCTTGTCTCACTAGGGGTAAGATAGATACTGCCTACAGAAAATTAAAGAGACCTTTGGAGAGAAGAGAACCACTTGTATGAATATCTAGAGCTCAGATGGCAACCCAGTTCTAAGCAAAGAAGGGAAGGCAGAAATGTGGAAGGAGTATATAGAGGGTTTATACAAGGGCGATGTACTTGAGGACAAAATTATGGAAATGGAAGAGGATGTAGATGAAGATGAAATGGGAGACAAGATACTGCGTGAAGAGTTTGACAGAGCACTGAAAGACCTGAGTCCAAACAAGGCCCCGGGAGTAGACAACATTCCATTATAACTACTGATGGCCTTGGGAGAACCAGTCATGACAAAACTCTATCTACTATCTGGTGAGCAAGATGTATGAGACAGGCGAAATACCCACAGACTTCAAGAAGAATATTATAATTCCAATCCCAATGAAAGCAGGTGTTGACAGATGTGAAAATTACCGAACTATCAGTTTAATAACTCACAGCTGCAAAATACTAACGCGAATTCTTTACAGACGAATGGAAAAACTGGTAGAAGCGGACCTCGGGGAAGATCAGTTTGGATTCCGTAGAAATGTTGGAACACGTGAGGCAATACTAACCTTACGACTTATCTTAGAAGAAAGATTAAGAAAAGGCAAACCTACATTTCTAGCATTTGTAGACTTAGAGAAAGCTTTTGACAACGTTAACTGGAATACTCTCTTTCAAATTCTGAAGGTGGCAGGGGTAAAATACAGGGAGCGAAAGGCTATTTACAATTTGTACAGAAACCAGATGGCAGTTATAAGAGTCGAGGGGCATGAAAGTGAAGCAGTGGTTGGGAAAGGAGTGAGACAGGGTTGTAGCCTCTCCCCGATGTTATTCAATCTGTATATTGAGCAAGCAGTAAAGGAAACAAAAGAAAAATTCGGAGTAGGTATTAAAATTCATGGAGAAGAAGTAAAAACTTTGAGGTTCGCCGATGACATTGTGATTCTGTCAGAGACAGCAAAGGACTTGGAAGAGCAGTTGAACGGAATGAACAGTGTCTTGAAAGGAGGATATAAGATGAACATCAACAAAAGCAAAACGAGGATAATGGAATGTAGTCAAATTAAATCGGGTGATGCTGAGGGGATTAGATTAGGAAATGAGACACTTAAAGTAGTAAAGGAGTTTTGCTATTTAGGGAGTAAAATAACTGATGATGGTCGAAGTAGAGAGGATATAAAATGTAGACTGGCAATGGCAAGGAAATCGTTTCTGAAGAAGAGAAATTTTTTAACATCGAGTATAGACGTAAGTGTCAGGAAGTCGTTTCTGAAAGTATTAGTATGGAGTGTAGCCATGTATGGAAGTGAAACATGGACGATAACCAGTTTGGACAAGAAGAGAATAGAAGCTTTCGAAATGTGGTGCTACAGAATTATGCTGAATATAAGGTGGGTAGATCACGTAACTAATGAGGAGGTATTGAATAGGATTGGGGAGAAGAGAAGTTTGTGGCACAGGTTGACTAGAAGAAGGGATCGGTTGGTAGGACATGTTTTGTGGCATCAAGGGATCACAAATTTAGCATTGGAGGGCTGCGTGGAGGGTAAAAATCGTAGAGGGAGACCAAGAGATGAATACACTAAGCAGATTCAGAAGGATGTAGGTTGCAGTAGGTACTGGGAGATGAAGAAGCTTGCACAGGATAGAGTAGCATGGAGAGCTGCATCAAACCAGTCTCAGGACTGAAGACCACAACAACAAACAACATAGGATGCGTGTATAACATGGTTCATTTTTCGTCGAACTGCTCGGTGTTGCCAAACAAATTTAAATTGCCAGATGGTAACTCAAACTACGACAGCGAGATCTACCTGATATCAACTTAGGAGTCGTTTGGATGATCGGCAAAATCTAGTACCTCAGTTGTCATATTTTACAAACTCGTTCTTACAATCTGCACGATATACGGTTTGTACGTAACTGTTGGTAAATAATATTTATGTAATCCATGACTGTCTTTCGGACTATGACGCTTACTTTGTGTGGGGTGTATTTGCCGACGAAAGAAGCCAACCCTTGACTACTGTATCTGTAGTGTTTTCTTGGTACTGTAAATAATTTAAATAAGGTTAATAAATCATTTGCTATTTTACTTGCTGGTGATGCTTTGCTGCAGACGCAGGTGCTACCATACACTATGCTGATCGATATTTCGCAGTTTCTTGACCGATCTACAGACATTCTTTTGACGCTCGTTACAGTATCTGAAGAAGCTGATTTTCGTGCACTGTTCTAGCGACTGACGTTGTTTATAGTTCCACTTACTAAAATAAACGTGTGTCATTTCTTTTACTTATACGCCATATCAGTAGATCGATGTGTTGTAAATAAGTTATCAATACAGTGCAGACATATGTGGCAATTTGGTAAAATATGTCGTGGAGGGTATCAAGGCGACCTTGCGGACTGCTATTTCCTCAAAGATATTCTTCGTACTTAAAGGATTTGAAGCTCAGTTGCTGTAATCTCGAAATCGCTAGTTCGAGTGTAGTTGGGTAGCAACCTCTTTTACTTTTATTTCAATCTTATATGTATTAACACTATAAATATTAGTAAACAAATATTTAACAACATTTGTTTAAGAAAAGTAATGAATTTTTATTTTTATCCACTACTCACGTGACACTGACTAAAATTCGATACAGAAATGCAAACTGTCTTATTGTTATATGGATAAATTATGTCTATGTGAATAATACTGCTCAGTCTCCAAAAGCAACCAAGTATTTTGTAATATATTTAATGTTTTACACTTCTGTACAAGATCTTAAGCGATTGTGGGTATCCAAATCTCATGCAATTACCAAATAAAAATAAAACTACATTTATTAAAATATCTTTCGGCAAGCTTTACTACAATATCTGCAGTGTTACAGCAAAAACAGATATTTGAAAACTGACCTTCGAATATAAAAATAATTATTCTTCAGTATTTTTTTCATCTGATTTGAAACATCACTGAGACGGAACGCTTGTCAGCAGACACTGTTTTATATAAGTAAGTTATTAATGACTTTTATTACGTGTGTCTCCGTAAATCTTCCCGGCGTAATAATTCGTTACATGCATATTGGGTCTCCAGCCGGCACATCTCGTCATCTGGACACAATATTTCGGCGGTTCACCTGGTGAGTAGGACGTCGCACTATCTCCAGCCGGAACTGAAATCAAACACTGCGCGTTTGCGAGAAAATAACTGCCCTCTAGCTACAGGCACAACAGCGCATCGGTGGTGAAAGCTCGCGGAAACGATAAATCGATATCAAACACTATTGACGGTTTTTGAATACCGAGACAAGGACCGTTGTTTCTTAAAGTCATACAGAGCAGGGTTCCAACTCTTACTAAAAGGATACCCCTGACAATATTATAAACAGAGATAAGGGATATCCCTTAAGTAACACTTGGAACCCTGTTCTGTTTGACAGAGCAAGAAAAAGTTTAGAGAGGTTTTGAAATTATGTTTAAATTTTTTTGGAAATTGCTAAGTGCTCTCACTATGAAACATTGGAACAATATAGTGTGGCTAATCCACGCTCCCTTTTAAGCAAAAGCTAGTTTTTCACACATCTCAAAGTTTATGGCTTCATACTTCCTGAACTATGTGTCGTACAGTGATATAATCTCGCAGCCACATTCAGTGGTTAATGAAGATACTGTATGCAGACTGTGTTACGTATAGTCGTAAGTAAATAAGTTATACATTAAAAAGTTATGTCTGATGATGAAATTCAACGGCATGAAAACTAAACTGTAGTAAGCAACAATTTTTTTTTGTTTGATTATTTTGTGTGGTGTGTCAGCAAGGAGAAACTTTGTAAACATTTGAAATTATGTGTAAAGTTTGTTGGAAGTCGCTAAGTACTCTAATTATGAAAAACAGGAAAAATAAAGTCCATGTTTCTATGCGCGATTAGTTATAATGCCTAATATTCTTAGTTTTAACTATAATTCCTGTCTTATTGTGTTAAAACTTTATTATTAGTCTCAATTAGTAAGTTATGACAGCACTTTAAATTTTTAAATTCGGTCAATATTAAAATGAAATATTAAAAATTAGGCTTTTGTCGTCCCTGAAAGCTGTTAGATAGGCAACTTGCAACTGGTTCGTTTTCTGGGGCGCTCGCCTTTATTAGTACTGTAGATGTATTTCAAATGTAAATTTTTCCATTAAGTCCTCATCTGATTATCCTGGTATTGCAGATGATGGTTGGGAAATGTGGTAGATACGTGATGGAGCATTCCTACGATTTGCTGCTGATGTAGGACGACATCTAATGCTCCATTATTGACCGAGATAGGTAGGTGCCTCAGAGCACGTACCTTGGCGTCCAAGATGTCCTGACCTCTGGATTTTTCTGTCTGTGGTCGTCTCAATCAAAAATGTACACTGCCATTAATACGGTTGAAGAACTGGAGCAGCGAACTGTGCAATCTTATTAACATATACGAGAGGATTTGGCGGTAATTGGAAGAATTTGTAGCTCACAACAGCCATATTCCAACCGGGTTTGAGGACGACACACAGAACTCCTCCTTTATCAGAGAAATTTTAGAGTATATTGTAACTTGCTGAAGCAGTATTATACTTCTTGTTAAGGCAGTCCTTGACCGAAATTTTCGTCCAGTTGGATGGGAACTTTATAAAAAAGTGCACATTTCAAATATAGTTGTACCAACTAGTACAAAATTTCAGCCTGAAGTAGCCACGCATTCGCCGTCACCTCGCGAAACGACTCGTTTGCAGTCTGCGATGTACCGGCGAAAAGAGAATGGAACGAATGAGACAAGTGAAGACCGCATTTGACTGTCGCAAAAGAGACAAACCATTTGCGACTTAGCGGGAAAGAATATGATGAAGACCGATGTTGGGCAATGAGTGGCACAAATGAGATATTTGGCTCAGTACAAAACACGGTCGTAGAGACATCTTCAACTTTTGTGGTCCTGTCCTCCTCAGTTGCGCGTAATACTACGGTATATTGATAATTTTCACTTATGGACCGTCTGACAGCAACTGAATAAAACACAATTTTAGTGCCATACGCGTTTCGCCTTTATTTTCTGCAAGGCATCATCAGTGGCCTGGAATATGTACATATGTTAGCTATTTTATTTACATTTTTGTCACTGTGCCTATAGGCACAGTGACAAAAATGTAAATAAAATAGCTAACATATGTACATATTCCAGGCCACTGATGATGCCTTGCAGAAAATAAAGGCGAAACGCGTATGGCACTAAAATTGTGTTTTATTCAGTTGCTGTCAGACGGTCCATAAGTGAAAATTATCAATATAACGGTCGTAGAGGTTGACCAACACACAGATTTCGTCAGCATTAACGCCCGGCAGTAGCTTAGCTGTGTAGTATATATAATGATTTCCCAGACATTGGATAGTCATTGCGAATAATAATTGACAAAGTGCAAGAGGTAGCATCAAATAAAATAAGTGACGTCAGGAGATGCCACAATTAAATGATGTAGTCGACCAAGAAGATTTTAACTGGAATATTCAGCTTATTCCTGTAGTAGCTCTAAAAAATAAGTAATGGTGGTGGTCCTACATAAATTATTTAAATAATTAATAATAAAATAAATCACACAGTGAAGCATTAATACAAGAATGTATCAGATTATGCAGTACTAACAGTTTATAAAGCTCAACTCGACAGCACGTCTCAGCTGCTAAATTTTCATTAAATCGCACATTACACGGACATTTCAGAGTCCTGATAATGGTTAAAGTAGTTACCGCCCAAGTTAAACTATCATTTGGGAACTTTCCTTGAGACTCTCTGAACGTAACTGTTTCTTCTCTCGTGTAAAATTAGCTACCTTTGAACAATGTCCGCTGTTCCACACTGTCCACTGGCTACCAGCTAACCTGTGGACACTCCACCATCGTTGCTCAGAGACAACAATACGGGTGATCACATACAGGTCCACGTCAGTTTGCAATCTCTCTTAAATCTAAAGCTTAATGAAAGGGAATGCTTAATAAAATGGATCATCATGCCTTGCCCCATACATTAAAATAAAAATACATTTATTTTTGGTTCATACAGTATTGGATAACATACATCACATTTAGTAATTTTATATAAATAATTAACAATGTACTTCGGCACACTGCGGTATTAAAGAAATAATTTTTATCAATTCAAAAGAAATCAGTTTTTTCAATAGCGCTATGGACGTTAAAGATAACGTTAGATTCTATGCACGATATGTTGATGATTTGTTCTTTGTAGTAGATGGGTCCCGTAAGGAGCTGGAGCAGTTAGATACTCATTTCAATTCGATGCATAGAAAAATGAAGTTCAATATGGAACGAGAGAATAATACTATAGAGATTAATTACTTGGATTTAACTTTATCGGTAGTTAACGATGGGATAGAGTTTAATATTTATCGAAAGCCTACGTTTACAGATTGAGTCATTCCCAACAGGTCCTCGCATCGGTGCTTTTTTCAATTCAAGTGTACACAGGGCAATAAATTTACCTCTTACCCAAGCTAACTTTCAAAAAGAAGTGTGTACCCTAAAAGAGATTGCCGGTAATAAATATATCTTATAAAATGCAACGTGTGGTCCATGAACACGATTGCAATGCAGCATTGTCCATCAACAATAGCTTAAAACGGAATTTTGCTTCTTTCATCAATAACAATTATAATAAGTTATTGCAATCAGGAGTTTATAAAGTGAAATGCAATGATTGCCGGCGTATTACATAGGGCAAACAGGTAGGTCTGTAGTCATAAGATATGAAGAACAGATGCCGCCGATGATGGGTATAAAAAAGAATGAGTCTACGTTTGCTGAACACATCATTGAAGAAGGACATAAGCCCCAACTTGTTAAAGACATCTAACTATTGTGTAAAGAAGCAAAGGGTACGAAATGAGATTTATTGGAGGAGGTGCAGACATACAAGGACAAAAAGCTTGACGATAGAAATTTACTGAATGATCAGTGTTATTTGAAAAGTCCCAGCTTCCTTGAAGGTTTTCAGCCCGTATTTGGCGTAGCAGATAGGCACTAGTAGTTACTCGATTGTGCCATACGATTGTATGATTATCTTTTGAGTTAAACTTACGTTTTAGGAAAATGCTCCAGTAGGAATTTGTCATAGAGTCATGACCTGCTTTTATGTTATCAGTGGATTGTGTTGAGACAGATATGTTAATGTGCCCTTTGTTATCTTGTACCGTGTTACCGCACTCATGCACTGGGATGCTAGTTGTAGAGCTAATGTCAATCATTGGTAGTGTGGCTATGTACAACGACTACGGTCGGCTGGTAGAATTAGTCCTATAAGCTATCTGATGTAAGACTAAGTTATATTTGCATATGATAGTCTCGTTTCTGTATGGTGCATCAAATAGTGATGCGACAGACTTTGTTATATAAAATTGTCAATGTTCTATCACTGTAATGATCGTATGCAATAGTATTTCATCTGTTGGACATTCTTATTAATAAGTATATGGTCCTTCATTTGCACATGTATGTATTGACTAGTTGCCTGATAATCGGTGCCATGTTGCGCACTGTGGTGAGCGCCACCTGTGGTGCGCAGAGTGCAGTACGTTTGACGACCGTGCGCCCAGTGTAACAGAAGTAGTGACGGAGGACATACGGTACCATATGCAACTTTACTTATGTTTGAAACATGCTTTTGTCTGTTGAAGTTATTTTCTTGGTTTTGACGCAACCGCTGGGCTAAGATATTTTTCATTTATCAGTGTGTGTGTATGTAAGTAATATGTTATCACTTGCGTAATTTTGAAGTTCATGTGTAGATTGTATCACTGGTCTAGATGTTATTTTGATCATTCTTTAGGACTTCTGAAGAAGGCTATATTATTACAGCAGAAACCATGGTCAAGGTTTAAAATAAATATAGTTTAGTGCAACTGTGGGCTGTTTTTCATTCGAGACAATTTCGTAACGGTTGCTGTTGTCGATGCCATGAGGAAATAATGAAATAATTAACAACTAGAATGCATGGACCACCGATGATAGTAGTGTCATACTGGATACACTGATTGTGTTCATATGGAGGACATGACAATCTAATAACTTACTCATAATGTTAGATTGAGTCTTTCTGTGTAGCATTTACGAACGATAGCTAGATTGCAATGGTATGGTCCGATATAATGTCCGTCGGTCTCTCACTCAATGCTCATTCGTGATTAAACTTTACATAATTCTCAGTTGATTGACTTGCATTCAAAGGTAGTTTCCATGTTATGAAAGCTATCACAGATATCACCGGCCGGCCGCGGTGGTCTCGCGGTACTAGGCGCGCAGTCCGGAACCGTGCGACTGCTACGGTCGCAGGTTCGAATCCTGCCTCGGGCATGGATGTGTGTGATGTCCTTAGGTTAGTTAGGTTTAAGTAGATCTAAGTTCTAGGGGACTAATGACCACAGCAGTTGAGTCCCATAGTGCTCAGAGCCACAGATATCACTACCTCAATAGAGGCGTCATGATTGCTTGGTGATTTAGATATAATCGGATTAGCTGTACAAGGAGCTGTCCAATATCTGGATATTTCTTCACTTTTAAAGGTAGGATAAGTCTCAGTTCTTAGCGCTGGTCAAGCATCCTGTCCGCCACTGTTGCCTTAACGAGCATGGAACTGCCCGCCTTTTAGCTGCGCTGACCAGCTCTCTGTATCAAGCCGCTAACCGCCGCTGGGTTACGATTTCTGCGATGACGGTGAAGCTAGTGGCCGGACAGTCGCTCCAGTGGGTGCACAGTACTTCCGTGCTCGCAAGTTTTTAAGAGCTTAACATATGTGGACGGGCATTCTCCAGCATGTGTGTTATACGCTGAAGAGCCAAATAAATTGGCACACCTGCTTAATATCGTGTAGGGACGCCGCGAGCACGCAGAAGTGCCGCAAATATGAGGTGTCATGCACTCGACTAATGTCTGAGGTAGTGCTGGAGGGAACTGACCACATGAAGCTTGCAGGAATGTCCATAAATGCATAAGAGAAAGAGTGGAGATCTCTTCTGAACACCACTCTGCAAGGCATCCCAGATATGCTCAATGGTGTTCATATCTCGGGATTTTGGTGGAATTCACAATGGGCATGAATGGATGCAGGTGATGAGACAGGATGCTCACGTACGTGACACCTGTCAGAGTCGTACATAGACGTATCAGGGGTCAAATAACACTCCAACTGCACACGCCCCACACCATTGCAGAAACTTCACTAACTTGAACAGTCACTTGCTGAAATGCAGGGTTCTTGGATTCATGAAGTTGTCTCTGTACCCGTACACGCCCATCCACTCGATACAATTTGAAACGAGACTCCGACCAGGCAACATGTTTCCAGTCATCAACAGTCCAACATCGGTGTTGACGGGCCCAGGCGAGGCGTACAGCTTTGTGTCGTGCAGTCATCAAGGTTACACGAGTGGGCCTTCGGCTACGAAAGCCAATATCGACGATGTTTCATTGAGTGGTTCACATGCTGTTACTTGTTTATGCTGCTGCGTTGAAATCTACAGCACTTCTGTCACTCTGAACGATTCTCTTCAGTCGTCGTTGGTCCCATTCTTGCAGGATCTTTTTCCGGCGATGTCGGAGATTTGAAGTTTTACCGGATTCCTGAATGGTCGTACAGGAAAATCCCCATTTCATCGCTACCTCGGAGATGTGTCCCATCACCCATGCCCCGACTATAATGCCACGGTCAAACTCACATAAATCTTGATAATCTGCTATTGTAGCAGCAGTAACCGATCCAACATCTGCGCGAGACATTTCTCTTATACAGGCGTTGCCGACCGAGCGCCGTTCTGCCTGTTTACATATCTCCGTATTTCAATAAGCATGCCTATACGCGCTTCTTTGGCGCTTCAGTGTATTATAAGACCCATGTTTAGAGCTAGGTTTTTGCTTCCGTTGCCGTCTATTTTCACGTGTGCCAATGTTAATCATGATACAATGTGTACATCAGCAACAGCATCAATTTATAACAAGAACTGAGTTCTCTAATATGTTCCGTACATTCAATACATCTCCTAATTACGCAAGACCGAGGAATCTTACAGTGAGATCAAGGCGGTAAAAAACACCATTCGCGTTTTCAAGCAACAGCCAACGTCTCGGACGCTTCCCACAAACAGATAAGGATGGTCATTAGTTTATCCTTTCTTGAGACCACTGTTACTCCATGGAGGTTATGATGCGTACCGAGGCATATTAGTATTAGGACAGAAATCCCCGAGCATTGGCACGAATCACTCCCCCTCCCCGCTCTCCTCTCCCCACCTCCCTGCATAATACAAAAGCATTCTCAGAACCACATTTATCACATTGCTTTCTCTATCGTCTTCACAGATAGCGATAGGGACTCCAGCAGGGCTGTAAACGAAACAACGGTTCACATCGTATGACACAGAACCATCGCGAGCGCGTTAGAGATGGAGAGCCCACGACACAGGAAACGCGGCGAGCCGTGGACCTGGCAGATGGCGCGCTCCATAAACTGGGCCTGGCGGACGGCCGTTTGCGCGCTGTGCTGCTGCCTGGGGGAAAATCGTCGGAAAAACTGAGGATTTCTTGCGTGCGCTGTCCAATAAATTACGAGTCTCGTAACAGGGAGCCGTCACCGCTTACTCCTGCTACAATTCTACACAAGATAATACATGTTGCTCGAAGCTCACAAGAGATGAATGTCTTTATAAGATCGCTGTTTCAACGTTGGAAACACTTGAACGAAGGCTGGCGCAGAGTTCTGCTATATTTGATCGGTACGTAACATTTAGGTCAAATGATTTCACGGTACTTATAAAGCAAAAAGAAAAAAAATAGCAATCGGGTCACGCTGCTGTACGTTTCCCTTTAGTACAAACACACTCACGTAAACAACTCATTTTATGTCACTGTCAAAAATTAAACAAAGATTTTGCAGTACATGCTGACTTTAAATGTGTATCAGTCCACATTACTGTCCTCACTCTACAGAAACTCCTGGCATGTTTCATCTTATGGACCTGCTTTGTCACTTGCATACAGTAAAACACATCATATTCATCCCATTAAATTATAAATTACTATAAACCACTACGCTCTTTTACTATATGACATTATGTTAAGAAATGTCCATCCATTTTACTCCTATTTAATGTTAACACTTATCCGGCGCTTTGCGTTAAATGTTAAACATTACAGCAGTCTCCGGCCCCTTCTCCACACCCGATATAGCCGAATGTACAAAAACGTGGAGCTTTGTTGTTTTTCTTCCTATTATATCGATTGTTTATGGTTTCTATGGATATCACATATCACTCCAGCTCTTTCACCTATTTCTGTCCCGTTCCTTGCATTATCTCGTCGACTTTCCCCGTAAATTTAATGTACACTTACAGACAACATGGCTGAAATGGTTCAAATGGCTCTGAGCACTATGGTACTTAACTTCTGAGGTCATCAGTCCCCTAGAACTTAGAACGACTTAAACCTAACTAACCTAAGGACATTACACACATCCATGCCAGAGGCAGGATTCGAACCTGCGACCGTAGCGGTCGCGCGGTTCCAGGCTGTAGCACCTAGAACCGCTCGGCCACCCCGGCCGGCCCTACAGACAAGCAAATTATTACAATAACTCTGTGCCGACTTTCCTTTTGTTCCTGCCACCATTCTTCGCTAATTGCCGCTGTAGCTAACTTCAAACTATCTATTAACACCTTTTAAATTCTCTAACCCAATTAAAGTATCTAAAATTCCACACTTCTACCTCAAGAACGGCAGTCTTGTATTTCCTAGTGACGACACCCTCCTGAGTATTCCCGCCAAGAAATGCGAATAGGAGGTTTTTTTTACTTCCGAAATATTTTAGACAAGGATACCCTCATCATTAAGCCATACAGGATGTCCTCGGGAGAAAAAATCACGGGTGAAGTTTCCCCTTGCTTTAGCCGTACGTAGTAACAGCACAACGAGGCCATGTCGGCTAATGTTACAACGCCAGATCAATCAATCATCCAGACTGTAGCACCTGCAAGTACTGAAAAGGCTGCTGCCCTCTTCAGGAAACTTCGAATAGTCTGACCTCTCCACAGATCTCCCTCCGTTGAGACACACATGTCACCACACCTCAGAAAGGGCCCTGGTTCATGGGACGTGTTTTCCGTTAGCACAAACATCTACAAACTTCATAAAATTTGACAGTCCTCATTCCCTTTATTCATAAAATCATTACCAAGTTTGCTCAACCTGCTGTCTGATCCGCATTGTCTGGCTTCATATTTTGTGACGAGTAACTCGTTTTCTCTGTCCGTACATTTCTTATCTCCTGTTCAATGAAGTTTTAGTGACCATTGCGATCTGCAGATGACTATTAATAGTTCGTGACATACTTCTTTCGCTATGTAATTTTGTGACTACTAATTATTCCTCATCAGGTACTCATCGTTCCAAGAGCTAAGTACTTCGATACATCTACAAGTACATGTTGTATGTGAATTGTTAAATGCGACGTCAAAGTGTCGCAACACTCTTTAGCAGACATCTTGCTGTTTAGAAGATGTACAAAAATTACTATGGTTTGCTGTTATTGTGCTGTTTTAACTTTCCGAGAAATACCACGCGTCAAGACTGACTGGGTTGAAATGGAACAGTACATCCTCAAGAGTCTCTCCCTAAATTCTTGGTAACGTTGTCCACTCCGTAAACGAAACTGCGAATCACGCACTATCCTCACTGTACAATCGTCGCTGGACCAGCATCTGTTATTCTTCAGTGTTTCCTCTAACTCGACTCTGATGTACCACGAGTTCTTTGAGGAACACGTTTGAGTTCACATTTTTGTTACGCCCGTGTCTTGGTAATGTAATAACAATTGTTGGCACGCCAAGAAGAGTCCGTCCGTTTGCTTCTACTGTGACGTTCATTCGCACCGTTGTCTTTTTCATGGAGCCAGCCTCGACAGAAAGTGTTATATCCTAGCCAGTAATGCCAACCGAGCCCGCTGCCAAAAAGGTTGGCAGCATCAAAGTCCGGACGCCGCCCGCATAAGCAGCGCCAGCGATACAGGAAATCGCCGCAAGTCTGCGCGCGCCACCGCTGGCTTCTGGTTTCTTAAGCGCTGGAGTCGCGAGCGCTAGGACAGTTCTGGATTCGCCGCTCAGTTGTATACTCGCCACCGAATTGTGTACCTGCTAGTCAGTTGTGTGTTCATCGCAGCAGATTTGTTGTTTGTCGTCAGCCGACGCTGACCAAGCCGCTCCGACTCGAACTAGACAGATTTCTGTAGACCATGTTCACCACTGTGTTCTGTATCGTCGTTAATAAAGATAAGTACCGACTTTCATTTAATCCGAGTGTTTGGGTTTTCATCTTTCTGTTCACTGTTCCAGCGGACCGGTCGGCCCGCTATTAAAAGTGTGGCGGTGACTTCGTAGGCCGTTTCTACAGCGAAGTGTTGTCGCTACGAAGGCCGTCACAAAACTGGCGACGAGGACTTCCGAACTCGTGTGCAGGGCTGGTTCAACTTGTTTCTTGAGATAGAATTTTGGGGGCTGGTTTAATTTGTGTTCACTATGTCTGCCGAATTACAACAGTTGATCTTGTTACAGAGTCAGCAAATACAAAGTCTGGTGGAAGCAATCGCCAAACAAGCGGCTAATCCACCACCACACAAGGAACAAGCACAGGCAGCACCGCCTTTTCGTGCTTTTGAGGCATCACGAGAAGAATGGCAAGAATATTTCGCGCAGTTGCAGGCGCACATGTCAGTCTACAAAATCACAGGTAATGAGCGGCAGCTTTATTTAATTTCCACTGCAGGCGTGGAAGTCTATAGACTACTTTGTAAGTTGTTCCCAGAAGCTTTAGACTATGACGTTGTTGTTACCAAGCTTGCTGAGTATTTCGAGTCGCGAGTTCATGTGGCAGCGGCCAGATTCAAGTTCTTCAGATTAAAGAAACTGCCACATCAATCTAATAAACAGTGGTTAACAGATTTACGGGGCCTCACCCGTCAGTGCCGATTTAATTGTGTGTGTGGAGCTTCCTACAGTGATGTCATGTTACGCGACGCTATTACTCAAAACATTGCAGATTCTCGTATTCGTGCTGCTATCTTAAAGTTGCCTGACCCGTCATTAGAGACTGTGATGAACATTATTGAAGCCCAAGATACTTTTGACTATGCTGAGTGTGAGTTAGATCAGCCATGGATTTCTCAAATTGCCTGTGCTAAGCAAGTTATGTCACGCCCGCGGCCCCACCGGCAGAGTCAGACTGTAAACACTAGCTGGCCGCGTCATGTTAAACACATTCGTCAGCTGCGTGTGCAAAATGATAGACTTAAGTCTTGCCCTAAGTGTGTTCTTGCTCATCCTCGTGAACGTTGCCCGTTACGAAACGCGGTTTGTCACTTTTGTCAAAGGAAAGGACACATCCAGACTGTTTGTTTGCGTAAACGCAAGACCAATTCTAGTGCTGCCCAGCCCATGGATATTCATGTTCTTCAAAGCCAGCCCGCCCAGAAGGTCGCGTTTAAAGACTCTTCCACGGTTCGTGTGGGTAATAAACTTGTTCGCAATAAGCCACCCACCCAGCCCTCTGCTATGCGACCCAAGCGTAATTCAAACGCTGTAAAAAGTAATGTACAGACTGCAAGTGAAGCGGGAGTTGTTGTTCCACCCGCCCAACCCACGAGTTGTCGTAAGCAGCGAACACGCGCTAAACGCGCTGATTTTGTGTCTTCCGCCTCCGCTGCACCGATCCAGAGACAGTGTAATAAACTATTTGTGAAGCTACGCATCCAGGATAAGACCTTCAATTTTCAATTAGACACTGGTGCGTCTGTGACTCTCATAAATAGTGCTACGTATGCGGCTATCGGCCGCCCTAAACTTTCAGCGGCAAAACATTCTTTGGCTACTTATAGTGGAGAACAAATTCCTGTGTTAGGTGTATGTAGCGTGCCAGCCACATTCCGGGGCAACACAAAAACAGTTTCATTCACAGTGCTCCGCGCTACAGACAGTGTAAACATTTTCGGATTAGACTGTTTTGACTTGTTTGGCCTGTCTATCCAAGACAATGTGTTGCAACTTAATTCTGTTGTTGTTCCTCAAGACAGCATAACCGATTTGTGTAACCGATACAGTGACATATTTAAAGACGAACTCGGTTGTGCTGCGAACTTTGCCGCTCATATTACGTTAAAAGATAATGCTCAGCCTCGATTTTTTTCGTGCTCGTCCAGTGCCTCACGCCCTCCGGGCACCTGTAGAAGATGAACTTCGTCGTTGGCAAAACAACGGTGTTATTCAACCCGTTTCAGCGAGCCAGTGGGCTTCTCCCTTAGTTATTATAAAGAAACCGTCTGGCAAGTTACGTTTGTGTGCTGATTTTAAGTCGACAGTTAATCCTCAGACTGTCATTGATTCTTTTCCTTTGCCTAGACCGGACGAGCTGATGGATAAGTTAGGGGAAGCTCGTTTCTTTTCCAAAATTGATCTCCGTGAAGCATATTTGCAATTGCCCCTCGACGAGCAATCACAACAGTATTTTGTCATAAACACGTCGTTGGGGTTGTTCCGTTTTCTGCGGTTGCCTTTTGGTTGTGCGTCAGCTCCAGCTGTTTTTCAGCGTTTTTTGTCCCAACTTTTGGCTAATGTGCCATCGTGTTGCAACTATTTAGACGATATTGTTGTGTCCGGTCGGACGCCTGCTGAACATTTCCGTAATTTGGAGTGTTTGTTTACAGTGTTGTCTCAGGCAGGCCTACGTTGCAACATCGATAAATGTTCATTTTTCCTTACAGAGTTGGAGTATCTGGGACATGTTATTAATGCTCAAGGCATTCATCCCTCCCAGTCACATTTAGCAGCTATTCGTGATTTGCCCGCCCCTCGCAATCTGCATGAATTGCAAGCAGTTCTTGGCAAATTGACATATTATATTAGGTTTATACCTAATGCATCACAGATTGCTGCACCGTTGCATCGTCTCCGCCGTAAGAATGTTCCGTTTGTGTGGTCAGCTGATTGCCAATCAGCCTTTCAGCAGCTTAAAGAGGCTTTATTGAATAATCGTTGTCTGGTCCATTACGACCCTAACAAGCCTCTGGTGTTAGCTTGTGATGCCTCTTCTTTCGGCCTCGGTGCTGTGTTGTCTCACCGAGTCGGTAACACCGAACGTCCTATTGCGTTCGCATCTAAATTGCTAAACAAAGCTCAGTGTAATTATAGCCAATTGGACAAGGAAGCGTTGGCTATTGTGTTCGGTGTTACAAAATTCCATCACTACCTCTATGGTAGACCATTCTATTTAGTAACAGATCACAAGCCCCTGACGTCACTGTTTCATCCGTCTAAACCAGTTCCTCAGCGGACAGCTCAGAGACTACAACGTTGGGCTCTTTTGTTATCACAATACCAGTATGAGATACTGTATCGCCCTACAGCTCAGCATGCAAACGCTGACGCGCTTTCTAGATTGCCGATTGCTGCGGATGATGTCTTCGATTCCTCTGACGACTCTTGCCATCAGATTGACGCCGATGAGCATCAATCCCTCCGGGATTTTCCGATTGATTATCGTCAGGTGGCACGTGAGACAGCTACGGATCCTCATCTGAGTTTACTATTACGTTTTGTTCAACGTGGTTGGCCGTCCAAGGCAAAGGACATATCGGATCCTGTGGTTCGTCGCTATTATCCGCAACGTCATCTGTTGTCTGTTTCGCACGGAGTTTTGCTGTTACGCACCGAGAATGACCAGCTTCGTGTAGTGGTTCCCCAAGTGCTCCAATCCAAGGTCCTCGACTTGTTGCATCAAGGTCATTGGGGAGTGGTCCGCACCAAGCAGCTTGCCCGCCGTCATTGTACATGGATCGGTATTGATAAGCAGATTACGCAGATGTCTACAGATTGTTCGACGTGTGCCGAACACCAAGCTGCTCCGCCTCAACGCTATTTTGAGTGGGCACGCCCTGCCGGTCCCTGGCAGCGAGTACATATTGATTTCGCTGGTCCATATTGGAATTCTCGTTGGCTCATCGTGATAGATGCATTTAGTAATTTTCCGTTTGTTGTGCCCATGCAGTCTACAACGTCTGCACAAACTATACAGGCGTTGACTTCATTTTTTTGTATTGAGGGTCTTCCAGAAGTTTTAGTGTCTGACAATGGTCCACAATTTACCTCTGCTGAATTTGAAAGTTTTTGTTCTGCCAATGGCATTCGCCATGTTCTTACTCCGCCGTTCCACCCTCAATCGAATGGTGCAGCGGAACGTTTTGTACGCACATTCACGGATCATATGGACCGCCTTCGTGCTACGCACTCTCGTCAGCAGGCCCTCATCACGTTCCTGTCGTCGTACCGGACCACGCCACGCGACGGCCCTTCGCCTGCGGAGCTTCTCCACGGCCGTCGTCATCGCACCCTACTACGGTTGTTGCACCCCCCGGATCGACCCGCCGCTTCTGAGCATCGCACGCGTTTTCAGCGCAACGACGCCGTTTTTTTCAGAGTTTATCACGGTCGCCGTCGTTGGGAACGTGGTACCGTGATAAGTGTCCAGGGTCGCGGTTTTTATACTGTTCAAGGTGCTACTGGGGTGCACAGGAGGCATCAGAACCAGTTGCGCCGCGCTGGCCGCCCGGATTCTGCCGCTCGTTCTTTGTCCACAGATTTGGTCCGCGGCGGGTTCCAGCCGCGCCTTCCGACTTCGCTGCCGCCCCCAGGGCAGCAGCAGCAGCAGCCGTCGCCGCTACCACGCCGACAGCCCGTCCCGTTGATGCCTCCCGCGCAGCTTCATACGGGAGCGCCCCGGGTGGTCGCTCCGGCGCCTGCGGTCCCTCTTCAGTCGCCACCGCCTTCGGAGCAGATGGACGTCGACCCCTCAGCCGGGCCGCCTTCCCAAGCGGTGGCTGTGCAGCCTGTACTGCAGCCGCTTTCCTTGGGCACCCCCAAGGAGTCTGACACCGCAGCGCCTTGTCCGGCGCCCACTCAGCAGCCGTCGACGCAGCGTCAGGAGACGCTGCCTCTCTTCGTGGGCCCCGACGCCCCGTCGCGTCCAGTACCAGAAGCTGCGCCCGTGGTCACAGGCGTGCACCCTGACCTCGGTTTTCAGTCGGTGTTTCCCGAGGCCCCGCGCAGCCAATGCTGGGGTGCGGACCGGGGACTGCCACCGACAACAGTCTCCGCCCCGGTCTCTTCTGCTACGTCTGCGGCCAGACCCCTCCCCCGCCGTCGACGCTCGCCACGTCATTATTCAACGACGGTGCGGCGATTTGGGGGGGGGGGGAGGAGTGTTATATCCTAGCCAGTAATGCCAACCGAGCCCGCTGCCAGAAAGGTTGGCAGCATCAAAGTCCGGAAGCCGCCCGCATAAGCAGCGCCAGCGATACAGGAAATCGCCGCAAGTCTGCGCGCGCCACCGCTGGCTTCTGGTTTCTTAAGCGCTGGAGTCGCGAGCGCTAGGACAGTTCTGGATTCGCCGCTCAGTTGTATACTCGCCACCGAATTGTGTACCTGCTAGTCAGTTGTGTGTTCATCGCAGCAGATTTGTTGTTTGTCGTCAGCCGACGCTGACCAAGCCGCTCCGACTCGAACTAGACAGATTTCTGTAGACCATGTTCACCACTGTGTTCTGTATCGTCGTTAATAAAGATAAGTACCGACTTTCATTTAATCCGAGTGTTTGGGTTTTCATCTTTCTGTTCACTGTTCCAGCGGACCGGTCGGCCGCTATTAAAAGTGTGGTGGTGACTTCGTAGGCCGTTTCTACAGCGAAGTGTTGTCGCTACGAAGGCCGTCACAAAAGAAAGAACTAGCACAGAGTTGCCTTTCGGCAATGCCTTCTATACAAACTACCCCTACTGATATTTAGCTTGTGCTATTTGTTTGTCACAAACCACGTTGCCACGTTGTGTTTCGTCTTATTTTACATCGTTTATTCCGTTACAACATCTCACTATACTTTACTGTTACCCACAAAACTCAAGATGTCCTACACGGTACTGTACACAAAGGCTCCGGCAGAAATATGCGAAATCGAGACAAAGGAAACCGACAGGGTGAAATGATATTAACTGTAAGATTCGCTGGTGGTATTGCTATCCCCAGTGAACCTTAAGAAAAAATTGCATGATCTGTTGAATGGAATGAACAGTTTCATTTGTACAGACTGATAAAAAACTGGAAAAAGACAAAAGTAATGAGGATCTGAACAGCGAGAAACTTAACATCAGAACTGGTCATCATGAAGTAGACGACGTTAAGCAATTCAGCTGTCTTGCAAGCAAAGTAACGCACGATGGACGAAGCAAGGAGACCATAGAAAAACGTGGAAAGAGGACATTTCTGGCCAAGAGAAGTCCAGTGGTATCAAGCATAGTCCTTAATTTGAGGAAGAAATTACGAAGAATGTACGTTTGGAGCACAGAATTGTATGGTAGTGTACCAAGAACAGTAGGAAAACCGGAACAAAAGAGAATCGAACCGTTTGAGACGTGGTGCTACAAAATAACACTCAATATTAGGTGATCTGATAAAATAAGGGGGTATGGGATGTTTTCCGCAGAATCAGTGAAGAAATAAAATATGGGAAACACCAACGATAAGAAGGGTCATGATGACAGAACATGTGTGACGACATCAGGTAAAAAAAAAATCCTCTTACAATAAAGCCAACGTAGGAATCACATTCAAACGGTAATAAAACCTGTCTTATACAAATTATCGTTTCAAAATACGGGCAAATGTGCGCAACACTTGTTCTTCAGTTGACACCAGGCGTTGGACTTTCACGATAAAGGTGCGTCACTATTACAAGCTTAAGTCGATAGAGTAATACTCCCAGAACGACGTCAATGTATTGTGACCTTGCATCAGCATTCTACTACTTATGAACTATATCCACAAATACGTTATCGGCAACAGCCTCTTCAAGTGTCAGAAGCCGTGTTTTACCAGTGAAAATTGCACTTTGTCGATGACGTTATACGCAACGATCCAAAGTGCGCAAGTGTGTTTCTAGTGGAATGTTGCACTGGTATTTCCACGCAAGAGATAAGAAAGCGCAGTGAGATCAGTTGCTGAGGCAGCTACGGCGTAGCTCTTCATGGATGCCGTTGGGTACTGTATTCACAAAGAGTAGAATTCAAGGCAAAAACCTGAGGACTATAGAGGAGCACGGGATTAGCATGCCGCTATCCTCGGCTTCGTCGGCTGTCTTCATCTTGGAGCCGTTACTTTTTGTTCAAGTAGCTCTTCAATTGGCATCACGAGGCAGAATGGACTCCGTTCCAGTCCTCCCACGAAGGAAAAATCCTTGCAGTACCGGGAATTGAACGTGGGTCCTATGCCTGGCAGTCAGACGCGCTGAACATTCAGCTAAGTAGGCGGACAGTTCGCTTCAGTACGCTGGTCTTGTGGACATCTATTGTTGTTTGGTTTAGTAAAACCAGTTAATTAGGCCTATCTATTGTTCATTAGTTCACTTCATATAAAGCAATATAAGGGGTGAATCACCTAAAACTTGAACCGCAAATATTTAGATAATGTAAGGCGCCGTCGATATGCTTATTTCACAGATTGGAATGGTAGGCAGGGCCCATCTATGGAGCCCATACAAGTGTTGTAGGTTTCAGATGTGTATTTATTTTTAAAAAAACTACAAATATTTCAATGAAACAATTTCTATAGACAGCAATACAATCAAAGTAGACTAAATCAGAACGTCAATGGTGTTCGTTGCAAGTGTCAAGCGAAAGTAGTTTACAAAATATCGTAGTTTGAACACTGTAAACACCGACAGTTTTGTAGCAGAAACGAATGTGACTCACATGGGTTCAATGTGACGTCACCTGAATTAAACTTGCACCCGGCGGCCGAACTTCCCGGCCGGTCCCTCCCGGCCAACAATGCCACATGATCATTTCATTTCTTTTTTTCTCCACATAGGTCCGTACCTGCAGCCCTGCATAGATGCTAATACGTCTCCAGAGGTGTCGTGCAGTTAAACAGGACACTGCTTATAGAAACTAAACACAAACAAAAGTGAATGTGTGACCTCTGTGGGCTCTAACACGTAAAGAACCAAAGTTCTCTCAAAGCCTGTCGTAAGAACGACCACTACCAGCGTCAGTAAGTGTTTGCAGTCTTCCATGCAACGATTCCTGGCTCAAATGGTTCAAATGGCTCTGAGCACCATGGGACTCAACATCTTAGGTCATAAGTCCCCTAGAACTTAGAACTACTTAAACCTAACTAACCTAAGGACATCACACACACCCATGCCCGAGGCAGGATTCGAACCTGCGACCGTAGCAGTCCCGCGGTTCCGGACTGCAGCGCCAGAACCGCTAGACCACCGCGGCCGGCAACGATTCCTGCATTTCATCGGAAACTGCAGCGCAGACAGCAGAAATACTCCGTTTGATATCATCTGTAGTTGTGTGAAGGGGTTGACGTCTACAGGGATAGCTTCCAGTGTACACGGTACACGAACGAACGACATACTTCCGACGTTCACCGCAAACTATGAGCAAGTCCGCTTTCCTCGTACTGGGAAATACCATCTTCCAAGCACGTTCTACAACGTCCACTATCAGACCATAAGTTACAGGACCATAGCAGAGCAATCGCTACGATCACAGTGTAGACACACACACACAACATCATGTAAACAAAAATAAAACATCGTTGTTTAGCATGTAAGCCAGGGGTGGCGAAGATTTTGGCTCCCGGGCCATGCCCGGGTCCGAGTGCCAAACTGCTCAGCCTCACTTGACGTTTCCCTCACCCCCACGCGACGCTGTCTGGGCCTGAGGAGGGGGAAGAGCGAAAAGAGCGCCTCATTTAAATCGCACAGCGGTCGCACTGCATACGACGAGGTTTTACATTTCTCATTTCTCAACAACATAGGACAGAAACAAAACAAATTTTCAGTACTATTTAATTATTTTTTGGCGCACTGGCGACATAATACAATTTTTATCTGGTAGAAACTGTCGGCATACTGACAGATGCAGACATTTTCACACAGCTTCACGCTGAAGTTGCCACGTAATTGTGACTTATTTACTTTCATAAACAAGGTCTTTCACACAAATATATCACTCGATATATTGTAGTACTTTTGCAAACTCGTTATTGTGACTTGGAAACTCTACCAGAGGAGATAAATGTAGACGTACTGGACAGTTTTAACGTAAAAAGAATTGTCATCGAAACTGGAATCACCTTGCAGGCCAACCAGTTACATGGGCATATGCACAGGAGCGGTTTCAACTGAAATGGTAAATGGTCTCAAAAGAACAGAACGGAAACAGATGTTATATTGCCCTCAAAATCTTTATAAAACTATCCTTGTAATTCCTTCAAGGCCACGATGAATTCTTCAAGCCTCGCATTTTCTTTAAAGGAAGTGGACTTTGTTGGAATGTGTCCATTCTACTACACTATTTTCTTCTTCAGTGCTCCCCCATTGAATCAGAAAGAAGTTAGCTTGCACTATGTTTACTGTTGGCAGTGTGCAGTCTAGTCCATTCAAAATGCTAAGTCTGCAATCCATTCCGGTTATTATAATTTTCCCTCCTGCGCTCCTCTTTCCATCATAAATTCAGCAATAGTAAGTTTTAAATCGAAAAATCGTTCCAGGCATGCCCCTTGAGTTTATCAACGTACTTTGCAGTAGTATATGATGTGTCCATAATCTTCATTCATTTCCCCTGAAAACTGTTGCGACTGACAATGGAATAAAGTGTGCAACTTCAGAAATAATACTACTAGTCCGACCAGTTACTTCACGTGCCCCATGCCTGTAATTTATGTACAGAACAATGAATCCCGTCTGTTGATCATTCGATAATCGTAATTTTTTGATCTTTCATTGTCAACTGAGTCTTTAAAATTCTTCTGCAGGATACTGTAATGCCTTTTCATATTAAATATGCAGTACCGGTCGTTATGCGAAATGAGAAGTCACAGTCCTCTCTTCTGTCATTTCAATTCATTTTAAAGGGTTGCGACGATAGATCGCTAGACTCCCTCTTTTTGTGCAAACAGCTTCTGGACCTTTCAGCATCATTCATACCACGAACAAATAGTGAAGGCTAATCAGCGCTGATAGTCCGATTCTGCCGGACTCAGAGAGTTGTGCCGACCGAAAAATGCCACACCGCGATACTCAGAGAAATGTCGTGCCTTTCCGGGTACTCCCGAGAAGGATCGAGCAAAGCCGATTGACAGTCCGGGCCTTGGGCTGCCTGCGGCTTGCAAACGCCGCACACGTGAAGTCTGGCACGCCGTGGCTGTCCCTGATCTAAGCAGTAGGATGCAACGAACGGCTGTCGGTGTGTAGAATTTTCCCAGTACGACAACTCGTAAATTACTTGTACTAGCTTCCACCTACAAACGCCATTGACATCCTCATTTGCTACTTTTAGAATTTCACTGTCAATATGCATTGTCCCGTTTAAAAATTTGTAACTATTGAAAACAACCGTATTTTCATCAATTCTCAAATTTGTGTATTGGCTGTAAATACGCGCCTTTGCCTATAATTCAATTCAACGAAGACCGTGTAGCGATACTGCCATACATGTTTCAAATATCTTCAGTGCAAGTGTTAGGTGATTCACCCTGCGTACTTGGAGAAATGAAATATTTCCGTATACTACAGGATTCTTACAGTCGACGACTCATTCTTCAGTTAACGGATGGAGTGACAATCTGCAATGACACTATTCGACAACATAACGGGACACAAATGTTTTTTGTTGCAGTTGTTTTTGCTAATCACTGTCAGAAGTATAATTCCGTTTTGAGTACAACGTAAAAATTTAGGAGTTAAGACTGTTTGTTCCTGGCTGAATGAAATTTACGTTGTATTATCGATGTGGCAATTTTTCTGAAAACAGTTTCCCTAATTTCCCGTATCTGCGACTTTTCCATTCGTTTGTTTTCCACAATTACTTCGAATAACAAGTCAGAGTTACAATTAGTTAGCACTTTTCATAATATTGAAAACAAAAATTTCTTAGAATTTTTTATCTATTTGTGTGTCCCATATCGCTGTGCGAACACAAATGATTGTGACCGGATGGACAAATGACGAATACTGCCCGCATCTCGTGGTCGTGCGGTAGCGTTCTCGCTTCCCGCGCCCGGGTTCCCGGGTTCGATTCCCGGCGGGGTCAGGGATTTTCTCTGCCTCGTGATGGCTGGGTGTTGTGTGCTGTCCTTAGGTTAGTTAGGTTTAAGTAGTTCTAAGTTGTAGGGGACTTATGACCACACCAGTTGAGTCCCATAGTGCTCAGAGCCATTTGAACCATTTTTTGACGAATACTGCTCTTCTGCTAGTTGAATATGGAGGAGCTTTCCTGAGTACTCTGACACAAGGAACTAGTAGTGGAAAATCAGTATCCGGGTTTTTAATTGACAAAGTACCTCATACCCTACAGCATCCACTTAAGCTCATAGCAACCTTTCATAGCGATGACAGATGGTCGCAGTGCATGTATTTCAAGAGCGCATGCAAATTTGCCGCACCCTTGGGACTATATCTGTTGTACCTTTCAGTTCCTCTTCAGCCTCTACTGGGAGTACATACACCAACGACTTCATGTAGCCCCGAAAAAATAAATACATAGAAATAGGATACGGGATTTGAGTGGCCATGGGAGCGCACATATCAATCCATTACCTAGCAGAATTCTTGTTCCGGTGCTTAAAGACAATAATATCGAAGTATGCCGGCGTACTTTCGTGCCGACTGCTGTAGCCGAGCGGTTCTACGCGCTTCCGTCCGGAAGCGTGCTGCCGCTACGGTCGTAGGTTCGAATCCTGCCTCGGGCATGGATGTTAGTTAGGTTTAAGTAGTTCTAAGTCTAGGGGACTGCTGACCTCAGATGTTAAGTCCCATGTTGCTTGAGCCATTTGAACCATTTTTTTCGTATCGAAACCACAAACTCTCTTGGACAGCAAGAGATACGTCTCGTGCGACAGTGACAGATCACATCTCAAATAAAATGAATATAATGCAGCTCTGCTCTAATTAATCCACTGACAGAACTAGACTTTGTGTTCAAAATCGTATATTCCTCTTGCTTGCGCACTCTCTGTATAATAATTTGTGATTGCTGACCCATCAGAACTCATCACACTGTTTCCTTTGAAATGTGTATTCCATAGGCAAGCTGACGGATTCCTCAAAATTGCAGTACGCAAACACTTCATTGTAAAGAACTTTGACCAGCTCTCTGGGGCTTTAAAGATTCATCTTCTTCTAAATTTATGTCCGAGGCCGTATAACTTATTCCAGTTGTGATGAAGCCTGTTGCGAGTCTACAATCTGTATATTTTATTAGTTTCTCGAGAACTACGTCCTGCTGCGTCACACATTTGTGCAGCGAATATTGTTCCCTCTCCGACACCTAGCCGCGACATGCAAGTAGTGTCACCGACGTCGATATACCAGGCAGGTGTCTGTAACGGAGTACAATCAGTTTGTAAACACGCACCCTTAAACGTTGCTCATCCAACCTCCTAAAGTGTGAAATATTCAGTTCTGATCATTGGTACACATAGTGAATTTACGATGGTCTATCACCTGAATAATTTTAATCCTAGGACACCGGACCAACTACTTTACTCATACAATAGTTTTTCTTTCATACGTCTTAAGAACCGCAGATGATTTTTGACACAGACCATTCGAGCGAAGGAATGGAAAGATTAGAAGAATTATTGAATGGTTTTTAAATGGTACGATGCATCGAGTTTGAATTGTGTACCAACTTTTCAATAGGATTCAAAAGTAATGTCAAGGAAAATAGCAACATTATGAACAACAAAATTGATGAGAGCACTACATGCCGATCAAGATTACAGGACATAAAGATTCTGTGTTTCACGGTTTAGACGAGTCCGTCGTAAGTTTCCGGAGGTGTATGGCATCAGATGTCTACGCACGGGTGAAGAAGTTCTCGCAAATTTTAGGCGTGGTTTATGAGAGCGGACCTGGCGCGAATTTGGTGGCTAAGACATCAACGCAAGTCCACTACCACCCTCCTCAAATCATTGTGGCACGATTCTTGACTTGTGACATGGGCCATTTCCGACGGTGAAGACATCAAGCATAGAAGGACGCAGGTTTTTCGTAATAATGTTCACGTAGTCCGTAGCTGTCCGATTATAACCACAGGTACCACGGAAGCCTAGAGGGATACCCCCAAGACACTGCCCCCATTGACTGGTCTCCGGGGCGTGGTGCCTGTTTCGAGCAGCTATTCCTCTGGTTGACGGAGTCTCAGACACGACCATGACCTGGTTATCAAGAAACGTGATACATCTGACCAGGGGTCACGTTTCCACTGATCCATGGACCAACCTCGATGATACCGTGCACACTACAATCGTACTCACGATGTCGTTGGGTCAACATGGGAACGCGCAGGAGTCGCTTACTGCGTAGTCCCAAGTGCTCCTAAACATCTTTCCCTGCACCAGGGTTGTAAACATCAGACAGAGATGGCGGCCAGTCGCGCTTTTCAGAGTGAGCAAGCCTCTGAATTACACGTTCTGTGATGAAGGATGGACATATAACACGTTTTCGTCTACTCGGGGTTTCACAGTCTTTCAACCACTTTATAGAGAGCCCGTGAACAGCCGACCTGACGTTTCGGAGATGCCCGTGATCACATGCGCATCCATAGTGCTGTGTATCACTGTTAATTTACAACTAACACTGCCACAAAAAGCTCCATACAGAAGCAATTAGTTCTGGATGTTAGCTTGAGGGCGAACAGTTGTCAGCAGTCGATGAATTTGTTTCCAAACAAGACAGACTATGCATACTGTCGATATTTTCAATGTTGTTCTGATATAAGTGCAGTTCATAGATAAAGATAAATGCAGTTAATAAATCACACAGTCTCATGATATTCTGTACCGAACTATCGGAGGTCAGGTGTCGATTATATGAAAATGCCCAGAAAATATTCCTAAACAATTTGCGCAGTTTTATCAGTAAAGTTCGGGCACACCCTCTGCATAGGAAACAGATGTAAAATTTGCATAGCTATACTCTTCCATTAGACTGTTCGAAGCATGGAACCGGTACGAATCGTAGTAATTTTGAAAACATATCTCATTGATACAGACTAATGCAAAAGTACAGTTGTGCAAATTTTACATCTCAGTTTCCTGTGCAGAGGGTGTGCCCTAACTTTACCGAGAAAACTGCGCAAATTGTTTCGGAATATTTTCTGGGCATTTTCATATAATCGACTCGTGACCTCCGATAGTTCGGTACAGAATAATACGAGATTGTGTGAGTTATTAACTGCATTTATCTCTATATATGGACTGCACTATATCATCGTGTGCCTGTTATTTCCAGACAAGAGAAGTGGCACACTGGACTCACATTCGAGAGGACGACGGTTCATACCCCTGTCCGGTCATCCAGATTTAGGTTTTCCGTGATTCCCGTAAATAGTTTAAGGCAAAACCCGGGATGGTATCGTTGAAAAGAACATTGTAGATTTCCTTCCCCATCCTTCCTAAATCCGAGCTTTTCTCCTTCTCTAATGAACTCTTTGTCGACGTTATGTTAAGCTCCAATCTCCCTTCTCCTTGTTTTCCCAGTTCGCACGTAATGAATTCTGGTACACCCTGTTTTTGCGGCCAGATGTGGTACCTATCCCTCCACTGTTGTTTCGATCTAATGTGAGAGGTAACATTTGCATGTTTCTGAGACAGAATTGGGTAATGAAGCATGTACTGTTGTACATTATCGACCATCAGTCTTGCCGGCGAATCAGAAAAAAGCCCTTAATATAGTGCTCAAATTCTATCTCATCTGATTCATCTCCGTGTCACACTGAAGTAAATACGCACTTGGGAAAGTTAAGCTTGACGTGAAGCACTCATTACCAGAGACGTAGATGCAATACGTAATCAATCATATAACGTGACAATTTGTCTTTGCGATAAGACATGAACGGTTATCTCTGTAAGACGGAATCAACTAAATCAGGGACACTTTCTACGAAAAACAAGGAAATACATGTATGTGGCACCGTGGGAGAAAATGTTTGTTCTGATTTTATTTATGACCACAATGATAGCGATAATGGGATGGTGTGGGCTCCATGTGATTTCCACGCGCTCACATTGCGCTTATCGTAGCAGAAATGACGCCGCATTCTCTGTGTAAATGAGAACAAAAGATTCGCTGATCCACTCCTTGGTTTCTTGCTACACCTTTCCATTTAAAGCGTAAAATAATGTCGCTCTCGGAAGTTTTCCTCTAAAGTTTTCTCATTTCCTCACGCTCTATCTACGAAAAATTTTGATTTCGATAATATTGAGAATATTTTAGATTTGATAAGCTCGCGAAGAAAAACTGCAAACTGCGTTACTAACAGACGAGCATCAGTGTAGAATGACTTTATGTAACCATAAAAGCAACACAAAAACTAAAGAAACTGACCTCACGCAAATAATTGGAGGACATTTACAGCAGTGTTACAAAATATGAAAGCTTAAAGGTAAGTCTTTTCCACCAAAAGACGACGATAAATTTTAAACCTCGCGTTCTTACTTCAGGACCCGAAAAATTACAGCTTCATGGAAGGCATAGATTGAATTACGTGCTCTTCCAACTGGTCAAATATGCACCGCTTAGGTTAATTCTCCTGCTAATTATGTACAACTTACAGACCGTTAAGGAGCTACTTGACAGCATTCGTGAAATAATCGCAGTAAACTATTCACTGATAGGGCTGCTTTCATTACAGTCGACAGCAAACCCTATAGCTCAGGTGCACATGCCGACGTCGCAAGTAGAAGATGAAGAGATAGAGAAAGTATATTAAGATACTGAGAGGGGAATTCACTAAGTAAAGGGAGACGAAAATCTAGTCGTTATGGGGGACTGAATGAGGTTGCATTACCAGAGAAGAAGACCTATGACTTAAAAAAAAGGAAAGCTCCCTTTAGTATCCTCTAGCACTACGGAAGTTAATAACTCATGTCTTAACAGATGTCTTATCCTAAAATCCCTTCTTCTTGTTAGTGTTTTGCTTCTATCCCTTTCCTCGGATAACTCCTCATCCCTGAACTTATCAGTCCACCTAATTTTCAACATCCTTCTGCAGCACTACATCTCAAATGCTTTGATTCTCTTCTGTTCCGGTTTTCCCAAAGATATATTATCCTTTCTTTCACTATCATACAATGCTGTGCTCAAAACGAAGCCTTTCTTCTACTCCTTCTCTTACAACCGCATTCCACACCCCCATAACTATTACATTTACGTCTCTCTTTACGTATTTTATTACCGGTGCAATATACTTTCTCTTGATGGTTTACTGTTGACTGTGATGAGAACAACGTTGTCACTGAACTGCTCACAGTAACACTTCCCCTGTCTTCCTATTCATACCCTATTCCTGTTATACCATTTGCTGCTGCTATTGATATTACAGTATAATCAACTGACCACAAATCCTTGTCTTCTTTCAGTTTCACTTCAGAGATTCCACACTATATCTAGATTGAACTGTAACTTTCCAATTTTCAGATTTTCTAGCTTCCCTACGACGTTCTGATTCCTGACAGTCCACGTTCCGCCTCGTAAACCGTTATTCTTTCGCGAGTAGTTTCCCGCCCCAAGGTCAAGAGAATGTCCTGAACCTCCGTCCGTTTCTCCGCCGTCTTTGCATTGGCAGAATGATGACTTCCGATACCGGCAGTCTTCGTCCGCCATTTCTGATGATTTTTATTGAAAATTTAAGCAGTGGCGAGTTTCGGAACCGGGACGCAAGACGTTTTGATTAGTAGTCAAAGGCGCTACACCTAGACCATGGATGATCATGTAATATACGAGTAATATGTTGTAACAAGCAGTTCATTTATGGTAATCGAGACGGTACGTAGTGCATGCCATATATGTGTGCTCTTCTGCCAGTATAAATGTTTTGTCACAGTCCAAAACTCACAGCTAAATGTATGAATTAGACAGATCTGTGTGTGAAAAATAATTGTAAGATGCTTTCGGAATTTTAAAATGATTTATACAGGGTGGTCCATTGATCGTGACCGGGCCAAATATCTCACGAAAGAAGCGTCAAACGAAAAAACTACAAAGAACGAAACTTGCCTAGCTTGAAGGGGGAAACCAGTTGGCGCTATGGTTGGCCCGCTAGATGGCGCTGCCATAGGTCAAACGGTTATCAATTGCGTTTTTTTTAAAGTAGGAACCCCCATTTTTATTACATATTCGTGTAGTGCATAAAGAAATATGAATGTTTTAGTTGGACCAATTTTTTCGCTTTGTGATAGATGACGCTGTAATAGTCATAAACATATGGCTCACAATTTTAGGCGAACAGTTGGTAACAGGTAGGTTTTTAAATTAAAATACAGATCGTAGGTACGTTTGAACATTTTATTTCGGTTGTTCCAGTGTGATACATGTACCTTTGTGAACTTATCATTTATGAGAACGCATGCTGTTTCAGCGTGATTACCTGTAAATACATTAATGCAATAAATGCTCAAAATGATGTCTGTCAACCTCAATGCATTTGGCAATACGTGCGACATTCCTCTCAACAGAGAGTAGTTCGCCTTCCGTAATGTTCGCACATGCATTGACAATGCGCTGACGCAAGTTGTCAGGCGTTGTCGGTGGATGACGATAGCAAATATCCTTCAACTTTCCCCACAGACAGAAATCCGGGGACATCAGATCCGGTGAACGTGCGGGCCATGGTATGGTGCTTCGACGACCAATCCACCTGCCATGAAATATGCTATCCAATGACGCTTCAACTGCACGCGAGCTACATGCCGGATATCCATCATGTTGGAAGTACATCGCCATTCTGTTATGCAGTGAAACATCTTGTAGTATCATCGGTAAAACATTACCTACTAAATCAGGATACACTGAACCATTTAGATTGCCATCGATAAAATGGGGGCCAATTATCCTTCCTCCCATAATGCCGTTCCATACATTAACCCGCTAAGGTCGCTGATGTTCCACTTGTCGCAGCCATCGTCGATTTTCCATTGCCCAATAGTGGATATTATGCCGGTTTACTTTACCGCTGTTGGTGAGTGACGCTTCGTTGCTAAATAGAACGCGTGCAAAAAATATGTCATCGTCCTGTAATTTCTCTTGTGCCCAGTGGCAGAACTGTACACGACGTTCAAAGTCGTCACCATGCAATTCCTGGTGCATACAAAGGACCTTCGTCTGTGCGAATGCGCACAGGTTGCCCAAACTCTTACGGGAATCGCCAAAGCGTGCGCGAGTAATGAGTGGGTGGGCAATTGTCTATAAGGTACAATACATATGTAGAATTGCGGACAGTTGGGAATGTGAGTCTCACGGGAAGCGTGCAAGGAATAAGTCCCTGCAGTGGCGCTATTCATCTGTGTCCTCGGTGGCTCAGATGGCTCGAGCGTCTGCCATGTAAGCAGGAGTTCCCGGTCGGGGCACACATTTTCAGCTGTCCACATCGAGGTATATCAACAACACCTGTCGGCAGCTGAGGGTTTCAGTTAGTCATCATTTATTCCAGGGAAAAGCTGCACGGTTATCAACAGTATTCTGTTCTTTCGAGAACAGTTACTGTCTTCATATACATTTTTTCTGAGATTCCCGATTTTCGCGCAGTTTGTCTGCTACTGATGTGCGGATTAGCCGCGACAGCAGCTAAAACACCTACTTGGGCATCATCATTTGTTGCAGGTCGTGGTTGACGTTTCACACGTAGCTGAACACTTCCTGTTTCCTTAAATAACGTAACTATCCGGCGACCGGTCCGGACACTTGGATGATGTCGTCTAGGATACCGAGCAGCATACATAGCACACGCCCGTTGGGCATTTTGATCACAATAGCCATACATCAACACGATATCGACCTTCTCCGCAATTGGTAAGCGGTTCTTTTTAAGACGGGTAATGTATCACGAAGCAAATACCGTCCGCACTGGCGGAATGTTACGTGATACCACGCACTTATACGATTGTGACTATTACAGCGCCGTCTATCACAAAGCGAGAAAAGTGGTCCCGCTAAAACATTCATATTTCTTCATGTACTACACGAATATGTAATAAAATTAGGGGTTCCTATTTAAAAAAATGCAGTTGATATCCGTTTGACCTATGGCAGCGCCATCTAGCGGGCCAACCAAAGCGTCATCTGGTTCCCCCCTTCAAGCTAGACGAATTTCGTTTTTTGTAGTTTTTTCGTTTGACGCTTATTTCGTGAGATATTTGGCCCGGTAACTATGAGTGGACCACCCTGTATAATAAGCCACTCCAAACACTAGACTCCATTTTTTATCCTATAATTCGTTAACTATATGTACGTATTGGATATGTCATCGGCAATGGTTAAATCAGATAGATAAAATTTATTAGTATTGAGCGGATCGGCTTTTCCTGTGGTTTTGCTGTGCCTTCGAACTTCTCGAATAACTCGATTGCTCTCTCTAAATTTTCCCCTTCAGAAGGTTTTTTTATGTAGCGAACGGGAGGCTGTTTAGGCTGGTGCTCGTTGCCGCGGGGATACCTTCGAGAGTAGCAAGTGACGCGGACTGTGACCACAGGAATTGGTGCAGTCGGCTATAGTGTGTCTAAAGTGGCTGGTGCATGGTACTAGCGTGGTCTGCCTTGCCATTGCTAGATGCACTTGTGTCTCGAAGGGCACTGTTGGCGTCCTGAACAGCAAATCAGCGGACATTTCTGGAATTCTGTGGAGCGGGGTCTTGTGGAGCCTGCAATGAATTGGCGACCTTGCGGCAAACTATTGTGAGAGTCTTGTCAATTATTCTTATACTGGCATCCTGTCGCCCTAATATTAATTCTAGTTGGTTTAGGGAGCTAAGCTCTGTGCCGGTGGTTTTCTTCTACCGAGATTTCCAGAAAGCGGTGAGGATTTTTTACTACTTGTACTGTTTCCACGCTCTGGCTACATCTGAAAGCCGAGTTCCGTTTATTCTCGTGTCAACGTTTGAACAGCGTTGCGACCTCAAGTAGGTCGTTTTTTGTTAACATTCAGACCAATGGTATTGCACTTAACAAGTGTGTATGTGCCATACCGTATGATTTAGTTATGTTGGTTGCTTGTGATAACAATTTCATTTGTAGTTATAGCAGTTGCATTTATAGGATATGTTTTACCTAGAGGTTTCAGGGATTCCTACCCCAATGTTCTTCTATGTTATTGCATTGTAAAGGCCAGCTTGATGATTGACGTTTTGTTAAAAACCCAGGAAGCAGCCATTTGACAGTGGGGCTTGTACCTGTGTATTATTAGGCCTGTTTGGAGCCAGGCTCTCAAGTAGTCTGGATTTTAATTTGTCGTGTTGTAAGCTAGTCAATATTTTAATTTGTTGTACTGTAAGGTAGTCAGTGGTAATTATTGCTACGTGTTTGTTACAGAAAATGACTTTTTAATTGTAAGCTGTCACCACTTATTTCTTGGAACTATCACAGTTTCTAATGAGACGCATCCTATATAGATAGATGCTGTTGGAAAAGACTGTCTCAATGAGATTTACGTTATTTGGCATTTGTGTATTTAATCTTTAAACTTTAAAGTGTTCACTAGCTGAAGTTACGTAATTGTTGTTGCTCTTTTTAAAATTTGTTCACTGAAGCGTTCGCTGACTACACGAGGTGGAGAGGAACTAGGTTCGTAATGCTGCCGTAGCAGATTCTCTATTCTGACAGATTCTCTATTCTGCTACATTAATAACGCCTTTCCTGGTGAAGTCAACCTGCCACAATTGCTGGTGCAAATGATTTCCTCTCTCACTACACTTCTTTCTTACGCGGCGTCACTGGCGTGTTGCTGCCCAGCGTCATGTGTTTGCCAGTTTTTGCACTCGTTTTTGGTTTCAGTAAAGCCCCGTGTCACTTCAGACATGTGTGTCGTTTTACTTCTCTACCTACATTATTCCTTTAATTGGTATATTTTCAAACGTCAGCGGACTTTTGGGTCACCCCGTCTTTACAATTAATGTCAAACGTTTTCGAAACTTTTCCTCGCTGATACCCACGCCCTCCCTACAAAGTAATGAAATAAAGGAAGTTTATTGCTTACTATGATTTCGTTATTCATGCAGTAAAACTTCATCACTCATGATGTTTTAATCAATTACTTCTTTACTACTAACTCTGTACTCATCACATTTTATTTTTTATTTATGCACCTTCAAACTCACCTATCATTGTATGACACATAATTTAGAAGATAGGAGGGCATGCTGATAAGCATAATGCATCCGAAGTTTTTATTCTGTTCGCAATATTGTTTAATGTATTAACAAGCGAAGCGCATTACTCGATCGATCTTCCCGCTTCGCTGTTGCAAGTTGAAGCCCTCTGCCGCTACAGAGCTCCGAATTGTAGATGTGACGAGTCGGCGTGTAACGTAACTACGTCGGTGCGTGAGAAGTAGCATGAAAAACTAAATGCTCAAATTCGAGGAGATCGTCCACATATGGAGCATCGTTTCCTTCATCATGACAAATCCAGAGCACACACGAGCGCTGCTACATCTGCAACGATCAGACGCTTTCAGTTCACTGTCCCCGATCATCCTTCATACGATTCCGACTTGGCCGCATCCGATTTTCCTCTGATACCAAAACTTAAAGAACACCTTCGAGGACTTCACTACAGTAGTGATGAAGCGGTGCAAGCAGGGGTGAGGTTGTGGCTCCGTCAACAAAGTAAAACATTCTACAGTGACGGTATCAGTTAACTAGTCTTACGTTGGGAGAAATGTGTCGCCAGGTTGACTAAGTTGAGAAATGAATACGTGGACATGAAGAACAAAGATGCAGAATGTCAATAAAATAAGTTTTCTTTAAGAAGCATTGAGAGTTTTGATATAAAAAAATCAGAAGCATTACTTTTCAGCACGTCTCCGTGTGTCATAAAACTTAAGATACTTTAAACACCATTTTCTCGGGCGTTTGATAGCGAGAGCACTACAAGCCTTAAATATATTTTCAAACGTTTTGTAAAGCTTTTCTCGTTTACAGTTCCACGAAATAATGAAAATAAAATGCTTTAATGATTACTATATGTTCGTTGTGCGTACTGTAAAACTTCAGCAACATAATTAGTATTTTGCGTCGTCAGGCATAAAAGGTTTTATAAGCTTAACACATTTACTCATTTGTAAAGTAATTAGACATTAGAACCTGTTTTATAATGGGAGTTCAATTGGGGGGGGGGGGGGGGAGGGTTACCAGAACTACATAATTGGAATATGTGGGATTTATTCCTCCAATCTGGTGCCTACGGAGACAATACATCAAAATTCTACAACTATTCCGACGGGGAGGAAATAGTTCCGGTGCAAGTAATCACAAAAGTTCGAAAAGTGCTTGATGTTGATAAACGACAGCGGTAACTGGTGGTTGCATGCTGAACAATAGATTACACCGCAGAAACAATTTACACGTCTGTGGCCTCTGTCTGTCATAGCGACTTGTACGTACCTCGTCTTGCAATTGAGTGGCGCATGCCGTACAGAAGTCTTCTATCGTTGAGTAAATAGCCTATTCGACAGAAGCAATGCTCAGAATTTGTCCGGAGGATATCCTGCAGCTGAAGACAGGGGAGTCATGGAAGAATGGTCACAGTGTTCACTTCCGATTAGGTCGATTTGTTATCCCGCTTTTGCCACAAATCATTTTGGGTTGCTTATAGGTCAGGACTCAGTCCTCGCCCTATTCTTGCACAAATCGAGTAACGCTGTGTGTGCACTGACCTCAATGTCTACGAAACTTTGTCTAAAAATAGCGTTGGTAAAGGACAACAAGCCTAATATCTTCCACCGACTGGCAGGTGACGCGAATGAGGGTGGTTTTCAAACGGTTCAAATGGCTCTGAGCACAATGGGACTCAACTGCTGAGGTCATTAGTCCCCTAGAACTTAGAACTAGTTAAACCTAACTAACCTAAGGACAACACAAACATCCATGCCCGAGGCAGGATTCGAACCTGCGACCGTAGCGGTCTTGCGGTTCCAGACTGCAGCGCCTTTAACCGCACGGCCACTTCGGCCGGCCGAGGGTGGTTTTATGAAACCCACAATGCTATAGCTGGCCTTCAAAACCACGCGCAAACTACTAGTCCTAAAGAAAAAATTAGCAGAGCATTCTCGTAGGAAATTGAAAGTAGTGAAATTTTGAGCTTGGATTCGTTTTCGCGCCGCGCGGGGTTAGCCGAGCGGTCTACGGCGCTGCAGTCATGGACTGTGCCGCTGGTCCCGGCGGAGGTTCGTTTCCTCCTTCGGGCATGGCTGTGTTTGTTTGTCCTTAGGATAATTTAGATTAAGTGGTGCGTAAGCTTAGGGACTGATGACATTAGCAGTTAAGTCCCAAAATATTTCACACACATTTGAACATTCGTTTTCGCATGAGGCACGGTTGCCGAGTTAGTAAAGATAAACGCACAAAAGTGAACTTCAACGGTACCTCCAACCCACAAGCGTCCCTCACCAGTCAGGACTTCTAGTGTTGTTCATGGCACACCATCCTACCACTATACAAAAAATTTCCCGACTACACGAACTATTCCCGATATTAGACGTTCTTTGATAGCTATTGTTTGGGCCACTACGACACCAGCAAAGTCGTCTACTTCGTTGAAATTAGTAATTTAAACGTTCCCGTGAGGGAAATCAAAGGAAAACGACTTTTTTGAACGTTACGCTAAAACTAATTACTTTGGCAAATCGATCCAGATTTAATTGTTACAAGCACAGTAGTTTGGCAGTCAGAAGGCCTGGCGAATACAAAGTTGTAATCGTTTATTTTGCGCTGTTAAAATTCACAAAATTGTTAGTAAAATTTTTTACAATTTGCAAGGGCTCGACTAAGCCAGTGGCATCACAATCCCAGTCAGTAAAGAACGAAAAAGTTCGAATGTTGGAAATAATTGGCGTAGTAGAAAATATTTGTACAGTGGTAGGAGGGAGAGCTACGAAAAATACACTCCTGGAAATGGAAAAAAGAACACATTGACACCGGTGTGTCAGACCCACCATACTTGCTCCGGACACTGCGAGAGGGCTGTACAAGCAATGATCACACGCACGGCACAGCGGACACACCAGGAACCGCGGTGTTGGCCGTCGAATGGCGCTAGCTGCGCAGCATTTGTGCACCGCCGCCGTCAGTGTCAGCCAGTTTGCCGTGGCATACGGAGCTCCATCGCAGTCTTTAACACTGGTAGCATGCCGCGACAGCGTGGACGTGAACCGTATGTGCAGTTGACGGACTTTGAGCGAGGGCGTATAGTGGGCATGCGGGAGGCCGGGTGGACGTACCGCCGAATTGCTCAACACGTGGGGCGTGAGGTCTCCACAGTACATCGATGTTGTCGCCAGTGGTCGGCGGAAGGTGCACGTGCCCGTCGACCTGGGACCGGACCGCAGCGACGCACGGATGCACGCCAAGACCGTAGGATCCTACGCAGTGCCGTAGGGGACCGCACCGCCACTTCCCAGCAAATTAGGGACACTGTTGCTCCTGGGGTATCGGCGAGGACCATTCGCAACCGTCTCCATGAAGCTGGGCTACGGTCCCGCACACCGTTAGGCCGTCTTCCGCTCACGCCCCAACATCGTGCAGCCCGCCTCCAGTGGTGTCGCGACAGGCGTGAATGGAGGGACGAATGGAGACGTGTCGTCTTCAGCGATGAGAGTCGCTTCTGCCTTGGTGCCAATGATGGTCGTATGCGTGTTTGGCGCCGTGCAGGTGAGCGCCACAATCAGGACTGCATACGACCGAGGCACACAGGGCCAACACCCGGCATCATGGTGTGGGGAGCGATCTCCTACACTGGCCGTACACCACTGGTGATCGTCGAGGGGACACTGAATAGTGCACGGTACATCCAAACCGTCATCGAACCCATCGTTCTACCATTCCTAGACCGGCAAGGGAACTTGCTGTTCCAACAGGACAATGCACGTCCGCATGTATCCCGTGCCACCCAACGTGCTCTAGAAGGTGTAAGTCAACTACCCTGGCCAGCAAGATCTCCGGATCTGTCCCCCATTGAGAGCATGTTTGGGACTGGATGAAGCGTCGTCTCACGCGGTCTGCACGTCCAGCACGAACGCTGGTCCAACTGAGGCGCCAGGTGGAAATGGCATGGCAAGCCGTTCCACAGGACTACATCCAGCATCTCTACGATCGTCTCCATGGGAGAATAGCAGCCTGCATTGCTGCGAAAGGTGGATATACAGTGTACTAGTGCCGACATTGTGCATGCTCTGTTGCCTGTGTCTATGTGTCTGTGGTTCTGTCAGTGTGATCATGTGATGTGACCCCAGGAATGTGTCAATAAAGTTTCCCCTTCCTGGGACAATGAATTCACGGTGTTCTTATTTCAATTTCCAGGAGTGTATATTAGAAATGCTGACCGCTGAGGGCTGAGTATAGGAGTGCGGATTCGTTTGAAGATCTTTTTTGTACGTTTTTCTTGAATAGTTTGCAACAACGGCCTCTAGCGAAAAATGTATTCCAGTACAAAATTTCAGCACATTAAATTTCCTACAAAAAGGGTTACCCGTTATTTTCGTGTAGGAGTAACAGTTTGCGCATAGCATGTGAGAGAAGATGAAAATCTCGCGCTTGGTTTATAAAGGACAGCTATAATACCGCGGATTTCATAAAACGACAGCAATAGGTGCAGCTGAACCACCCAGCATGTACACGAAATAGCAAGCATTTCTGGAAGCACTGCAACGGACACTGCATGAGAGTGATTGGCAAGAGACACGTGGTGGCGAGAAGGCAGGCCACGCTCTGTAAGGATGGACGCCACGTGTCGGCCTTGTGTTTCTGTTGGCACGCTATTTTTGGTTACACACCATGATACGGCAAATAAGTATGGCATACATCCCCGTTATTCTTATAACGAGAAACGGATTTAGTTTATTATCTGTCAGCTTGACAGCCGTGCAAAGCCTTATCGCTAAGACAAACTGTCACGTTACATAACAGATAACATAAGGCTTCTACGTCTCAAGTTAAGTTAATAGTTAATCGTGCTATTTTTAACGCAGTCTAACGCATTATTTTTCTGGAACGATCTGCAATGCACATCCGTAAGTAAAGGTATGAAGAACAATCTTCGACAAGACAGGCCCCCTGAAGGCCGTACACCATACAGAATTTAGAGAAACGTTTTGAGAGATGACAGTACCTGCGAATACGACAATCGAAGTTTGACAGCCATGAATACCACAAAAATTATGTCTATCATCCACATTTAGTTGGCATCAGAAGGGCAGATCTAATGGCGTCGATGTCAGCTAGACGCTAAGATATAACTTTTCCTCCCTTAGTTTATCTAAAGAAATGACAGTATCGTAACCTATTCATTTTCTTCAGCAGCGTTCAGTCATTTTCGCTATTGGCGGATTAACGATCTTTGGTCCGTACAACGACCAGCCTCAAGCACGGTTCTACATCTACATCTACATTTATACTCCGCAAGCCACCCAACGGTGTGTGGCGGAGGGCACTTTACGTGCCACTGTCATTACCTCCCTTTTCTGTTCCAGTCGCGTATGGTTCGCGGGAAGAACGACTGTCTGAAAGCCTCCGTGCGCGCTCGAATCTCTCTAATTTTACATTCGTGATCTCCTCGGGAGGTATAAGTAGGGGGAAGCAATATATTCGATACCTCATCCAGAAACGCACCCTCTCGAAACCTGGACAGCAAGCTACACCGCGATGCAGAGCGCCTCTCTTGCAGAGTCTGCCACTTGACTTTATTAAACATCTCCGTAACGCTATCGCGGTTACCAAATAACCCTGTGACGAAACGCGCCGCTCTTCTTTTGATCTTCTCTATCTCCTCCGTCAACCCGATCTGGTACGGATCCCACACTGTTGAGCAATACTCAAGTATAGGTCGAACGAGTGTTTTGTAAGTCACCTCCTTTGTTGATGGACTACATTTTTTAAGGACTCTCCCAATGAATCTCAACCTGGTACCCGCCTTACCAACAATTAATTTTATATGATCATTCCACTTCAAATCGTTCCGCACGCATACTACCAGATATTTTACAGAAGTAACTGCTACCAGTGTTTGTTCCGCTATCATATAATCATACAATAAAAGATCCTTCTTTCTATGTATTCGCAATACATTACATTTGACTATGTTAAGGATCAGTTGCCACTCCCTGCACCAAGTGCCTATCCGCTGGAGATCTTCCTGCATTTCGCTACAATTTTCTAATGCTGCAACTTCTCTGTATACTACAGCATCATCCGCGAAAAGCCGCATGGAACTTCCGACACTATCTACTAGGTCATTTATATATATTGTGAAAAGCAATGGTCCCATAACACTCCCCTGTGGCACGCCAGAGGTTACTTTAACGTCTGTAGACGTCTCTCCAATGATAACAACATGCTGTGTTCTGTTTGCTAAAAACTCTTCAATCCAGCCACACAGCTGGTCTGATATTCCGTAGGCTCTTACTTTGTTTATCAGGCGACAGTGCGGAACTGTATCGAACGCCTTCCGGAAGTCATCATAAGAGTTCATTCCAACTTCTGAATTAAATTCCAAACCTCTCGTCAGTGTCTCATGGAATGAGATTGTTATCTGTCCGCTGCCCGTGGGTACTAAGCCCAACTGCCACCCCAATGTCAGCCTGAGAAAGAACGATAGACATCAGTTAAAACACGATAACGCGAGTAACGAAGTTTACACAATTCATCCACAGGTGGAGCAAACAAGTACCAATCGTACAGGAATGGCGTACGGTAAGAAAGTTAAAAAAAAATTGCCATATTATGGAGACTTCGCATGACGAAATTGACGCTAGGAAAGAGAGCTTGCAGTCAGGCTCGAGTGAAAGATTTCGTGTCTCTGTACGTGTCATAAAGTTTATACATATAAATATTTCATTCCGTATTCAACATATTTCAAGCAGCGGTGTAAAAATAACATGTTCTAGTCAGAAAAATACACAAACTGAAGCAGTTCAACGTACCTCATAAATGTAACAGCAATTAGCAATATTAACGTAATTCTTCACATCCAGCTTTTTGAGTGGCGTATTTGTGCAAAGGAAACTGACAAAATCACTCTTTGTACCTCACGCCAACACGACGTCAGGTCGACCACTAATTAAACATTTACATCCGCCGACGCTGTACCTCCTGCGTAGCTAACGAACGCTTGTGCCTTGGCGTTCCTCCCGGAAGTAGCCTTGGCTCAGAAGGAGAGGAAAGCTGATGGTGTACAGTTCCGTATCCACAGTTCATCATAAGAGTTCATTCCAACTTCTGAATTAAATTCCAAACCTCTCGTCAGTGTCTCATGGAATGAGATGGATATCTGTCCGTTGCCCGTGGGTACTAAGCCCAACTGCCACCGTGGTGCTATCCGGACGGAATAGGCTATGAGCCGGTGCCGAATTCCAACACCTCTCTTCCCTCGCTGTGACTGCACACAAACGTGAAACTATACTACAAACAAACACATTGCAGTTAACTACAACCAACACGCACACTTACAAAGCATCTCTCACTTTTCGCTAAGGAAAGACGCCAATGTGTGCGAAAAAACAGAACCAAACAGAAAGTAATGCACGACATTTTTTTTCTTCAACAATTCTTTATTGAACATAATGAGAGTTACACACACGAAAGAGTGGTGTTTTATCTACACACCTTATTTTTCCACATAATCCCGTTCTAAGGTCTTCCTGCAGAGCGAAACAAGGGCTGGCATGCCAAGTCGGTACCAGTCCTGGTAATGGTGGCGGAGCCAGTGCTGTACCGTGTAAATCACCTCCTTGTCCTCAAAATATCTTCCACGTGTGACATCCATTAATGACCTAAACAAGTGGAAGTCCGAGGGGGCTAGGTCAGGGGTGTCAGCTGTGACAACCGTGGATGGTCTTCGCGACCGCTGCAAATCGTTGAGCTCCGCCGAACCGTCTTCTGATGGCAACCTCCGTGCGCAGAGGCTAACTGTACTTCTGTCGACAGCAGACATTCCATAGACTTTGCACGAGCGTTTGTGAATATTCCCCACAGTTTCTTCCTCTGCAGTGGGGAATTCAATGACGGCATGGTGCTTGTAATGTACATCACCTACAGTCACCATTTTCAAACTGTCCTGCAGCTACGCTATCCGTCGGATGTGACGGAAACTCGGCGCGCTCACTCAGCAGATTTCATGCTACATGTTTACAAGCGTACTCCGGCTCAAACAAAAAATGGTTCAAATGGCTCTGAGCACTATGGAACTCAACTGCTGTGGTCATAAGTCCCCTAGAACTTACAACTACTTAAACCTAACTAACCTAAGGACAGCACACAACACCCAGCCATCACGAGGCAGAGAAAATCCCTGACCCCGCCGGGAATCGAACCCGGGAACCCGGGCGTGGGAAGCGAGAACGCTACCGCACGACCACGAGATGCGGGCGTCGGCTCAAACAAATGGTCAGGTGTCGATGGGACACTTTGAGAGACACTGAAATCATTGCGAAGTTTCCACAGTTAAGCTATTCACTGTTATCTGTCAAAAGAAACCACATACCATCCGAATTTCGTAAAATAATTAATGTTGCATTTCCTAAGGAAACGACAGCCTGTAACCCTATAACTTCACCTGACAACATCCATACACCAAGAATACAGAACACAGAGATTTAGGAATCACAGGAGGGATTAATTTTATTCAGAAAATGTGTATGTCGCACAGATAGAGAAAGGTGAATAAAAGAGAGGCATAGACGAGGATGAGAAATCTTCATTAACTACGGAAGCCAAGCGGGGCTAAATAGGGAATCTGTTTTTCGTGCTCGGCAACAATATGAGTCTGGTTTTATGAACGTCTCCATAAACAATAATAATAACTATGAGCCCAAATTTGGAAATACTGTTGTCAAAGTAAAATATTGTAAAGGAAGCAACTGACACAAGATTATGAGAAAATGACAACTTATAGAGCATATTGGATGAGTATATCTTTCTCCTGTGTGCCACGGCACATAGGCATTGTGAGGAACGAAAGGCCGGATGTAGCAGCCAGCTAGTTAGTTCAGTGTGCCATCCTCCTGCATGCTATCGCCTCGCTGTCAAGATAAACAGTCTTGCGTCAATGGGAAGAAAAGTAGCCGGAAGTGACAGACAAGAAGCCGCATGTAGTAGAGTCCATAACGCGGCCGTGCCGTACCTCCTTCCAGCTACGCCGCCGGATGAGATCCTCCTTATTCGTCTTCGGAGAGGCTTCTTGCTCCGGCGAGAGAACCCTCCAATGTGTGGTGCGTGTGGCGTAGAGATTACTGTGTGCCCCATTATACTAGACTGTGTCTTATTTTGAGAACAGAGGGCAGCTGCAGATTTGCCGACAGATATGACCTCTGTTTAGACGTTCAGACGAATTTGGTTGGGCTTTTAAGGTTTTTGCGATATTTCCAACTTGTTTCCTAAATTTTAAGGAGATGTTATTATATTAACATAGTGATTGGCTCACTCATGTTCTTCGTAAGTGGCCAGTCAGTCACATTTTCCTGTGTTGTTATTTTAACTTGTCTGTGATTATCTTTCTGTTTTAATGCCATGTTACCATCTTTCACACTTTTCGGTCGTCTTACGACGTGTGAGATGTAGCGATTGTGTACGTCAACGCAAGTGAGTGAATGTTATTCCGTAGGTTTACCACTCACTGTGTGACAACGTCCGTAAACTCCACACACACACACACACACACACACACACACACACACATACTGGATTAATACATACTGAAACATGCCTAATGAAGTACGCCTGCTTAGCTGAGTGGTAACGTGCTTGCCTCCCATGCAGCGGGCCCGGGTTCGATATCCGGCCGGCTTGGAGATTTTCTGCGTTCGTCGACTGTGTTGTGTCGTCCTTATCACCGGTACGCAAGTCGCCCAACCCGGCACGGTAGCTCAGCGTGTTCGATCACAGGATTAGCAGCCCTCTGTAATAAAAAAAAAAAACTGAGTTAATGGATCAATGATGAACTTGAACAAGCATCACGGGACGTCCGCCCTGAACAAACAGAACGAATAACAGCGAACAAAATGAAATTAAAAAAAAAAGTGGCGTCAACTGAAATAAGACTTCCACTCGGCGGCCGAACTTCCTCGGTTGGGGCCTCCTGGCCACAACAATGCCACACGCTCATTTTATTTTTATGCCTAGTGAAAAAATACAAAGCAAAGAATCGAAAGCTTTTATACAATAGAAATAAGAGTCAAAGAACTGAAAATTTTTCGCATTATTTGAAACAGAGGGTGAAAGGTAGCAACCAAAATCTCTACAGTTTCATAGGTATGGGGCATCTAAGAAGATATGAGTGGCTCCATCTGAATACCGCGTTCCTGTAGAAACTTGTGGACTTTCTTCTTCGCCGACCTGAGGCCATTATCAAAGACAGAGGTCGTGCTACACGCTGTTAGCGGGGTATCCCCTGGCGGTGACTAATTTTTCCTCTGGAACGCTTACTCTGATTTTTAGAAATACGAGAACAAAAGGAGTACGATGAAACGGTACTACATTCTACAAGAAATTAAGGATGACGCCCTAAACATGTCATGAAGGCAAGAGCAGTAAACTTTGCCACAATTAGGAGACACGGCCACACACAGAAAAATACGGCAGTGGGCGAGGAGAGACACAAAGAGATGATAATGAAATTACAAAAAACTTACGAAATAGATAAACACGGTTCTACGACATCTATGAATGGAATAGTTCTGTGTAACGTGCTATCTTAATCTGGTTCAAATGCTTCAAATGGCTCTGAGCACTATGGGACTTAACTTCTGAGGTCATCAGTCCCCTACTTAAACCTAACTAACCTAAGGACATCACACACATCCATGCCCGAGACAGGATTCGAACCTGCGACCGTAGCGGTCGCGCGGTTCCAGACTGTAGCGCCTAGAACCGCTCGGCCACTCCGGTCGGCTATCTTAATCTGGACTTTATACATATTGTCTGTGTGACAGTTCCACAGAGAATGAGATGGCGAGAAATCCTAGTGTATTATGATCTTTACCGTATTATCGGGTAAGAGACGTGGGTCATCAGTCTCCGAAGACGTACACTAGAGTATATATAGGGTGTAAATTTTAAGTTGACAAACCAGAATAACTCTAAAAATATGCTTCACACGAATAATGTGTAGAATCCAAAGTTGATTATTTTCGAGGGGGACTCCTGTTGGTGCTAAAATTAAACTTGCCACCACAGCCCCCTGGGGGTGGGGCGGGAGGCAACTTTAAAATTTCAAATGGGAACCCCCATTTCATATTGCAGAATGAGATTCTACATTAAAAACTACTTACATTTTGTATTGAAGAATTGTTTTGATTCTTGGTAATTGGCACTATAATTCAAGAAAATCCATGTTCTCATTTTTACGTGGAAAATGGTTATGGATAAATAAAAAATACTTATTTACTTCGTAAATTTTGATTCGCTAAAACTAAATTTCTCCCTCTCTCTTCATAGCGTGGAGTTTCAGAGAGAGGAATAGAGTTTTACATATGTTGTTTGATAATTATAAGTTTTGTGGCCTCATGACCACGAAACAAACAAAACTTATCCGAATCTGTGGAAAAATTAATATTTGGGTCAACATTCGTAAAACTCTAATTCCTCTCTCTCAAACCCCACGCTATGGGGAGAGAGGGAGAGTTTTATGTTTAGCGAATCAAAATTTACGAAGTAAATAAGTATTTTTTATTTATCCGTAACCATTTTCCACGCAAAAATGAGAACATGGATTTTCTTGAATTACAGCGCCAACTACCAAGAATCAAAATAAATGTTTAAGACAAAATGTACGAAGTTTTTTTTATCTAGAATCTGATTCTGCAAATAAAAAATTAGAGCTCCCGTTTGAAATTTTTAAGTTGCATCCCGTCCCACCTCTAGGGGGCTGGTATGGCAGGCTAATTTCAGCACCAGCAGATGTCCCCCTCGCAAATGATCAACTCTGGATTCTACATATCTTTTCGTGTGAAGCTTATTTTTCGAGTTATTCTGGTTTGTCAATTTAAAATTTACACCCTGTATAAGCCTCTGAGTGTTACGCCAATTTGTTTGCATTCCCAGAGGCACATCATAATCAATCTCACAGAAGAAACCTGAGACTTCACGTGCACTATGTTAACATGTAACATGATATAATAAAGGCACAGAGTAGTGGATTACTGACCAATTCTAGGCTAGATGACAGTGCATTAGAGCAATCAGAAACACCTTCTTGCTCTAGGATACCGCTTGATACGAATATTTCCCCACTGATGAAAGCGCATCAAAGGTAGCACTTTTTCGTCTGGCCACGGCAACACCGAAATGTGACAATATGGGATAAGTGCCTGCAAGTAATGAAAATAAGACTCTTACTTGGGAGGATCACAACTCAAAATGCAGCAAATTTTACTGGATATTCTTAAATCAGCTCAGGCGTTGGGCTCGATCGCCAACCCTCTCATCTACCACGTCCTCAGAAATTATGACTGTCTAGCTGAGATAATTATTCTTGAATAGTTATGCTACATAGAAATGAAGAGGCCGAATGCTCAAGAAAACATCGTTAACAGTAAATACTATTAGAAAACAAACTACAGCACTCGAAGCATTGTTCCGTTATTGCAACGCTCCCTTGGCGTGTGCTGACAGTGACGAGAGCGGTGGTGCTGATACAACCAGCAGCGTGCTGGCTGCTGGGCGGGAAAGCTGACACGTGATGGATGTCCGCTGCAACCCCGTGGCTCAGGGCAGGGCTCGCCGGCAGATGCAGAAACCCGCCGTGGCAGCTCCCAGCGGTGTGACCGCCGTGGCAACTGGAGTCGAACAGCGTCAATTTGCCTGCCCAAGTGCAGGTGGCGGATCGGTTGTACTGTCCCGGTCACTAACAATGCAAGAAGGCTGGCTGTGTCTGAAGTGAGTCCGGAGGCGGCCCACCAGCTGAAAGCCGCCAGATCCACGAGGCTGGACTTGGAACCAGCAGTAGCCTTGTTCGTGGTCGGTTGCTTGCAGCACCGTGCCACCTTGTCGCCTGGCATAGCTTTTCACTCGTAAATGATGCTGCCAGGCTGGGACGCATTTGGCTAAAAATGAGGAGTCTTTATGCAGGTTTTGTGAATGTCATGCTGAGGCACCGCTTCCAACCACATACACGAAAACAAGGCTGCGGTCAGAAGGTGTAGCAACTGCCTCCCCTGGTGTGTCGTCGTTATTGCTGGCGCTGTCCGCTGGCACGCAATGTAGAAACACGCTGGCGGTACTGCTGCACCTCTCGTAGCGGTGTTTTATAATCAGCTCTGTGTTGCTGGCTTTCACGGCCCTTTTGCGACAGCCATGGCAGCGCTATCATTTTACTCCGTAGCGCCAAAAAATAATGACAGTGCTACAGAACTAGCGTTCGGCAGTCCATACTCCCATTTACTGTTCATTTATTTACTTTAAATCGTCATGTGACGGTCTTAAGTCTCCGCACGTCTCATGCCATCGCTAAATACTTTTGACAGATAGTGACTGTACGATTTAATTTGGAAAGTTCAAAGTAGCTTCCGGAAACATTTTCAGAAGTCATTTTTCTTTGGAGCCGAAACTCGTATTTTTCCACTTGTCGTTCTAACCACTCTATATTCTTCTCACTGCAGCGAAGAGTTTCCTTACTGGACGCTCCATTTTCAGCACGATCGTCGTCGTTACGATTTTCTTCGTCGTCGCAACCGAGCGAGCTTGCGCAGTGATTAGCAAACTGGACTCGCATTCGGGAAGACAACGGTTCATATCCCCCGCCCGGCCATCCAGATTTAGCTTTTCTGTGATTCCCTCATATCGCTCCAAGTAAATGCCGGGATAGTTCCTTTGAATAGGGCACGGTCGATTTCCTTCTCCATCCTTTCGTAAACCAAACTTGTGACCTCGCTCCAACCTTCTGTCCTGTCTCGTCTTCGTAAGAGCTTCGGTCGTCGACGACACTGGCAGTTATTTCATTACCGCCAGTATTTGCTAGTCAAGGTCATCAACATCACATTCGAGCCAATCTTGAATATTTAATAGCGTTCTTAAAATTCAGAAGATTCTTTAATCGGCAAAGCCATATCAGATGAAAACGAGTGTTTGGTGACTCTTGAAGTGCAGTAACTGACTCATCTGGAGAAAGGAGCTTATCCAAACTTTTGCCAGTATAGTGTCCTTGAGAGGAGTCCAAGCCATTGCTGTATAGTGCCCCTGATAGTAGACCAAGTTTCTGCTGCCATATATACAGCTCACTTCCTACAGTTGCTAAGTTGTTTCCTTTTTTTATTCTTCTCCGACCAGTACAATAGACAGGAATGCAGTTCCGTAATAAACTTAAAAAGCTCTCAATTTCGGAATTGTCCATTAGACGTTGATCTGAAGTAAGGTTCAGAGACAAAAAAACAACTGCAAACTCCCCTTTATGTTTTCACGTTCTTTCCATGTCACTACCATATGCAGCAATGCGTTTCTGCAATAATGTTAGACATTATCAGCTACGCAATGATCCATCAAATGGTGGACTGAACTAACACTGGGCGACTTGAGTCTTTTCAGTCAGTAAGAAAATATTTCCAGAATTCCCAGAAGGAAGCTGATGCCTCTTGACTTCAGAGATAAATACTACGTCACACCATTCTATAAAAAAGCTTCTCACAGGCCATGAATTTCTGTAGCTTTCGACCAACAATTTTTTTATTCCCACGAATTTATAGAGTATGTTGTAAACATTTGTTTTTTAAGCCCTCCATTTTTTTAGTCATCAGTTTTTTAACTGGTTTGATACGCCCAGCCACTAAGTCCCCTCCTGCGCTGACCTCTTCATCTCAGAGTAGCACTTGCACATTCCGTCCCCAACCATCTGTGGGATATACTCCAATCTGTGTCTTCCCCTACAGATTTTACGCTCTACAGATCCCTCGAGTACCATCGAAGTTATTCCCCTGTCTTATCTCGTGTTCTATATTCCAGCACCTCCTTGTTATTGTGCCTTTCCTCACCATTTCTGCGGAAAACCAATCATTTCTTATCAATCTACCAAATTTAAGCATTCGAGTCTCTTCTCTTCCTGTTTTTCCTCAGCCCATCATTCACTAACACACAGTGCTGTGGTCCAAATACACGTTCTCAGAAATGTCTTCTTCAAATTAAGACCGGTGTTTGATACTAGTTGTCTTTTCTTCTAGAAAAATGACCACTTCACCTGTGTTAGTCCGCTTTTATGTTCATACTTCTTCCGTCATGTTGTATTTGGCTTCCAAGGTATCAGACTTTCTTAGTTTCGTCTGCTTCGTGGTCCCCAGTTACACAGTAAATTTGTCGCCAATCTCATTCGTGCGGCGTGTATGTGCAGACTGAATCGACGATTGAAACTTTGTACCAAGGGCGGGATTTGAACCCACACTTCGCCTCACTAGGTAGACGCACTACCCACTACGCCAACCTGACGCAGTGGCTTTGCACAGCTGCATGGACTGCCCTAGCACGACTCCCTCCTCAATCGAAATTCCCGTTCACACCTCAGCCCACTTGGTATTCCCTCTAAACTAGGTCAGCGAATATGTCTAGTAAGTAGGAGACCCGGGTTCGAACCCTGGCCTTGGTACAAATATTCATTCTTCACTTCAGTCTGCATATATTCATTATATATGCTTAAGACATGTAAATGTCTCTGGAACAATTGAGTTTCATTTAATCTCATTTCTGTTAATTCTCATTGCTTTCGTTCCTTTTTAGTTTTATCTACATCTACATTTATACTCCGCAAGCCACCCAACGGTGTGTGGCGTAGGGCACTTTACGTGCCACTGTCATTACCTCCCTTTCCTGTTCCAGTCGCATATGGTTCGCGGGAAGAACGACTGCCGGAAAGCCTCCGTGCGCGCTCGAATCTCTCTAATTTTACATTCGTGATCTCCTCGGGAGGTATAAGTAGGGGGAAGCAATATATTCGATACCTCATCCAGAAACGCACCCTCTCGAAACCTGGACAGCAAGCTACACCGCGATGCAGAGCCCCTCTCTTGAAGAGTCTCCCACTCGAGTTTGCTAAACATCTCCGTAACGCTATCACGCTTACGAAACGCGCCGCCCTTCTTTGGATCTTCTCTATCTCCTCCGTCAACACCACCTGGTACGAATCCCACACTGATGAGCAATACTCATGTATAGGCCGAACGAGTGTTTTGTAAGCCACCTCCTTTGTTGATGGACTACATTTTCTAAGGACTCTCCCAACGAATCTCAACCTGGTACCCGCCTTACCAACAATTAATTTTATATGATCATTCCACTTCAAATCGTTCCGCACGCGTACTACCAGATATTTTACAGAAGTAACTGCTACCAGTGTTTGTTCCGCTATCATACAATCATACAATAAAGGATCCTTCTTTCTATGTATTCGCAATACATTACATTTGTCTATGTTAAGGGTCAGTTGCCAATCCCTGCACCAAGTGCCTATCCGCTGCAGATCTTCCTGCATTTCGCTGCAATTTTCTAATGCTCCAACTTCTCTGTATACTACAGCATCATCCGCGTAAATCCGCATGGAACTTCCGACGCTATCTACTAGGTCATTTATATATATTGTGAAAAGCAATGGTCCCATAACACTCCCCTGTGGCACGCCAGAGGTTACTTTAACGTCTGTAGACGTCTCTCCAATGATAACAACATGCTGTGTTCTGTTTGCTAAAAACTCTTCAATCCAGCCACACAGCTGGTCTGATATTCCGTAGGCTCTTACTTTGTTTATCAGGCGACAGTGCAGAACTGTATCGAACGCCTTCCGGAAGACAAGGAAAGTAGCATCTACCTGGGAGCCTATATTTAATATTTTCTGGGTCTCATGAACAAATAAAGCGAGTTGGGTCTCACATGATCGATGTTTCCGGAATCCATGTTGACTACTAGGGAGTAGATTCTGGGTTTCGAGAAACGACATGATACGCGAGCAAAAAACATGTTCTAAAATTCTACAACAGATCGACGTCATAGATGTAGGTCTATAGTTTTGCGCATCTGCTCGACGACCCTTCTTGTAGAATGGGACTACCTGTGCTCTTTTCCAATCATTTGGAACCTTCCGTTCCTCTAGAGCAGGGCCGCACAAACACGGAAAACCGCATGCGTGCAAAGCGAGGTGCAGCGAGTGCCTGCACAGTGCATCGGTTCAACTCGGCATTCTTCGCCTCAACTCAGCTTGCTAGGTGAGACCGACGCTGTGCGCTGCCGAATGTGCTGCCAGACGGCTTAGTCAACATTGGAATACGTAAGCGCAAGACAATTACCGGAATAATGGAACCATCTGCTCCCAAAAAATGGAAAATTGCTGAAAGTCAATTTAAACCGGAATGCGAACTCTCCTACTTTTTTGTGCGTTGTGACGATAAAGCCAAATGTCTAATCTGCGGTACACTAATTACGTGTGTCAGAAAATCGTCTATTGAAAGGCACTACAGCAAATTGCATTCAGAAAAGTATAGTGATATAACAGGGGGTGCCAGAGAGGAAGAATTACGGAAGTTGCAAACTCTTGCAGAAGAGAATTCTGTATCTACAAACGAGTTTTGTTGCAAGTACTTTAGCATGCATATTTTGGTTAAAGGTCATGCGAAACGAAATAACATTTGTTTAGATTCCTTAGTTTTCGTTTTCGCATCAATTATTTCTAACATATCTTTTTTTCTCTACTTTAGGGTGAAGAAGATGAGGGGTGTTTGCGAAAGGACTCTCAGAGCTAGTTACAATGTTGCTCTACGTTTAGCAAGAGCTGGGAGGCCATTTATGGACGGCCCATTAATAAAAAACATTATGTTGGACGTAGTAGAGACAATGAATCCCACATTAGCTCCCGCGTACAGCAGAATACCACTTTCCAGAATGACAATACATCGGAGAATCAACGACATTGCTAAGGATTTGCATGAACAACTGACAGCCAAAAGTGAAAACTTCCTAGCGTACTCCACCGCACTTGATGAGTCCATGGATATTAACGACACGGCTCAGTTAGCAATATTTTTGCGTGGCGTGGACGACGACCTACATGTAACGGAAGAGATCCTGGATATGATTTCGTTGAAGGACACTGTTACAGGGGCGGATATTTTAGCAGCTGTTGAAATGGAAGCTGAAGGAATAGGACTCCCTTGGGAAAAGCTGTTTTCCGTAACCACAGACGAAGCACCGGCAATGTGCGGTAAAGCAAAAGGGTTTAATGGCCCACAGCGGAAGAAACTTAAGATGCTGAATTTACCTTCCGTTCATTGTTTTGCACACCAAGAGGCTATTTGTGCGAATGTTATCTGTCTTCAAGATGTGATGAAGGTAGTGGTGCGTATCGTGAACTACATTCGTTCTCGTGGACTCACTCATCGTCAATTCGAAGAATTTTTGATTTCCTTTGAAGAGGAGTACCCAGATATTCCCTACCACGCTGAGGTGCGCTGGCTGAGCAAAGGGAAAGTGATTTCCCGAATTTTCCGACTACGCCACACTGTGGCTCAGTTTTTGGAGAGCAAAGGACGTCCGGAGCCACTTTTTCATGACCCTGAATGGGTAGCTGATTTAGGATTTTTAGCAGACAGTATGGCTCTCCTAAATGATTTAAGTGTGAAACTCCAAAAAGAAAACAATCTCATCAACGATATGATCAGCAAAATAAACGCTTTCCAGTATAAACTGAAGCTCCTCAAAAACAACGTTTCAGAGAAAAATACGCAACACTTTCCTGAACTAGGAAAGCGAGATATAAATTGAACATTTATTAAAACAGCCTGATTTTTATAACCGCTCTAATCAAAACGGTACTATGTTTTTGTTTGACAGCATCTGTGCAGGAAGGAGCGCGCTTTGAAAACTACGTCGAGGTGCTTCAATCCCTTGAAAATGCGTTTAACGACCGATTCCAGGTAATGTGCCGGTATATGACCTACAGCTAAATAAAGGAGATTGCGTTACATATGCAAGTATAACATTACATTAAAACCAATAGTACACATTACATGTTTATTAAAATCTGTCGCATTTTAGTACTTCGAAACAACGACTTACATTACCTTCATTTATTAACATTGGCTTTGTTATTGTTTCAGGAAATGACCTACCTGCAGCCAATTCTCGACGTTTTTGTGAAACCTTTTTCGATGGATGCTGAAAGTGCGCCTTCAGATTTACATTTCGAACTAATTGATTTGCAAAGCGATGTTCACCGAAAGGATGTGTTTTACAATACAAAAGGTTTGCTCCAATTCTACCAGAATTTGCCGAAGGAAGAATTTCCCAAGTTACACAGAGAAGCAGCGAAGATTATTTCTATGTTTGGTTCCACTTGTGTATGTGAAAGGTTTTTTTCTGTTTTGTCTTGTACAAAAACTAGATTGCGTGCGAGTATTTCTAATTGTAATTTAAAGAATTCCCTCAGAATTGCTGTCAGCCAATCTCTTGATCCAAATCTTAGCAGTATAATTGCAAATTAAATAAAGAGCACATAGGAAGATACTTTTGTGTTGAAACCAAATTTAAAATTGTTGCCATTACAGTTATTATATAAATCTCATTTGTACCGGTACGCCAAACTAAGCTCTCCACCTAGTGTACATTAGTATTTGGCAATGACGAAGACAACAGGGTAAAAGCTTTGAAACAGGTCGAGACAGGCAGCCCGAGCGACACAAGCTAAGGTAGTGAGAGGCAGCGCTGTTGCGCAAAGCCGAGGAGTGGGGGGTCTGCACCGTCGTCAACATAGCGCAGCCGTCGCCTGCACTCTGCACTGTGCGATGCACCGGTGCATGCATCTTGTGCGGCCCTGCTCTAGAGACTTGCGGTGCACTGCTGTTAGAAGAGGTGCAAGTTCTTTCGCGTACTCTGTGTAGAATCGAATTGGTATCCCGTCGGAGTCAGTGGACTTTCCTCTGTTGAGTGATTCCAGTTGCTTTTCTATTCCTTGGACACTTATTTCGATGTCAGCCATTTTTTCGTTTGTGCGAGGATTTAGTTTACTCTCAATCCATCTGCTGTGCTTAGCACACTGTTCATTACATTCCATATGTCCTGTAATTCTTCCTCACTTTCACTGAAGATAGCAGTGTCATCAGCGAATCTTATCGTTGATACCCATTTCACGATAAATTGTAATCCCGCCCTTGGAATTTCCTTTTATTTTCGTCACTGCTTCTTCGATGTAGAGATTGAACAGTAGGGGCGAAAGACTGCATCCCTCCCTTATACCCTTTTTCATCCGAGCATTGCTTTCTTGATCTTCCAGTGTTATTCTTCCCTCTTGGTTCTTGTACATACTGTGTTTTACCCATCTTTCACTATAGCTTACTCGTATTGTTTTCCGAATTTCAAACATCGTGCACCACTTTATATTATCTAACACTTTCTACACGTTGACAGCTCCTATGAGTGTGTCTCGATTTTACTTTAAGTGTTGCCACAATTATCGACCAGAATGTCAAAGCTGCCTCTATTGGTGACCGTATCTTCCCGAAACCCAAAGCGATCGTCATTTAACACATCCTCGGTTCGTCTTCTATTCTTCTGTATATTACTGTTATCAGCAGCCTGGATGCACGTGCTGTAAAACTGATTGTGCTATAGTTCTCCGAGTGGTCTGCTCCTCCTACTTTCGGGATTTTGCTGGATAACAGTTTTCCGAAAGTGTGATGATATGTCTCCAGGTTCATACCTTCTACACATCAGATGGAATAGTCGCTAGGTATTCACTTGATTGCCACATCCCCTAATGATTTCCGAAATTCAGAGGTAATTTATCTATCGCTACTGCCTTACTTGATCGCAAGACTTTCAGATCTCTAGTAAAATCAAAAATACTGATTCCGTTGTTTCTTCCACATCGACTCCCATTTTTTCCTGAGAGGCGTCCTCTAAATGTCCTCCCCCTCGTACAAGCCTTCGATTTACTCTTAGTGCATGTCCACTCTCTCCCCTCCATTTAACAGCGGAATTTCCATTGGACTCTTGATGCTGACACCCCTGCTTTTAATTTCACTGAAGATTTTTTTTCTTCAAACCTTTACCTTTTAGATTTCGTTACATTTTTGGTGCAGCCATTTTCGTCTTGAATTCCCTGTACTTCCTATTTATTTCATTCCTAAATGACATAGTTGTTGTACTAACTCCATTTAACATTTTTTTACTACCTTCTTTCGTGGATCAACTGAAGTATTTCTCTTGTTACCCGGTTTCTTTGCATTACCTTCTTTCTACCTATGTTTGTCTTTCCAACTTCAGTAATTCCCTTTTTCGAGATGTTCATTCCTCTTCAACTGAGCTGCGTATTCTGGTATTTATTATCGCAGTAAGTACAATGTCAGAGAGCGTCAAACGTATCTCGTCATAGTTATTGGGTATCCCACTTGTTTCCGCACTGATTCACCCAGACGATTCTCTTCGTCATTATTAAGATCCAAGTCCGTATCTATTAACAGGTATGCCTTACAATCAAGTATCTGATTTCAGAACCTCTGTCTGACGATGCTGCAACTTAGATGGAATCTTCCCAAATCTCCAAGCTTTTTCCAAATATACCTCCTTCTCTTGAGATTTTTGAATGCTGTGTTCGCTATTATTAACTAATATTTATTGTAAACCAGAATTAGCCCTTCTCCCCTCTACGTCGTTCTACTAACTCTGTCTTCTGTTCCTTCCTCTACATCCGCGTTCCAATCCCCCATGGTTATTAGAGTGTCTTATCCTTTAAAATGCTGAATTACCCATTCAATAATCTCATATACATCCAGTACGCCTTTATGTCCTGCTTGTGACAGTGGTATATATATCTGAACCATTGTTGTTGGCGTTGGTTTGCTGTCTGTTCTGATGAGGATCACCGTATACGAAACTGTTCACAGTAACCCACTCTCTGCCCTTGCTTGCTTTCAAAAGTAATCCTATTCCTGCTTTTGCTACTGATGATATTACACTACATTCTTCTGGCCAGAAATATTTGCATTTCAATTCACTGATCCGCTGTACAAACCGAACCTTTGCATTTCCCTATTGATATTTGCTAGCTTCCCTACCACGTTCCCACTTATGACATTCCAAGCTCCGGCTCGAAGAATGTTACTTTATCTTCAGTTATTCAATCTTTTTCTTACGTTATCTCCTCTTTGGCTGTCCCCTCCAGCTGATCCAAAATGACCACTTGTCCGGATTCTTCCACCTTTTAGGGGCAGCTTCACATCCCAATTCTGTCCGCTCTTCCGCCCTCTTTGACAAGGCCATTGGCAGAACATGGATGACTTTCTATAAGGTGTCTTTGGCCGCCATTAACGATGACTGTTATTCAAAATTTAAGCACTAACTGGAATCGAAACCAAGACCCAGGACATTCTGCTCACTAGCCAAAGAGGCCACTGCTAGTCCACCGGTTCACACACCCCCTTATCAATCGTGTTTTCAAAAAAAAAAAAAAAATTGTAATGTTCTTGATATATCAGCCGACAGTTTTCATGTTGTATATCTTATTCCTTAATTCCATGTCAAGATTTGAAACACGCTATAATATCCTTGCCTCTGTGCCTGCATAAAACACGTGTAAACCGGATTTTTGTTTCCATTTTCATCTTTTCTTTTTGACGTCCGATATTTCTGCATTCTCAACTCCATAGTCCCAGACTAAGCTTTATTCACTACCATATTTCGCCAAGTGGTCTAGTATTTCATCGCGAACACTAGGAGCATCTCCGTTAGATTTAGGCGCTATTGCGAACGGTACAACAAGGGCACGTTCTGTCATAAACGATGGTTCAGATGTTAATACAGAACAGCAACAATGACGGTTAGGAGGGACGGAAACTGCTAAACAGCCGAGCCCGGTGTCAATGGGACTTTCACATGGCACACTTGAAAACTGGAATTTGCTGTGGGCGCTTTCACTTAAACATGATTCGGCTGATCGGCATTCAGATAACCGATGCTCTACTGCGGAGGAGTTTCGTCATCACTTACGTAGCACATGCTTACGGACCCCATTCATTCGCTCTACCTCATCTCAGACCCTGAAAGTTTGTCGGCTGAGTAAGACCACCTACAAATCACCTTTCACCAGAATGGCTGGCTATAGCGGAAAACACATCATACGTGCGTTGGTAGTGAGCCACGATGAATCAGGTCGGAGGGTGGAATAACGAGGTGGCGCCTATGTCGACCATCTTCTTTCCTTTACGCAGGTAATGTTTCCAGCAGGACTGGCCGTCTTCTGCGCAAGCACAATGTGAAGTATGTTTTGCCGCCATCTAAGTTTAGGATCGCTTTAGGGTCTGTAAAAGACGTGTCTCCCGTATCCCTTGCAGTTGTGGCATGTCATGCGTTGATCAGATGATCGAGACCAAGGAGGACCGGTGTACAGAGCATAATCGTCACACAAGCTTACAACGGCCAAGTAAACCTGCTGTTTCAGAACACTGCCTCGATACCGGTCATTCTGTGGAGTACAACAAAAAGATTCCGGTATTCACTTCCAGCTATAGGGATAGTGTTATTAACGAAGTAGTTGTGATCACACTAGCAAGTTACTTTATAAATAGAGATGGAGGTTATTTGTTTAAATTCTGCTTGGAATTTCTTTTTCCCACTGGTCAGTCGGCAAATGGGGGGAGTTAACGTTACCTGCTCACACGTTGGTAATTTCTGACATTGATCATCTTTTGTTGTGTGATGGCGCTAGTTGATCATTGTGTGTGTCTCTGTGTGTGTGTGTGTGTGTGTGTGTGTGTGTGTGTGTGTGTGTGTGTGTGTGTTGTCTCTCTACATAAGCCATTAGATGGTTTCGGTCAGTGTAGCCACGCCTACCGAGGGTTTGAATTTCTTTGCAAAATGCCCTCTTGTGTGCGTGCCTGTGTGTGTGAGTTGTACATGACAGGGTATTCCACCTGGCGAAATATGGACAGTCGTCGAAGACTTCGGCCGGCTACATCCTCATAAGTTGTTTGAGTAAAAATAATGACGTTCATACTAAGTAATGTTTAAAACGAAACGAACCTATACCTCAGAGCTATTAAACGTTCTATCGCTTGACAGCATCTAGAAGTTAAGTTTCAGTAAATTTTGAAGTAATGTCTACCGATGCTTACGCTGGGTTAGTAGCATTCGATCCATAATGTTGGAGATAAATCTGGGGGAGAAGCGGACGTCTCACGCAGCCTGCTCAACAGAGAAAAAAAAAAGCAAGAGATGAGCTTTTCGGAGAAACTACGTCGACTGGGACCAAAAATAATTATATTGTGGATTGGAAGCATTTATTACGAATAGGACTGTTAACGCAAATGATTGCAAATTCATGAAGAACTCAGTGATCCGATCCGTGGGCAAACAAGGTAAGTATGAGCTGCCGCAGCAGCATAAACCACGTAATTAATCTGAGAGTAAATTTCATAATCTGAATATAATGGTGAAGTTAATAACGGCCGCCAAATTAGAGGTCATGTTTGCCAACTGACATTACTTTACTTCAGCTCATCTGCTTGCACCAGCAGTGAACACGCAACCGGAAAGTAGAGCTCGGCCAACATAATCAGGCAAGCAGTGTTTGCACGTTACGCACACGCTGATGTTGAACCACTCGCATCCCAGTAAACAAACAGCGATCTCCGCTGCGTAGCTGAGAGTAGTTAATTGCAGCACTTTGCACCGTTCGCGGAACTATCTGTTAACAGAGCGTATTTTGTTTTTTAATTAAACTGTCGTTATTGGCAGTGAAACATCTCTTCATATGTATCTCTTATCCCATAACGTATTGTCCTGTTATACAACATACCTTTTCAGAAATCACGAAGAATTCAACAGAATATCTTACTAACAGCAAAAAGCAGAAGATAACGGATAATGCTTAATTGTCAGAATTATTTCAGTTCTCTTTCTCTGTCTTTGTGTGTGTGTGTGTGTGTGTGTGTGTGTGTGTGTGTGTGTGTGTGTGTGTGTGTGTCTGTGTGTGTGTGTGTGTGTGTGTATTTGTGTGCGTGTGTGTGTGTATGTATTTGTGTGCATGTGTGTGTGTGTATTTGTGTGCGTGTGTATTTGTGTTCGTGTGCGTGCGTGTGTGTATGTGTGTGTGTGTGTGTGTGGGTGTGTGTATTTGTGTGCGTGTGTACTTGTGCGTGTGTGTGTGTGTGTGTGTGTGTGTGTGTGTATTTGTGTGCGTGTGTATTTGTGTGCGTGTGTGCGTGTCGCGTTTGCGTGCGTGGATCGGTGTAAACGTGTGTTAAGTGTTTTTTCTGTCTTGATGCTCTCGTGTCTAATGAGGTATCTGCCTCTCTAGGGAACCATGTAACATTTTTCCACAGCATTTATTAACATGAGCGGCATTTAAACAATGCTGACACAAGATGAACCCTACAATGAAGATAACAAGTGGAAGTTGTTCCTTTAAATATTTAAAGAAAATTTTAAAATTTTGTCCATAAACATAGAAAGAAGCAGTAGTAACAAAAGTAATCAATGAAAACGTTAACAGTATTAAACCACAATTGAAGAAGATGAAAACAAATACATTTGATTAATAATCAGGAGTTGACATAGGGTGACCAACTTGAGCTTAGCCCAGGCTTCGCTCGGCCCATCCATTCGGCTCAGACTAGGTATTCTAAAACACATGCAAGCTAAATACTGAAGAACATAACCTAAATTTGACAATAGAAATGGATTATTGGTCATACGCTGAAACGTTTTATAAGGCTCTTCCAGGCTTTAACTAGGAGCACTACAAGTTTTAATATTTAGACTCAGCAGTCTAATAAATAACTGTGGCAGTTTAACACATGAGTTCTGAAAAGACCAACCTTTCGTAACTATTAGAACTCGTGGGCTTCTGAAGGAAACAAACAATTTAAAAGGCCGGATAAGTGCGAGTGGGATTGGAGCATCGCGGGTTTCGTAGAAACTTAATTATGTAGTACATAGACAGTCCACCTGGGAATAGAGAATATCGACAACTTTTCCCTGTTATCGATATCGATACGGGCAACATATACATCTACCCATTCCTGAGAGAAATGTATCTTAACAGAAGGAGAGACAGACAATTGGATAACAAACCACAAAAAAATTTTTTCGTGCTTTTGACAGTGAACCCGTTTTGGGGACTTTATATAAAAAATGAATGAGAATGTATGTAAAATTTAGTTTACTGACAATATTTATTTTTCCCAAAACACTGACAGACATAAAATATGCAAAAAAAGTTTTGATTGAGTACCGAAACAACTAACAGGTGGTTTAAGGCCACAATGGACAAGGATCCTGGGGGGCAGAGGTGAGACAAGTACTCTGATGAGGGTCAGAGCGGCAGCACATTACGCTCTTTGCTTCGTGTGGCGATGTAACTTGCACCTGGCGAGATGTGTGCAGCAGACGAGAGACGTGAGGTGGCACCTGTAAATCGATCGAGGCTACGAAAGAAATACAAATATCTCGGTCTAGCAATCAGGCAGACGGATCACAATTTACTCTCTAACAGAGCCCTGAAATCACGGTAGATTTCATTGTGTGACACACCCGTTCGCCGGTCGTCCCAAGGACCAATTTGGCTCACTTATATGAACGCACAAGGATACCAAACGTTAAGACCGGTAAACAAAAAACGAATAAGTGTGTCCTCAGCAAATGAGTAGTCCGAGACGTTTGAAGTCACACTGTCGGTACAGTAAGAACTTTACCACAGGCTCCCCAGTCTAAAGTACTCGCAAGCGAAGTCAGTCTCAGGACAGGTCCCAAGCACCAACCACACGTGCCAGAGCATCGGCGAGATGCCTCCATACCAGACCAAAGTCCAGCACCCAAAAGCCTGCAGTTTATGGCGGGTCATGGCCCATCAAAAATAGGCCGGTGTGAGGTGGAGCGTACACCAGTAAGTTAAGTAGTGGTTTTGACTTTCTACATAGGTACTGTTTGTGTTTTCCTTTTCTTTTTCGTTTATAAATGTATAGCTATGGTGTTCTTTTAATCATTGACAAAGGTCTTCTTAGGAACTTGTGGGTTTTATTGTTGTTCTGGAGAAGGTGTAGTTATCTACGCCGAAACCTGAGTTAACACTTAACACTAGGTGCTTTTTTCGCAATCGAGGCGGGTTTTTAGTTTTTTCATATATTAACCAACGATTGCTGACGCGCTGCGATGTTGAAGGTTCTTACCTTAATGTGTGACATAAACTTAAACGTGATACACTCCTGGAAATGGAAAAAAGAACACATTGACACCGGTGTGTCAGACCCACCATACTGGCTCCGGACACTGAGAGAGGGCTGTACAAGCAATGATCACACGCACGGCACAGCGGGCACACCAGGAACCGCGGTGTTGGCCGTCGAATGGCGCTAGCTGCGCAGCATTTGTGCACCGCCGCCGTCAGTGTCAGCCAGTTTGCCGTGGCATACGGAGCTCCATCGCAGTCTTTAACACTGGTAGCATGCCGCGACAGCGTGGACGTGAACCGTATGTGCAGTTGACGGACTTTGAGCGAGGGCGTATAGTGGGCATGCGGGAGGCCGGGTGGACGTACCGCCGAATTGCTCAACACGTGGGGCGTGAGGTCTCCACAGTACATCGATGTTGTCGCCAGTGGTCGGCGGAAGGTGCACGTGCCCGTCGACCTGGGACCGGACCGCAGCGACGCACGGATGCACGCCAAGACCGTAGGATCCTACGCAGTGCCGTAGGGGACCGCACCGCCACTTCCCAGCAAATTAGGGACACTGTTGCTCCTGGGGTATCGGCGAGGACCATTCGCAACCGTCTCCATGAAGCTGGGCTACGGTCCCGCACACCGTTAGGCCGTCTTCCGCTCACGCCCCAACATCGTGCAGCCCGCCTCCAGTGGTGTCGCGACAGGCGTGAATGGAGGGACGAATGGAGACGTGTCGTCTTCAGCGATGAGAGTCGCTTCTGCCTTGGTGCCAATGATGGTCGTATGCGTGTTTGGCGCCGTGCAGGTGAGCGCCACAATCAGGACTGCATACGACCGAGGCACACAGGGCCAACACCCGGCATCATGGTGTGGGGAGCGATCTCCTACACTGGCCGTACACCACTGGTGATCGTCGAGGGGACACTGAATAGTGCACGGTACATCCAAACCGTCATCGAACCCATCGTTCTACCATTCCTAGACCGGCAAGGGAACTTGCTGTTCCAACAGGACAATGCACGTCCGCATGTATCCCGTGCCACCCAACGTGCTCTAGAAGGTGTAAGTCAACTACCCTGGCCAGCAAGATCTTCGGATCTGTCCCCCATTGAGCATGTTTGGGACTGGATGAAGCGTCGTCTCACGCGGTCTGCACGTCCAGCACGAACGCTGGTCCAACTGAGGCGCCAGGTGGAAATGGCATGGCAAGCCGTTCCACAGGACTACATCCAGCATCTCTACGATTGTCTCCATGGGAGAATAGCAGCCTGCATTGCTGCGAAAGGTGGATATACACTGTACTAGTGCCGAAATTGTGCATGCTCTGTTGCCTGTGTCTATGTGCCTGTGGTTCTGTCAGTGTGATCATGTGATGTATCTGACCCCAGGAATGTGTCAATAAAGTTTCCCCTTCCTGGGACAATGAATTCACGGTGTTCTTATTTCAATTTCCAGTAGTGTATGTTAATCCTTTCCTTAGGAAAGGGCTTTTTAAGAATCGGACAGACTGCCAGACAACAAAGTAAGCCTATAATGGTTCAGTTTTGCCGACTCAAGTACGGAACCTTAAAAGGATTAAGTCTATAATGCCCAGCCACGCTTGCTCTAATTAAAAAAGACTTCAGCTTGGCAAGATATTATTTTCTTATAAGTAAGCTTAAACACATTTCGGTCATGTCCTGATAACTCGAAATACTGGTCCACATTGAGGACTAAGACCAGTATAACGGTCACTTGTCAAAGCTAGGCAGCTTTACACGCGACAACCCAAACTAAATTTCTATAACAAAGCCAAGTTCAGAGAACAGGGGCTATCACAAATCACAACCAGTGCTTTAGTCACGAGTTACAAAAAGTGGTCACCTTTTTCTTTCTACTCCGGTCCTTGGGTGTATTGTAATTCTGAAGATGCGATCGTGACCACGAAGGCAGCAGGAAGCAGTAATTCTTCGAATACTTCTCAGGCCTCGGTGAACAACCCTAGTTGCCATGCGGAACAGCAATTAAACGTCGAGAGTGGTGGGAAATCACGTGCGGTTGAATCCACTCAGATCGCGGGTGCGCTGCCTCTTTTGGGATGCCGACGAACCGGTCGCTGCGATGTGAAATATAGGGAAGTTTAATGAGCGACATGTATCGATTCTCACGCACGCACGGCTCATATAGTCTGGCGAACGGAGTTTGATACGAATGGACACGACAGTCGAAATGGAAGAAGTCAGAAGGAATTGCACACTTAAAAGTCACACATGCTGTTGCCATACCCTGCTACTCTGGACCAAGGCATAATTCCTCCTATCACAAACAACGTTTTACAAATGATATGAAGGTTCTGGAGTGGTGCACTGAGAAGAGGTATCGATGTGGGTCGGTGAGATCTGGCACGAAGTCGGCGTTCCAAAACATCCCAAAGGTGTTCTATAGGATACAGGTCAGGACTCTGTGCAGGTTAGTCCATTACAGGGTCCGCAGCTCGTGGTCTTGCGGTAGCGTCCTCGCTTTCCGCGCATGGGGTCCCTGGTTCGATCCCGGCGGGGTCAGGGATTTTTCTCTGCCTCGAGATGACTGGGTGTTGCGTGTCTTTCATCATAATTTCATCATCATTGACTCGCAAGTCGCCGAAGTGGCGTCGGCTAAAAAGGACTTGCAGTTTCGGCGGCCGAACACCCCGCCTGGGGTCTCCCGGCCAGCAATGCCGTACGATCATTTCATTTCATGTTACTGTCGTCCAACCACTCCGCCACAGGCCGTGCGTTATGAACAGGTGGTTCAAAGATGCAATCGCCATCCCCGAATTGCTCTTCAACAGTGGGAAGCAAGAAGGTGCTTAAAACATCAATGTAGGCCTGTGCTGTGATAGTGCCACGCAGAACAACGTGGTCAAGCCCCCTCCATGAAAAACACAGCCATTCCAAAACGCCACAGCCTCCAAATTTTACTGCTGGCACTACACACGCTGGCGAGGACGTCCACCGGGTATTCGCCATACCCACTCCCTGCCATCGGATCGCCACATTGTGTACCGTGATTCGTCACTCCACACAACGGTTTTCCACTGTTCAGTCGTTCAATGTCAACGCTCCTTACACCAAGCGAGGCGTTGTTTGGCAGTTACCGGAGTGATGTGTGGCCTAGGAGCAACCGCTCGACCATGAAATCCAAGTTTTCTCACCTCCCGCCTAACTGTCATAGTACTTACATTGGATCCTGATGCAGTTTGGAATTCTTGAGTGATGGTCTGGTAAGATGTCTGCCTATTATACATTACGACCCTCTTCAACTGTCGGCGGTCTTTGTCAGTCAACAGAAGAGGTCGGCCTGTACGCTTTTGTACCGTACATGTCCCCTCACGTTTCCACTTCACTATCACATCAGAAACAGTGGACCTACGGAATGTGGAAATCTCGCATACAAACGTATGACACAAGTGACAACCAACCACCCGACCACGATCAAAGTCTGTGAGTTCCGCGGAGCGCCCCATTCTGCTCTCTCACTATGTCCAGGACTACTGAAGTCGCTGATACGGAGTACCTGGCAGTAGGTGGCAGCATGATGCAACAAATATGAAAAACGTATGTTTTTGGGGGTGTCCGGATACTTTTGATCACATAGTGTGCAAAAGGAATGATTTTGCAGACAGAAGCGAGATTCGTCGGTGAACAGCACATTCATCTATTCACCAATGGTCCACTAGAGATGTTATTGATGGCACGATTAATGGGCCAACTCTGTATCGATTGAAGTGGACTAGTATTTAGCAGAAATGGGTTTCAAATTCCCGTCCAGAACCCAGATTCAAGTTTTCTGTGAGCCGAATACGAGATGTATACGAGATGTTATCTTTCAAAAGAACACTGCCGATTTCGCTACCCACTCGTATCCAAACCCAGTCCTTTCCCATGGTCGACGTAGTGTGGTGTATGACAAACATTTCTTCGGTCCCATTTACTTGCAGCAGATGTTGGCTGCCTCCCTATCCACAGACACTTTAACCAGGCTTATACGCCCAAACCCGCCCGCATTCGGTCTATGCACTCTTTTTTTTTACACAACTGCTTCTTGCAGACTCATTAGTGAGGCTACCACACGTGACTGGGGAACAGTTTTCCCGACATGCGCAAATTAAGCTCGAATCAAAGCTAAAGATGTAGGACGTATGCATCACAAAAGGCAATCATGAATTCCTTACCTATCTAAAGGAGACAGAACGCTTGCATTCCACCCTAGCAAGGTTTCCCAGCAACTGCTGTGTGATACTTCACACGTTCTTCCGTCATATGCCGTAAAAATCCTCAACAAATCCATTATTTATCCGCCTAGAACCCATCAACATCATTTCATTGCTTAACAATATCTTTGAACGCATTCTCCATTAGTATACATTCACAACACCTAAATCAGCACTTACGATTGCTGCTAACCAGTGCCACTTCCATCGCAACATTTCTCACAGTGACAGTTCCTCCTATCCCTCCATTTAATAATCGCGAATTAGAAATTTTGTCCCCTTGACCTTCAGAAAACTTATGGTCGTGAATGACCTGTGTTCTCATTTTAAAACTGCAGACTTACAGAGTGTGAAGTAAAGAATCAGAAACAATTTCGAAAAGAATGGAAGTGTAAATGAAAAAAAATATCGGTGCAGAGATTCTCAGATGATACTGCCCATCGACCAGTAAGAAAGGAACCTTCTAGTAAACAGCTGAATGGCGTCAGCATTATGATTACAACACGATTATGGAGAACAAAATCAAGAAGAAAGACCTGAGAATCAGTAGATTGCCTCGCTTCTTGTTTCCTTTAATTTCCATAGTCACTTCACTATTCTCTTATTAAAGGATAAAACGTGAGATCCACCGAGACTGTAAGATTACGATAAAAATTAAAGTATATTGGTATGGCTCGACTGATAAGAATCGGCCTTAGGGAGTAGAAGTCATTTTTCACGGCTTCTTGGCATCACTTGGAAATAGTCTGAGACTAGTCGATATGTAACGACCAATTTTTGATAAGAGCTAACAGTTTCGGCTGAGTAATGGATTTAACCTGTAAAAAAATTAATAGAAAGGATTCCAGTAACTAGCTTAACATTAAAAATATAGAATAGTCTAGCTAGGGAGCTAGATCACATAAAATGTTCAGGAGTAAGGAAGCCATCAGAAGCAAATTGAGAAAATTTGTGCTGCATTAGAACCCTGCGGGTATAATATATTGACATAAAACTGAGAAATAATTTATTGGAACTTTACGTTTGGAGCATAGCTACATGATTAATTACCATTGTTTCTCGAGTCTAGTTACTACCTGTTAATGCAGCAAGTATGAAGCAACTCACATTTTTAGTAATCCTTGCAAGTGGCCTGCACGTTGTAGACCAACAGAATTACCCATGCGTCCAAGTCGGCAGTTCATCGAAACATTAGCAGTTTAACAGATATTTAAAAGTTATCAGCTTCACTAAAAGCCTATTGGCGAAAGGGAAATAAACTAAACTCAATGGCAAACTGACCCTAAACGGAGTTCATTTCACCAGTTGCTTGTGCTGGCCATTTTCGCACAGCTGTACATAAATTACAGTGGTTCAAAAGAAAAACGCCCTTTGTATGTTGTACATCAAGTTGCTTTTTATTTAACTTGTGCACCGAGAAACGTTTCGCCTTAATTGCAAGATACCTTCAGTGGGTGTCAGCTCAGTGTCTAATTCATTATTTCTAAGCCAAACAGTGGCAAACTGGTTGAAACTTTGTTCTTTTGAAAACAGTGACAAAAAGGAAAAGTGCAAACTTTCAACCTGTTTAACACCAGAGAGAAGGTTGTTGACTTAGAAATAATCAATTAGACGCTGATCTGACACCCACTGAAGATGCCTTGCAATTAAGGTGCAACGCGAGTGGTTGCACAAGATAAACATAAAAACTTGATTTGCAGCTTGCAAAAGTCGTTTTTCCTTTGAACAACTGTAATTTGGATTTCATTTCATTCATAGGTAAATAATATTTCCGCAGCGAAAATCATTGTGACTCACTGATACTCCTGGCACAATTGGTAACAGAAACGAACATCGATTATTAACGTACTGATAACCCCCCTACACAGGATGGAAGGATAAGGAAGCGTGATGGGGCAGCCAAGAGTAGTAATGTCATTTGTTATTTGATTACCTTTATTCAAATAACAACCAATGATATTAAACACAGTAATGATCAGACTCGCTCTTAACAAACAACAACCACACGACAAATATTTCAAAATGTATAACAGAGATTTACAAACAGTAAAAGACAGTAGCATTTCACATTAAGAAAATGGCGAAAGTGAGGCCTCGGGGCTATTCCCAAATTCAGTCTGCACTCGCCCAAACTACGAGTATGTTTCTAATCGCAGAAACTGCTACAACTTATCGTACAATCGGTAATTTCATAAAAAGCAACAAGTTATTTCATAGTAACATCAAAATTTCCTTATACCAAGAAAGGAATCGAATATAAAGCAGAATACTCCCCCCCCCCAACCCTCCCTTCTTTCACAAAAAATATAAACAAATAACACCAAAGTGCCTCAAGAGCATAAAAGCTGAAAGCAATACATTGACAGCTCAGGCTAAAGCCACATAAACTATGAATCCCAAATGGTTGAGAGAAAGTTGGTACAGTACAATTCCTTAAACTTAAAACTCTGACGAGCAAGATGTGAGAGAAAGGGTATAGTTTTGAATAAGACTACAGGGCGTAAAATACACAACAGAACTTAACTAAAGTTGCTCGTTCCAACAGATGGCCTGAATTGCTGTACTTAGGCCAATCCCCCATGCCACGAGACAAGTTAAAGAACAAGAAGGCGGCAAGTGACAACAGGTCCCCGCGCCCATGAGGCATAGAGAAGTCGGCCACAAGATGAGGAAAGTCAATGCTGTGAAAAAAGGTACTAAGCAAGTGACGGCCAAAGAAACGGTTTCATAACCATAAATGAAGCCCTTAAAGAACATACCGGAGAGTAGCAACTGATCTTTAACTCTAACAAACATATCTGTGCAAGAAAAGGGAACGTGAGTATTAAAGACAGCCTCAAGCTTTAATCGACTGGCTACTCACAATTATAATCAGAGGCTCAGGGACAAACACAGCCGATAACTGTCAGGCCATCAAGCAGTCTGTTGATGTATATTACAAGAAGGCGAGAAAGAATGAGCTTACCTCTATAGAACGCCCATTAGCTGCTTACGCAACAGTTTAAGCAAGGAAATCTGAAATACAATTTGCATCCGTATTAGACTTACAAGACTTAAATCCACTCTCCTACAAATAAAAAAATAAAATGGTAAATGCTAAAATAGCCAGCAGCATAAAATACAATTAGTATATTTTATTGACTTAAGACTCGGTGTTCATGTGGCTAATTAAACATTTCATTTCAACCAGAATTTCACGTAACCATCCATAGGAAAACTCTGATCAGTCACACCACTAAATTGTTTAAAAAATACTAAAGGACTAAACATCAATTAACAACACTATTATCAAAAAAGAGTGGCCACCAACATTTAAATAAAACACGGCAACCCTCAAAGTAATCACCAATAAAATAAAAGCATAAATAACATTAGTTAAATAACTACCTTTAGCCACTGGAACTGGACTTCAGCGGCCAAACTACACATGCAATAAATAAAGCAGATGACCACCATTAGACAGGCACTGAAAGGCACAAATACACAATTAATAAAAAAACGCCAATAAATATAAGAGGGGCTCAATAGGTAAATACATTAATTTCAGCCATTAAGGAAGCCACCAGGACCAGATCAGGCCAGAAACTCTGGTGGTACGACTATTGTGCTTGAAAGGTGCAAAAGGCGAAGGTCAGTTGAATATTGTCAGGACAGTATTAAGTATCCAGTCGCATATAGCATTGAATCACCAGAGTCACAAACCAACAGAGGTCAAGACGAAAGGAATTCACACGATAGGATGCTGCCCCCCCCCCCCCCCCAAATTGCAGCAGGCGAGAAACGCCAAGGCCGTGACCAAAATAAACACCAGAGAAATATAGCTGTCGCCAGTAGTCCGGGCCGCTGGTCGTCCTGGTGCCCTTGCCCTCGTCATACTGGCACCGCCAGAGGGGTTGTTTCACATGTAGAATCGATACACAGAATGAAATGTGGCGCCGGAGACACATACGACTATGGAAGCCAGGGAAGAATCGACAAGAAGCCGTCGCCACGGCTCACAAACTGCTGGGTGTTCCAGGAGCAACGGTCAGTATTCAAAAATATGACAAGACGATCAGTGGCAGTAAGGAAAGTCTAGGAAACATGAGTTCTAAAATGCATACCTTAGGAGCTATGAGCACTTCTTCACCTTCGATACTGAGAAACAAATCTCTTCAGCTGCAAGGTCTTTGATTTCCGTATTTTGAAAGGTGGTAGAACGGACCAATACAAGGAAAAAACCGTCCACTGTACATGGGCTCTAAAGTGCATGTCTTAAGAGCTATCATCACGGTTTTGTAGAAGAGATTCACAGCAGCGAAAATGAACAAGTGTAGTATCGGCACAAGACCTACCAGCCTATTGTCCAGTCCTAATGTCAACATACCAACTATGACCTCAAGATGATAACAGGCCAGCGACAGTCGTAGAAGGTTCCGTTCGAGCAGCATCAGCCGTATACCTCGTTTGTTTCTGCATTATATTACGAGCTTCCAAGTAGAAGGTTCTCTGTGTGAATCTGTAGTCTACGATAGAGTCCTGAGCTGGAGTATCTTCGTTCACAGCTCGAGGCAGTTCTGGGTTCGATCGAAGAACTTGATGGGCATCACTTTGTGGAACCGGACGTGGGGATTGAAGGGATGTCCATCATCTTCCGCGTGGGTCCCGATCATTCCACTGTCCCCATTGAGGGCGACGCCTTACCTGTGGTCCAGCTGGGGGTCGTTTCATTGTTCGGCAGGCAGCAGGGGACCGACGGAAAGACTTCCTGGTTTGATTGAGAAACAGGTTTCAGTCGCTATCTGTGATTAAGATCTTGAACGTGATGCAGTCGTACGCCGTACTTCGGAAAAAGCCTCTCGGTAGGCTGTGTCTGGGTATGCATAGAAGATTGATAGCTGGGAACTCCAGTCTGAAGCGTATGACAGAGCCCCTTGGAGATATGGCTGCCAAAGAGGGAAAAACATTCAATGATCACTTTGTGTGTGCACAGTGGGGAGTCACGTGATATGTGGAACAGGTCCTTCCAGATGCCGCAGGGTGCAGTCAACTGCAGGTAATGGCTGTGACTGTACCAACGGTGTCTGTTTAGATCCTAAGAAATTCTCTATGGTTTCTACGGATGTCTGTAGTGGTAAAGAGAACGAGTCTTATTCCCAAAATGAAAGCGGAGCTCACCATCAGCAACATCGTTGACAGGACCGACCGCAGACCTTTGCTGCAGGGTCTGAGTCAGGGGCCGCACACCATTTTACTTGCGCCAAAGGGTGAAGAGGTATCGAGGTGTACTTATTAGATTATGGATCGAATAGCCAACGGAGGCTGCTACAAGGGAAGGCGTGTTTTGTGGAGTGGAATGGGTGGTTTTATAGGTTATAGGTTCTCGTAAAAATACAAAAAGTGGTAAACTGTCAAAGAGAGCAGGTCAAACAAGGAACTAAGTAGAGGACGGGGGTAGACGTAGGAAACATCTATGCTGTTGTTGTACATTGTCAAAGGTGTGTTGGGAAAGAACCAGTGTTCCAAGAGCTCGTAGAACGCACTGAAACTGAAATCTCACAGGTAGTGAAAGCTGGCTAAAGCCAGAAATAAATTCAGCCGAATTTTAACGGGCGATCAGAAACAATGTGTGAATTTAGTGGTTGTTGACATGTTTGTTGCTATTATACGTAGATTATGTAGTTGTGGAATTGAATACCGTGTCACCCAAATACACCAAAAATAAACACAAAATATAACCATTTAGGAAAGCAGATGAAAATTCTTTTGACAGCTTCCTAAGATACAGTCTCCGTTCCTTTGGTACTAACTAAATAAGCGGTGACCAAAAGTGACTTAAATTCAAAAAAATAGAGTTGCAATTGAAAGTTATATATCAAGTAAATTAATAACAGATGGAACAGATCCCCCAGGATACAGGGTTCTGTTTCAGAAACAATCAAAAAGCGTACCAGATTTAAAAGAACACTACTACATCTCTCAGAATGACAACGATTTACTGATGCTATAAATTAAGCGCGGACTTCAATGGCACTGAGCCGTGTGCGGCTCGCGGTCATGCCGTTTATTGCTCGTCATCTTTTTTTTTTTTTGGTTCTGTCGACTCTTTCTTATTCAATTTTTTTGCGTCACTAAGTTGCTGATTTGCTTGCCCGTGAGTGGCAGCAGCAGCACTTATCGATAAGTGCACTGTCGTACTATCTCTGGATCGACCGTTCGTATTTCTGGGTCGTCGTCTGTTGGGAGTTCAGTCGGGGACGGAGCGCCAGTGAGGCGCGGACAACCAGTACTTGCCGACACATGAACTGTCCGACGGAAGGAGATTGGAGCGGGAACGACCGTTGGTTGGTCGTTCGGTCAGTCGCTCATCGGGCGACTTGTATTTGGTCTTTTGGCCGTTTCTGGGCCTCGTCAGTTGGTCATGTTGCCGGACGTGGGTCGGTTCCTTCCTTGTGCAGAGATGTCGGGTGGCCCATTGGCAAGTGTTACCTCTGCATTGTTGGGTCCGAGACAGTGTGTCTCCGAGTTCCGAACGGACATCGAGTTAAGTCAGGTTGGAGCTGCAGTCAGCTCTGGACAGCCGAGACTCGCCCGACCGTTGCCGAAACACATAATTTGAGTGACGACGACATTGATTGGTCGTTCGATCGGTCGTCTCATCGGACGACGTGTATTTGGTCACCGACCGCTTATGGAAACTCTGTGTGCGTGTGTGTGGACTTGTCATTTCTCCCTCTTGTTCCACGGTGGTTGGTTTTAGGATTGTCGGAGTTCTTGGTGCAAGTGTTTTCCTTGGAACTGTGTGTAGCTGCTGTGATTTCCACTGAGCAGATGAATGCTGTCTGCGTACTGGAGTAGGTTGTTGGTCGGTTGCGACGAAGCAGCAAGGAAGTCTCCGCGGGTTGTTGGTTGGTTCTTCAGCATCCTTAGGTCGTGCTGCAACCCGATTATTTAGTGCTACGCTTGGCTTCCTGTCCCACCTAAACTTTTGTTAGAGTTTCTTCCCCAGGCCGGCCCTTGGAACACACTTCTGAGCACCACTGTTTGTTGTTTGTGACTGTGGTTTTCTTTTGTCGCAAGTACTGTGCCAGGCCTTCAGCCGTGTATTAATTTTGTCTGTTCTGTGTTCAATATATGGCCTTCAGACGAACCTTATGTGAAGTATTTTGAGATTAGGCCTTCAGCAATGTTTTATTTAAAATTCTTGTTTGCTCTGTATTTAGGCCTTCAGCCGTGTTTGTTTTAAAATCTGTGGCTTTCAGGCGTAATGTGTAAATTCCTGTCTGTAAGGTTTCTCTTTAATTATCTTGAATTCTTAAAATGGCCTTAAGCCGTACTGTGTAAATGCTTATCTTAAGGAATGTCTTTAATTATTTTGAATAATTGTTTGGGCCTTCAGCCGTCAAGATATTTCAAGTTTTCTTAAGATGGTTTTCTGTTGTACTGTGTAAATGCTTGTCTTTAAAGGTTCCCTTTTATTATGTTGAAATATTATTGGGCTTTCAGCCGAGGAATTAATGTAAATTTTCCTTAATATGGCTTTTAGCCGAAATTGGTAAATTTCATTTCCTGATCTGAAATATTATTTGGGCCTTTAGCCGAGAAGATATTTTAATTTTACTTAAGTAAGACCTTCAGCCGTTTATCTAAATCCTTGTGTTTTGAAAGGAATTATTTAAACTTTATTATTTGAGTCCTCATGCGTTGTTTTAAAGAGAAAAGTGTGCGTTGGTTTTCGAGGAATAAAGTTGTGTGTTCTTGTGTAACTAACAGTAACTGATCTTGACCCCTTTCCACAACCTGATCCGCTCTGTCCTGCGAAACCAGATTTCAGCCCCAAGGTTTTAATAGTATCTGCAATGAAATTCTGTCTGGAAGTCTGGCAGAAAATCCAGAGAGATTCTGGTCGTATGTAAAATACATCAAATGCAAGACAAAATCAATACCTTTATGGCGTGACAGCAATCTTAATGTTATTGACGACAGTACCACAAAAGTGGAGCTACTAAACACTGTTTTCTGAAATTCCTTCGCCAAAGAATATGCATTAAATAATCCAGAATTTAGGTCAGCAATAGCTGTCAATATCAGTCCTTTGGAAGTAGATAGCCTCACTGTATGGAAGCAACTTAAGTCACTTAATAGAAGCAAGTTAGCCGCTCCCACCTGTATAGCAATTAGTTTCCTTTCAGAGAATTCTGATAAAATAGCTCCATTTTTAGCAAGTACATACAATTAATTGCGCTCTCGATGAAACTTGCACAGGTGACACCAATAGGTAAGAAAGGAAAGTGAAATAATACGCTGAATTATAGACCTACTTCAGTGACGTCGATTCGTAGTAGGACGCTGGAACGTATACTGTGTTTCAACATTATGAAATATATCGAAGAACACTATCTATTGACACATAACCAGTACGGATTCATAAAATATCATTCTTGTGAAATACAAGTGTCTCTTTACTCGCACGAAATAATGATTACTGTCGACAGGCGTTTTCAAGCCGTCCCAAATTTCTAGATTTCCAGAAGGCTTTTGACATTGTTTCTCACAAGTCCCTTCTAATCAAACTGCGTGGCTCATATCTGAGACTGGATTCGTGATTTCCTATCTGAATCGTCACAGTTTGTAGCAGTGAGCTGTGTGTGGTTCCCAGAGGTATGCTTATATAAGCTAATCATGGAAAGGAAAACTGAGTGAAACGTCATGTTGCAAGCGAGTTGCAGTGAGGCAGCAGAATCAGGTACGTGAGATGCGTGCTGGGATAAAGAGATGATGGTGGCCGCTAGACTGCAACGGAAACACCAACGTTTGGTATCAAGGAAACCATCGTGGCGCACAGCAAACAGCGTTGTCGTATGCTCTTTACGTGTCAATCATTCATGGAAAATACAGAAAGAGTGGTCATCGGTAGTCAACAAACCTTTACATGGGTTGGACAAAAATGTGGTAACACCACGAGAAATGCAAGCTTGAACATGTTTACAGATGCTAACCGGGCCTGCAGGCTGTTCTGTGGCAGTTGGCCACGAGTGGCACCTGTGCAACGCCCTCAATGCATTCTAAGTGTCACTCGCGTTCAAAACAGTGTTCTCTAGAACTGTGGATGGATTATCTCGGAGCTACGTGAAATGGAATGTGGGAAAATTGTTGGTACCTGTATGGTGTGTGACTTGGTTACCAAGGTAGGTGAAGTTCCAAGATCGAAAATTAATACCGTATACAGGTAAATCAGTAAAACATCATCCAATATTCACAACGCGGACGAGAGTGTATGTTGAGCGATAGAGAAGTGTAGTGGACTGTTAAGGCAGCCAGTCCACAGTGAAGTAGCCGAAAGAGCACGCGTCAACTCACGCCGTCTGGCGTTAAGTCTGGAACAGGATGCGTAATGAATGTGATAAAGAAAAGAACGTAGCTACTAGAACTTTTATATCGTCCTTTGATATACAGCAATCTTGATGAGACAAGTGAGACTATTTAGATACATGCAATGTTACAAATGGCGCCTTGCTAGGTCGTAGCCATGGACTTAGCTGAAGGCTATTCTAACTGTCTCTCGGCAAATGAGAGAAAGGCTTCGTCAGTGTAGTCGCTAGCAACGTCGTCGTACAACTGGGGCGAGTGCTAGTACGTCTCTCGAGACCTGCCTTGTGGTGGCGCTCGGTCTGCGATCACACAGTGGCGACACGCGGGTCCGACATGTACTAATGGACCGCGGCCGATTTAAAGCTACCACCTAGCAAGTGTGGTGTCTAGCGGTGACACCACAAGAAGGGCAGTCGTTGAAGAGGACTGTGACGATAATTAAGAGGGCAACGTCTGCAAAAGTCATTGCAGAACTGAATGACGCATTCGCTAAACCTGTCAGCACTTAAACAACTCGAAAGGAACTCCATAAGCGGAGGAATGCAGGACGAGCTGGAATTACAAAACCATTCATCATTGATGGAAATGCCCTTTACAGGAAAATGTGGTGTCGAGGCCATAAAACTTGGCCAATGGAGCAATGAAAGAATATCATACCGTCTGATGGGACTCTTTTCACACAGTTCCCAGCTTCGGATCGAGCTCACGCCCCAAGAATGAACCTTGAAGGGGTTTCGATGATGACATGGACAGCCATATTCTGATACTCCATGAGCCCCATGGTTACTCTGCAATGTCGCATTACTGTCAAGGGTTGTGTGACTACTTTGGCCCATCAGGCCCAGCCCATGGTTCAGTGGTTGTATCCCAGTGGCGATGCTGTGTTACAATGTGACTAAGGCCCTGTTCTGTTGTGTAGAGATTCCTACACAACAATAAGAAGAGATGGACTAAAGAGTGGTATGAGAACTGTTGTCGTAAGAAAGCTGGACAGGAGCAGAAATGATTATCTATCAAGTTATCATATTAAACATAAGATTTACTTAACTACTTTACTTGTATTTCTCCAAGAGTACGAAGACTTAGGAAGAAGTAAGTACAGCTATTACACTAGCAAGTCACGAACGATGGCGATCGAGGCAGGACTGGGTGGCTTCTGAGTAGCGTCACGTAGTGAAGAGGTTCCAAATGCGAGTGCGACTGAATGGCTGCCGTCGGGATTCTACATTGCGGCAGCCGAGGACGCTCGTAGCCCAGATCTGCTGCAGGTGGGCATGCACCATTGGGTCAGTTTCTTCGTGCTCGACCGCTATCGGCGTCTGACGGGAACTTGCAATTCCGTTGCTAACTTTGGCTCCTGTGGGAAGCTATCGATATGTGATACCACATGTTCACTCAGCTCGCATTATCCAAGCCTGGTTTTTTAAGCACAAGGATGGATTGCCGCATATCCTCTGGCCACCACAATCACCAGATCTCCATATCATTGGGCTTCTATGATCTAATTTGGAGAGAAAGTTGCCTGATCACTGTCTACCACCATCATCGTTACCTGAGCTTGCCACTACTTTGCAGGAAGAATGGTGTAAGATTCCTTTGAAAACACATGCAGGACCTGTATTTATCCATTCCAAGACGACTGGAAGCTGTTTTGAACGTCGTTGGTTTTCGTATACCGTATTGGGAATGGTAATGTGTTGGGTTCTTGGCGTTCCCATATTATTGTTCACCCACTATAGTTGAGAACATTTCTCTGTCTATACAAGGATTCGATGACCCCTAACATCAGTGGAGGATCATGGACCGGATTAGAGCCGGTTATGACAAGTACGGTTATCCACTACACCAGGGATCCTCAAACTATTTTGGACAAGTGACCCCTTTCCCAAAATGAACTGTTACCTCAGACCCCCATGGCCAAATTACCTACTTTTAAGATCAACCCCCTTATTTATAATGGTCCGCTAACTTAAAACAGCTGCTACAGAGTGTTATTTTTCATTCTTAGGTCAATAGAAGAAGACAGAGAATTAGCAATGCTATTTCCTACAAAAATATTAATTATTCTCAGTACACGTAACACAACATAAACAATACAGTACCTACCTATCTTGAAGGTTTTAAATAAGAACTTGTGTTAATTTAATAGGGGTCGATTTTTAGACCTCGTCGACCCCCAAAATCAGTTTTCGTTTATGTCGACCCCTAGGAAATCGATATCGACGCCAAGGGGTCGATATCGACCACTTTGGGAATCACTGCACTACACGAATGGGAATTGGCTAATTCCCTTACAGTCGATCGGGCATATCGTTAGCAACTGTCCACTACAAGTATACAAAGGAACTGTGCTAGACATTCAGCAGGTACCGGATTAAGTGATCGAATAGATCAAGGAACTAGATACGGAGATGTAAGAGCGTGCAAGCTTGTGATTGTGCATACTTAAGCGCAATTTTTTTGTCGTCATATAATAATGTAATGTAAGCTCTTTGCTAATCGAGTATGAATTTCAGACGGACTGAATTGCTGTGGCACATTTATGACATCGAGATGACTTCTGATTAGAGGTAGGTGTATGGTGCCCCTGGCGAGGCTCTAGCAGAGGGCTGGTCTCCTGTTGTCCTGGTGAGCGATGGTCGGCGTCTGCGGACTGGCGATGCGCCGCCCTACCCCTCTGCCCCCCCCCCCCGCCCGTCAGCCCAGAATTGGATTCCTCTCCTCTCCTCTCCTCTCCTGCCGTTTCAATTGGCGGAAAGATGGACGGCGGCGCGTGCCGGCAGCGCGCCCCTTATCGCCGCCATCTGCTCTGTCCGCCGCCTGCGCGGGGATTGCTTCTCAGCGATGCACCCGCTTATCGCAGCCCTTCTCTCACCTTCGCTTTTCTCTTCGGGAATCTCGAAAACTGCCACTCCTCTGACTTACAATCGAGCCGCTTGCCCATTCGTGTTAACTAGAAGCCAAATTATACTGTGGAAGATAATTTTTCAGAAGGTATTCTAGAACAGTATCCTACCTGTGCTTCCCGCTTAAAAAGCAGACCGGCCAACCAATAACAAAATATGTTTCCAGAATGAGATTTTCACTCTGCAGCGGAGTGTGCGCTGATATGAAACTTCCTGGCAGATTAAAACTGTGTGCCCGACCGAGACTCGAACTCGGGACCTTTGCCTTTCGCGGGCAAGTGCTCCACCAACTGAGCTACCGAAGCACGACTCACGCCCGGCACTCACAGCTTTACTTCCGCCAGTACCTCGTCTCCTACCTTCCAAACTTTACAGAAGCTCTCCTGCGAACCTTGCAGAACTAGCACTCCTGAAAGAAAGGATATTGCGGAGACATGGCTTAGCCACAGCCTGGGGGATGTTTCCAGAATGAGATTTTCACTCTGCAGCGGAGTGTACGCTGATATGAAACTTCCTGGCAGATTAAAACTGTGTGCCCGACCGAGACTCGAACTCGGGACCTTTGCCTTTCGCGGGCAAGTGCTCCACCAACTGGGCTACCGAAGCACGACTTCCGCCAGTACCTCGTCTCCTACCTTCCAAACTTTACAGAAGCTCTCCTGCGAACCTTGCAGAACTAGCACTCCTGAAAGAAAGGATATTGCGGAGACATGGCTTAGCCACAGCCTGGCGGAAGTAAAGCTGTGAGTGCCGGGCGTGAGTCGTGCTTCGGTAGCTCAGTTGGTGGAGCACTTGCCCGCGAAAGGCACAGGTCCCGAGTTCGAGTCTCGGTCGGGCACACAGTTTTAATCTGCCAGGAAGTTTCAACAAAATATGTCATGAAATGGCACGCAACTCGAACATTTGTTTAACCCAAAATACCTTGGAGTGACCTGAGACTGCACTTTAACCTTTGAGACACATTACTGTACCGAGCGAGGTGGCGCAGTGGTTAGCACACTGGACTCGCATTCGGGAGGACGACGGTTCAATCCCGCGTCCGGCCTTCCTGATTTAGGTTTTCCGTGATTTCCCTAAATCGTTCCTGGCAAATGCCGGGATGATTCCTTTGAAAGGGCACGGCCGACTTCCTTCCCTTATCCGATGAGACCGATGACCTCGCTGTTTGGTCTCTTCCCCCAAACAAGCCAACCCCATCCCAACATTACTGTAAGACCAAAACAGAATTATCCGGAAGGAACAATATCGAAGAGGATCTAACTCGGGTGCACAACCTGCTACTATCCGGGCTTTTGCATTGGTGTTGTGCTATTCTTCCAGCGAAGATGCAGCGCCTGTCTGGCATAATTCCTGCCATACTAGACAGACTGAATGAGGCGTGTCACATAATTACTGGATGCTTGAGACCAAATAAAGTGAAGCAGCTGCATGTGAGAAGTTTGATGGCCTACGGGCGTAAGTCCGAAAAGTGCATTTCCGGTAAAAGTAGTTGAAGACTTGCGTATTTATGTCTTATTGATAAACAGTTATATTTCAATGAAGTAATAATTCGGTCTTAGACTATACTTTTAACATACAAAATCATTCCTTACAACTGAAGATATTTATTCCATTTGTGATATATTACCCAAAATATGATGAATGGTTTACGCCCTTTTTCCATAAAACCCCGATACCTCTACAAAATATCATGAAAACTGAGTTGGAAATTGCTTTTATTATTTTATTATCCAGTTAAAATGTACATTAATAAAAAATACAATGTTCATGGCTATTACTGATTATGTTCCTTTTCAGGATCAATACCTCCTTCACTGTTTACTTTGTTTAGAAGTTCTTCATACCAGCCTTTTACTGTATCAGGAAGAAAGTGCAACAGGTCTTGAATGTCCTTCAACTTTGCTGCTGCTACAGTTGGTTTCTCTGTTAATGACAAAAATGAAATATCTTCAGGGCATCTGGATCTCTTAATGGACTTTAAGGGTATAAAGATCTTCCAATATGATTTTGAAGCACCGATTGTGTCATCACTGCCAAAGTGCATTCTCACATATAACTGCAACTGGAAAGTAAATTTTCCCTGTGGCTTTCATGAGAAGAAGCCCATTAAACTTTCCTTCCAATTTTTAAGAAGCTCACTTCCGTCTATGACTTGAAGTGGCTCTGGTTTCTCCCTGCATTGTGTAAGGATTATGACATACTTTTCTTTTGACTGTACAGTTTCCCACTTCTTCAACTTTCTTCCATAAATACCAAAGTTCCGAATTGGGAAAATATGTGATACTCGTATTTCAAATGTTTTTTCTAACCATGTGCAAAACGCGATCATAAAAAATTTTTGTTTTGCCCTTCTGTAACATCAGAAAAAAATATATTTTCTTAATATTCTTGAATATAAAGTCATGAAGGAATGAGCAAAGAAAATTTTGATCCGTCTTACCCTTCGAACTCCATAAAATAGTAAAAAGCACTTGAACCATCGTTATGGCAGTGTACATTAAAAACGTACATCCAGAGGAGTCGTTTATAAAACTGTGCACTCATCACCAGTTTTGGCAACAGAAGGTTCTGTGTGTAATCAAACTCTAAGTACAGCATACTGTCATCCGATTTACAGGTGCAATAAGCTGCTTTTTCCGCAAAATAGGCCTCAACAGATTTTTTGTGCAACTCTGATTTAGGTTCAAGCTCCTTGTTTTCTTCACATTTAAGCTTTGTAATAGTTTCAGAACAAAAGTAACAAATTCTCACCTAGGTTGTCTGAATGCGAAGTTGAATGTTTTGGAGAACTTATATTATGCTCGATACTTCATATTAACTTGACTGCCATATTTTGCCCGGTAGTACTCTTTAAAGAGGGTAAATGATATCCTGATATTTAAATTTGGGTTCTCAAAATACAACTTGATTGATTTTGATGCTGCATAATGTGAATTTGCCTGAGGAATTGTTACTAAATGCTCCTTAATACACTCCCAAATCTCCTCACCTATTTTATGGGGTCTGTTTTCACGCTTACCTCTTCTTTCTTCAAAGCTGTCACCTTGCAAAACCTTCTTCTGCACAGTTTTTAACGCTTTTCAGAAATGTTCAGTACACGAACAAATTTCTGCAGACAGGCACTTTACAACCTTGGTCAGAAAATGAAAGCACCCATACAATTTCTCTGTTCTTAGTTTTGGGCATCTTCTTCATTTCTTTAACATCTTTACTCTCCACACATCCTGAAAGAAATGGATCCTGTTGATATTTATCACGACAACGATAAAAGAGGTAAAATATTGTTTCTTGGATCTTGTCTGTCACTATTCTGCTACACTCTTTTGGACAACATCGATCTACAGGCTTAAATTTTTTTGCGCCCACGACCATTTCTTTCTTGTTTCTGTAACATTCCCCATAGTTTCTTTTCTTCATTTTGTCTGTAAAGTCATTTTCTGACTCATTACCACTAATTTCACTCATATCACACAAGTTAACACGAAACGCAGCTCAGAGTCGATACAAAACCTATACGCAGTAAATAAGGTGATAACTACCTGTTATCCACTGCCTTCTTTAGATGATTGCTTAGCCTACACCAAAGATATCGAGCTGAAATTTTCAGGGTAGGTAATTCATAGAGGTATCGATTTAGCACTCTGACAGAAAAAAAGCGTAAATGCAACAACTGTCTGACACAATTCCAGGCGGACACCAGTCTGAATGAGGCGTGTCTCAAAATTCCTGGATACTTGAGACCAAATAAAGTGGAGCAGCTGCATGTACTAGCAGGCATAGCACTGCTTGACATCAGGCGCGAGACAGCTGTCCAAGCAGAGGGACAGATAAGAGTTTCACCTCTGATATTCACCCGCTGTTTTGCCCCTCGGCAGCACCGTTAGGTTTTAAATCCGAAAAAAGTTTTGTAAGAGTTCATGTCAACAACAGCAATACAACCCGAAGGCTAGACACGTGGGAAAAGAGAATAGGGAATGCTCCTCTAGGCTGGAGAAAACCTAAAGAAGATCTACCTCCTAGTCACAATGAGAACTGGAGTACCTGGAAATTCCTCAAAAGATTGCGAACGTGATGGTCGATATAAAGTAAATCTTGAATAATGGGGATACTTTAGTGGACCCTCAACCTGTGAGTGTGCGGAGGAGCAGACAATGTCTCACCTGCGCAGCCGCCATTTGAGGCCGTCATCATGTCCCGAAGAAGATCTAAGGCTGGGCATCTCCAATGCCTTAGACGTAGCCTGTTTTTGGCCGAAAACAATTTAATTTAGTGCCTGTTACTTCGTCTACTCTCAAATGTGTGTACCAATACAGACAACTGTATGCAAACTCTAATGCGTGAAAGTGATTTAATGGGTGAAAGCGATTTAATTACTGTCATGTTTGTCTATTTCCATGTTTAAATATGTTAATATCTATGGTCCATATGCACATGTTGATAATTGTTCAGCTGTTCATTACCTACCTTGTAATTGTTACCTTTGACATGTATCAAAAAACCTGAGCAACAACATCCTCAGTAAATTCCAGTTTGAATTTTAGATGAGTTGCTCGATTGAGAATGCCATTTACACGTTCAGTCATCAGATTTTTACAAACATTATATAACATAATAGAAGTGTTTGATATTTTGTGCGACCTGTCGAAGCCATTTGACAGTGTGCATCACAATATTCTCCGAGATAAATTGCCAGTTTATCCAATTATTCGTATACCAAACCAAAGGACGATGTCATATCTAACCAAGAGAATGCAGAAAGTTGTATTTAATAATTCAACCAATGTAATCAGGGAAGATTCTTCTGTCTGGGAAGAAATCACGTACGGGGTTTCCCCGAGGTTCAATTTTAGGTCAGCTACGTTGTTCCTTAAAAATGTGAACGATCTCCCGTCTAATGTATAATAAGCCGAATTCAAAATGGTTCAAATGGCTCTGAGCACTATGGGACTTAACTACTGAGGTCATCAGTCCCCTAGAACTTAGAACTACTTAAACCTAACTAACCCAAGGACATCACACACATCCATGCCCGAGGCAGGATTCGAACCTGCGACCGTAGCGGTCGCGCGGTTCCAGACTGTAGCGCCTAGAACCGCTCGGCCACTCCGGCCGGCTAAGCCGAATTACTTCGTTTTGTAGATGACATTAGTATTGCAATCTATCGAAAAATGCATACAGCCCCCAACACAAGAAATGGTAAACAGTCTTATTAAAACTATCATTGAATGGTTTCTGCGAATAGTCTCACTCTCAGTTTCGAAAACAAACAGCACCTTCAGTTCTTTACACTTAGAGATACAACGCCAACGATAACTGCGTCACATTCCGAGTAAACAATAACCAGGGTGAAATTTCAATGTTTTTAGGTGTCCACAGTGATGAGAATTTAAAATGAAAAAAACACGTTCTGGAGCTCCTAGAATAACTTGGTGCACTTAGAATCATCGTGAAACTTGGGAAGAGACAAAGGTACACGTTTTGTACGCTTTCATTCAATAATTTCATTCGTAATATTGTTGCAGGATAACTCATCTTAAAGATCTATTACTTATAGACGTGCAGTAAGAATAATATGTGGTGCTAACCCAGGATCACCTTGTAGAAACCTATTTATGCAGTCGGTCATTGTCACTACCACTTCACAGTAAATATATTCTTGTAAATAATTAGCTGCAGTTCAAAAGGAACAATGATGTACGTAATTACAATACCAGAAGAAAAAATGACCTTAATTATTACAGATTAACTTTGTATTTAGCGGAAAAATGGATTCAAGAAGTGGTGCAACCAAAACTTTTGATTACTGGTTCAGTGACATAAAATGTGTGACAGACAGTAAAGTGAAGTTTTAAAACATACTGAAAAAGTTTGTCCTTGACAAATCATTCTATTCCGCAGAAGACTTTCCGTCATTGTAATGTGTAAAAGGTGGTGGATAGGTATTATTAACTCACATCTTTGTACTGTGTATATTAAAAAAATTATCAGCTTGCAGCCACATGTGCAAATTAATTTGACATTTGAATGTAAAATGACTTATTCAATATAACTATGATTTAACGTACACATGATCCCTGGAACATGAGACCAACTAACTAACTCTGCTGACAGTGTATAAGTCGCAGCACGACGGAAATACTTACAAAGTCGACTTATCGAATTATGTGTGAACCAAAGTTGTGAATTGTGTTTCTCGCTGCTTTTCCTGTTTCTAACTGCGGGGCGGCGGTCGTATTCAAACGCCGTAGGCTATTTTAATACACTGAAAACTTATTTTTAAAGCAACATAAAATAATTTGAATGAATCATAAATTAGCTGCATCTCATTTTGAAAGCCCTCTCGTTGAAGGGCCAAGCAAAATTGTACGAGTATTCAGAGCGGTTCGCTGATTCAGACTGAGACACAACACATCGAGAGTTATTGTATTGATGATACATAATTGGTAGAGTCTTGCTTGAGCCAAGGCAGGTACACGCCATCCAAAGGGAAGATCTAGCGTGACCCATCGGTGGTACCCGCCAGCGAAAACGTGTTAAACTGCAACGGTGATCAATAATTTGCGTACACTAGTTGTCATGTTAGTTGAGTTTCTGCTACAAAGATCATCAACTTCATCAGCAGCATTTTTGTTCTGTGCTGGATGAAAGAACCGTATCTTCCACACTTTTTCACGTATCAAAAATTTTCACCTCTGCTCATCCACAAATCTCCCGCCTTTTACCTGGCTACCTATCTTATATCAGATGTCGCCTAGGTAGAATGTTACCACGAGGAACAAGCTCATTCGCACACACGCTCTCACACACACACACACACACACACACACACACACAGAGAGAGAGAGAGAGAGAGAGAGAGGAAGAAGAAAACAGAAGTTCTTTTTCTATCAGTTGATCTCGCTGTATGCACGCCACAAATCACAGTGACATCCTGGATTACAGTTTCTCTTGCCTATTAATTAGTCACCGTGTCCTCCCAAATAATCCCTGACATGCTTGTTTCCGTTGCCTGATGGGCAACTCTCTATCATCTATTTGCGCATTAAGACTCTGAATGCGGTGGCCAAGTGAAAATATAACCTCTGACACTCCAGTGCCAACCTAACCATGCAGTGGTGTACCTTGCCTATTGACGAAGCTCTGTCGACCTAGTATTCGCAGCGCAACCACAATATCCAGTGCCCAGGAAACGCTGTACTACCTCCCAAGGGAGACAGCTTTTTAAACGATACACTTGGCCATCATGTTTACGCACCCACTTCGAGAGGTCTAAAAGACTGTTGTGGATTGGCAGGAGCCAACCCACGGAGTTTGGAGGAAGCCGAAAGGCACGCGTTGAAGCTCACGCAGGCTGGCGTGAGGTCTGGAACAGGACAAGGAATTTAGACTAGAAAAAAAGGATGTAGCTGGTGGAATACTTAACTTTAATCCATTAATGTTGAACGTAGCTCTTGTCTGTACATTATTTACAATATCAATAGCAACTGATAATGGCGCCTTGCTAGGTCGTAGCAAATGACGTAGCTGAAGGCTATGCTATCATCTCGGCAAATGAGAACGTATTTGTCAGTGAACCATCGCTTGCAAAGTCGGTTGTACAACTGGGGCGAGTGCTAGGAAATCTCTCTAGACCTGCCGTGTGGCGGCGCTCGGTCTGCAATCACTGATAGTGGCGACACGCGGGTCCGACGTATACTAACGGACCGCGGCCGATTTAAAGGCTACCACCTAGCAAGTGTGGTGTCTGGCGGTGACACCACATTCCTCCCATGCAAATCGGCGTACGGTGGTGTTATAAGGCTTCCGCCCGCCGTGGGGAGGACCCCATGTTGACGTATGCCACGAGGTGGGGAGCCTAACAACAGGCGAGGCTGTGCCACCCGCACCCTGCCATTCGGTCCGAGGGGAGCTAGGAAACACCTGAAAACCTGCTCCAGGGTGCACGCCAACATGCGGTGTATGCGCCCGCAGAGATACAGGAGGGGTCGAAGGGTCGACCTCCATCGGGCCGGGGCACCCGACGGGCGAAGACGACATATGGTCCGGAGCGGGCAAGAGTTCCATGTCGGAGGACAACTGGTCACGGGAAGCGATCGGTGGCGCGTGACCCAGGGAGGCGCCCGGCGGTTGCAGCGACGCGTCCACTGCGGGCG